>NW_026294435.1:9108276-9225776 GCF_007827085.1 Peromyscus californicus insignis | reverse complement strand
TTAGGGCTGGGTGGGATGCTGATTGACTACCAGACTGGACATAACCTCCAGGAGGTATGGTTGAAACCAGATATGAGTCAACATTAGATGGTGGGGTAGTATGGGACAGAGGTCTTAGCAAACTGGCCCCTGGGAAAAGACAAAAAAACAGAAACAAAAAACAACAGGTCTTGTTAAGTTCAGTCCTGTTATAAGAGGGGACCACTGTTTCAGAAACAAAAACAGTCACAGGAGCTTGAAAGGTTGATGAGAGCCAAAGAAATCAACGATTGATAAGGTTTATTGAATTCATTCCAGACAGAGGTCATTAGGCCAGCAGCCACCATCAGGTACACAGACACAGGAACAGGATGGCATGTATGGGCTGCAAAGGTAGGCAGCACACTGGTCAAACGGTTATAGTCACCCAGGCTTAGAGACAAACATACACAGACAAGCTGGTGAAAGCAAAGATTCAGGCTATTGACCTCCAAAGCACATTGACACAAAAATCACACCCACTTCACACTCTGCCAAAAATATTAATCTAACAGTTTGCATCGCTGTTTGCTCTCAGGTTCCTGCATATCCAGTGTTAGTCATTTCATGCTGACTCATACCCCAGAGTCACATCCATGCTATGTTGACTAAACATAAATTGGCTCCTCGGGCCTTTTGTTTCTTACAGGTAGGATGTAGAGTGACCTCAGGCTGATGATGGTGATTTTATAGGTAAAGTAACAGAAATTCAAGAGTCTACTTTCTTAAAATTATGTGTTTTAAAATGCCTACTGAAGACTTCTATGATGCTATGGCACAATATCCCTTCAGCCACAATACTTGTATGTTATTGGAAAATTTAATAATTGGTTAAATAAACTTATGAGTAATTAATGCTGTTATGTGTAATTAACACAAATCTTCTGGACCAACATATGCAAATATAATAACTAGTGATGAGTGATATTGCTCTGTATGCTATAAATGTGTTGCTCTGATTAGTTGAAAATAAAATCCTGATTGTCCAGTAGTAGCCAGGCAGCAAGTATAGGCAGGATAAGCATACAAGGAGAATTCTGGGAAGAGGAAGGCTGAGTCAGGAGAACCCAGCCCACTGTCCAGGGAGCAGCATGTAATAGAATGTAGGAAAGCCAGGGAAAATGTGGCGACATATTGATTAACAGAAATAGGCTGAGTTTAAGTGTAAGAGCTAGTCAGTGGTAAGCTTGAGCTAATGGCTGTGTAGTTTTAATTAATATAAGCTTCTGTGTGTATTCACTTGGTTCTGAGCAGCTATGGGATTGCAAGGCCACTGGAGCCAGGCAGGACCAGGAAAACTTCAGCTACTAGCTAGATAATACAATGTTTGTGGTGAGGGGTGATCTCCTCTTCTCAAGGCTAGCCTTGAATATAATTGTATCCAAAGATGACCTTTAAGTTCTGATCTTCCTGCTTGCATAGTGCAGTTGTTGGAAGTGCAGGCATGTACCACTATGCATGGTTTATGTGTTGCTTGGCTTCATGCATGCTTGGAAGCATGTTACTACCAAAGGTACATTTCTATCTCTAGTCATGAAAGTTTATATCTGCATTTCCTCTTCCTATTTGGAGGGAATAGACAAGTGTCTAAAGAATTGATCACATAATAATTGTAACTGTCAGGAAGTATAAGTATAATATGATGATTGGTCCACAAACAAAATAGGCATGTTTGCAAAAAAAGAGTATTTGAAAAATAATAACTCGAAAATGATAAGTGATTTGTAATACATAAAACAACTTAAAAGTGTTATTGACTTAGAATAATAAAACTGTGACCTCATTTCCAATGATAAAGAGTTATTGATTTGAGAGAAATAAACATAGTAGGTCCTTGCTCATGTGCTGCTGTTATAAAAAATAGATAGATAAACTCTTCAAGAATGCCAATTGATGGGTTACTGATATGGTTCAGGTAGTAAAGGCACTAGGCACCAAAGCTGACAATCTGAGATGCATCCCCCAGACACGTGCAGTAGAAGGAGAAAGCTGACTCTAAGAAGTTGTCCTCTGACCACCAAATGTGCCCCATGGCATGTACACACACACACACACACACACACACACACACACACACACACACAGAGAGAGAGAGAGAGAGAGAGAGAGAGAGAGAGAGAGAGAGAGAGAAGTTAATGAGATAATATTTGCTAGCTCTGCACTTTAACCTCTGGCTAATTATCATGAAAAAATAAAGAAAAATACAAGTCAAGTGAAAGTTAATGTCTACAGGGCATTCTAAGATGAGACAGTTTAAGGATAGTATGTTCTTCAAATATATTTCCTTATAGTATAGAAAAAATTGAAGCAGAAGTATCATGATATGTTTTTCATATTTTCTATGTGTTAGAAATCATGACAAATATTCTATGTATTTTATCACTTGAGTGCTTCACTAGTTCTGTGAGATTTGTTATTCAGGCTACTGTTGTCAAATAAGAAATCTGAAATTCCATCTAGTTCAAGTTGTCCAAGGCCAGGTACAGAGTGTGTGTAAAAGATTCAGACTCCACTGCTCTGTCCCAAGGACGTGTTCTTTGAAGTGGTCCCTGACAGCACAAAGGAGGTGCTTTCACTTCATAAGACTTTCTTATGTACTCAGCAATGAAGGATGATGGGAAATCTGCCAAGAGGTCCACAGAAACAAAGAATAGAAAGGGTACCAAATGTTCACACATACTAGCTCGGGGTTGGGAGTATGTCTGAATCTTCCCACTTTCTATATTTTATTTTCTCAACAGTAAGACTTATTTTTAAGAGAACAGTTTAAATGTTTTTGTTAAACAACATTTTGCAATATCTTTACTCATTTCAACCAAATAAACTTGTTCATGCTGAGCCATCAGAACCGAAGACGTGCGTTCCACTTCATCTTTCTGATGTTTTTGAATAACTTTATGTGCAGTTACCCACAAATTCTTTCTTTTCTGATTGCCCATCCCCGCCATAAAGGTCTAAACTTAGCCAATGTCAAAAAAGAAAACAACAACAACAACAACAATAAGAAGCCTCATTTCTGATTGTCTCCCATAGCCAAGGGTCTTTTGCAGCTTTATAGTATGAAAAGATTAATTTGTTTTCAGAACTATTGGCTCAGAATAGGAGAAGCTTTAGACTCTCAAGATCCCAGGCCCCAAGTCCCTCCTCCAGATTCTCTTTTATGGCTGAAGCCATTCAAGGTCATGGGATTAAATACTACTAGAGAAAAATTGATAGTGCCAGAGGATGGGAAATGTACTATGTTTTTAATTATGTGTGGAACAGGAAAGGATTGCCCTTTGCTGACTCTTTGTATATTTGTTTGTGTCTTTTCCCCCCTCTGCAACAAGGTCATCTCTAGAAAGTGATGAAAGTAGATGGAATGAATTCTCTTTGAGAAAATTTTAGTAGAAAGGAAAAAACTTTTGACCATGTAAAGGATTATCTGCCTTTATTTATGTATGTATGTATGTATGTATGTATGTATGTATGTATGTATGTGTTTATGTATTTTTTTATTTCTCTAAAATGTTCAGAGAAGACAGAGAAAACAATGGTTTTGTGTGTGTTCGGGTAGTGCACAAAGAGACACAAACACAAAGCTTTGCATCAGTTACTTCTCTCACTGCAGTGACAAAAACCCCAGCAAAAGCAGCTCAAGGAAGGAAGGGTTTGTTTTAGTTCATAATGGGGAAGGCGTGTTAGTGGGAGTGTGAGGCTGCTGACATGGTATCCACAGTCAGGAAGCAAAGAGAAATGAAAGCTGGTGTTCAGATCTTTTGCTCTTGGTTGTTTACTCCAGAACCCTAGCCCATGGAATAGTGTGTCCACCTTTACAATTGGTTTTCATACATCAACTTACCTAACTAAGAAACTGTTCCAGAGAATATCCAGAGATTTATTTCTAAGATGATTCTAGGTACTGTTGAGTTGACAATCAATGTAAACAACTATGGGCTCTAAAAACGTAAGTATTTTAAAAATGAGCAGAACATTATGTGCTCTGCAAAGTCTCTAAGATTTAGAGACTTGAATCAATACTTTAGTGCAGGCTGCCATGAATCTGAAAGAAAACCCGTGGTAGGTTGAATGTAATCAATCCCAAAAGACTTATAGAGAGTGTCACTAGTAGGAGGTATGGCACTGTTGAAGGAAGCATGTCATGTGGAGGCAGGTTCTGAGGTCTTCTATGCTCAAGTTCCTCTCATTGTCTCAGTTCACTTCTTGTTGCCTGTACAAGATATAGAACTCTAAGCTGTCTCTCCAACACCATGTCTGTCTGCATGCCACCATGTCCCACCATGATGATAATGGAATTGGGCACCCAATTAAATATTTTCCTTTATAAAAGTGTTTGTGGTCATGGTGTCTGTTTGCAGCAATGGAAACCCTAGCTAAGAAAGAAGTTGGTACCAGGTATTGAAGTATTGCTGTGAAAGGCCAGACCATACTTTTGTTTGAAGGAATATGGACAGTAGGACTGTGGATTAGAAAAGTAATTAAATGCTTTGAGGACTGCCTAATGGACCATACTAGTAGAAGCATAGAAAGCAGTGGGACTGAGTGTGATTTGGGGCTTGTCTGTGTCCCAGCCTGCCAGCGGTTGGGACAAATATCTCCCACTCATGTCCTCCAAGTAAAAACACAAAGGCTTATATTAATTATAACTGCACGACCATGGCTCAAGCTTTTAGCAAGCTAGCTCTTATATCTTAAATTAGCCCATAATTATTAATCTATATATCGGCACATGTTCTGTGACTTTACCTGCGTCCCATTACATGTTGCTCCTGGGGCAGTTCACTGGTCTCCTTGGCCTTCTTCCTGTCTCTCTCTTTGAATTTCCCACCTACCTCTAAGCTGCCTTGCCATAGGCCAAATGGCTTTATTTATCAAACAATCAGAGCAATACATATTTGCAGCATGCAGAAAGACATTCTCCCATCAGTGATTTGAACTCTAGGTTACTGGGTCAAGAGGTTCCAGAGGAAAAGAATGATAGTATGTGTATTTAGAGACTAATTCAGTGATATTTTGGTGAAGAATGTGGCTGCTTTTTGCCCTTGTCCAAAAAGTCTTCCTGAGGCTAAAGTGAAGAGTTTTGTATTAATTTCCCTGGCAGCAGAAATCTCAAAACATCCTAGTATAGACTCTGTCATGGGGTTATTACTGTACTCTAATGAAGATTTATAATGAAAAGTAGCAAGAAAAACACAAAATGTAAAATTTGAGAAGAAAAGAAGCATCAGAAAGTGGAATGGAGCTAAGTCCTGTGTTCAAGGAGATAAACAGATTAAGAAATGGAATAAAGGTACTGGTGACTTCAGTGCAAGATCCCACCCAGCTAAGTTTCTAACTTATAAAAAGGAATTAAAGAAATGTTTAGAACTGGATGTGGTGGTACATGATTTTAATCCCAGCACTCGGAGGGGAAACGCTGGCAGATCTATGACTTTGAGGCTAGCCTGAACTACAAAGCAAGTTTCAGGACAGCCAAGGTTAAGCAGTGAAGGAAACCATGAAAAACAAAAAACTGGTGAAGATGTAACTGAATGAGGGGGCCATGTTCCAGCCCAGCAAGAAGCAGAACTTGGCAACTTCAGCTGGGTTCTATCTTTAGAGTCAAGGATAGAAGAAAGGCATTGTGGAACCTTCCTCTATGACTAAGGAAAGCTGCTGAGGCCAGACATGTGTCAGGGGTTTCCCTGAATGGAGGCCCATAGAGGCTATTTTGTGAAGCTGTGAAGGAGAAACCTGGATTGACTTGGAAACCTCAAGTTATTACAGATGCCTGAGTCATAGCATACCTGCCAAGGAAAGTGTCTAACAGAGAGTGGAAACAGCTGAAGAGAAAGAAGTGTGTTGCAGTCAACAAAATTGAAAGGAGTTAGAGATCTGATGAGTGCTTTGATATCAGACTTGAAGATGAAGGGTTTGGAGTTTGCCCAGCTGGTTTTCAGTCTTGCTTTGGTCCAGTATTTCCTCACTATGCTTCCTACCCTATGTTTTGGGATGGTAATGTGTATCCTATGCCATTATATGTTAAAGTATATGGTCTATTTTTTGATTTTGATTTTATGGGGGATTACAGTTAAGCAATTTAATGAACCTCAGAAGAGACTTTGGACTTTAAAATATTATTGAGACTGTGATAGTTTGGGGACTTTGAAGTTAGACTAAATGCATTTTTCATTATGAGATGGTTACAATCTTATGGGGTCCAGAGAGTGGAATATGGTAGTTTGAATGTAATTGTCCCCCATATGCTCATAGTGAGTGGTACTATTATGAGGTTTGGCCTTGTTAAAGTATGTGTAGACTTGTTAAAGAAGTGTGTCACTGTAGGGGTGGACTTGCTGTGGAATAATCCTGTTTGAAGTGAAGATTTGTCACTGTGATTGGTTTAATAAAGAAGCTGACTGACCAATAGTTGAACAGGATAAAGTTAAGTAGGAAAGCCAGACAAGGAGAATGCTGAGAAGAAGGGTGGAAAGAGGAGTCACCAGCAGACGGAGAATGAGTCAGATACAAACAATGGGATAGAGGTGAAGTCCTTGAGCCTTGGGGTAGCACATAGACTAATAGAAATGGGTAAGTTATAAAAGCTAGTTACAAATAAGCCTGATCTTTTGGTCAGGCATTTGTAATTAATAAAATGTCCCTGTGTGTTTATTTGGGAACAGCTGGTGGTACAAAATTTCCATCTACAAATGGTGCCCAACATCCAGGGCCATGTACATCCATGTAAAGCCTGAAGAAGCTTAAAAAAGATTCTAAACACACAAAAATGGAGTCTAAGATTCTTGGTAACTGCTTTTTCTTAAGGGGCTCAGTTTGCTGGTGGTGGGCAGAAGCCTAGCTCCTTTAAGAGATGGCTTCCTGACGCAGCATTAGTGGAAAAAACCACATGGCTCTTTTAAAAGTGCCTTCTTCCAAACACTTAAATGGGGTTTATGGGCAGTGGGCAGTGCACTACTTGGTGGTAGCATGGATCCAAAAGTTCCTCAGATTTGGGGCAGTAACATGGCTCCTGCTGGGATCACCACCATGAAGCTAAGCTCTCAGAGACTAAGGAGAGAGGTGGAGCCAGCCACCAAAGACAGGGCTTTACTCCTAACCAAGCTGCTTACAAGTTTAAAGTCTCATGTGGTCAGAAAAAGACAGATATATGCAATAAAGATAAATTCAAATTGAAAAAAAAATCTCTAAATGGTTTACAGTGTGTTTAAAAATAGACATAAGCTTGGGAGAGAGAAAAGAAAGAATATACACAATCAGATTAAAAAAATATAGTTTTAAAGTAAAAAATAAGTCCTTAAAATGGGAGTAAAGTAATATAAAAGAAAAAAGCCATATAAAGATGGAAAATACATAGAGAGCTTGTATACAGTATGTTATTTTGTTGTCTTTAAAAGTTTTTACTGCTAAGGAAGGAGTAATAGCTGCTAAGAGACATTTGATTATAAATGCTACTGTGTTAAATCAACCTATATGTTTTGAAAATGTCTTGACTTTAAAATGGAAGCTAAAAGTTATGTTACTTGGGAAAAGAATCTCTGCTTTTATTTCTATATAAAATAAAAGGCAGCCATTTTATGGAAATCCTGGGTATTGACCTGGTCAGTGTCCATCTTCCTGGCCAGTATTAAATAAAGCTTGCTTTAAAAAGCTATAGATTCTTTCATAGTTAGAGAAAATCTGGTTTGATTGATGATGAACCCCTGAAATCCTAACTCCATATATTAAAAAATTAACATAAAAGAACTACAATACATTTGATGTATATTTTACCTGCTTGAAATAAAACAAAAAAAATATCTTTGGCCAACTTGTGTACAATAAACACTCTATTCTTGAATTAATGAAGATACGTATGTTACCTTTAAAAGCTTACATATTTTTAGAGCAAGGGGTCCAACACCAATGAAAAGAAGTGGTCCAGGAGATCCAACATGTCAAAATACCTCTGTTACAGGCTCCTTAGAATCCAGCATTCAAAAAAGCTACATGGCTGCTGACTGAGATGATCCAGTCTCACAGAATACTCTAGCCAAGACCTAACAATTATGCTGATTTTCTCAAGGTTCCCTCAAAGATTACCAGTGCCCCCTCAAAGACAACCAGTGCCTCCAGAAAAAGGGAAGTAATCTAGAGAAAACAATGTACAGAATCCAAAAATCTTGGTTATGGATGTTTGTTATAATTTAAGGGTATTTGGCTCTAAGTTGTCATTGGTAATGATCAGGAAAAAAGGTGAACAAAGAAGATTATATTCAAGTATCTCTTTCTGAAAAGAAAAAGGGGGAATATAGAAATGATAGGATAAAGTGGTATATTATTGAATATAATTTTAAATCACAAAACAACTAAGAGTTAAATACTTTACATTTGTTTGCATTTTTGTATATTGATAATTGATACACATTTAAAGTTAATTTTGTTATACTGTATGTGTGTTTCTGTTCTTGTTTGGGTTATTATGTTCATGTAGCTCATTTGAAAATGTAACATATAATTAAAAATACAGATTAATAGTAATCTATAATACTCAAATTATACTCATGTTAGATATGTTCTCAAGGTCATAAACAGATATATTTAGATAGATGGTCTTCAAGCACTTCAAAGACATACAGAATATAGCATTTAATATGCTTAATAACCTAAGGCTTTATATGACAGTGAGACATGGCTACTCCTGGCAGCACCAATCTACTTCAGAAAAGATAATGGGCATCGAAGAAACTCCATATGGAGTTTGCTTTCTGGTTGTGGCAACAGCTAGCCATGTGGGCAAAGAAATTGCCCTTCCCTCAGTTGCTGACAGATACTGACCAATCTGAACCATCAGGACACAAAAGAAAGTAGCTTCCAACTTTTCCAAGACAAGATAAAACAGTCCTTCAAAATTCCCTGCTTCTCATAAAAGTCTGTCAGTTATACTAGGCCTGCAGGCTAAAGATGGATACTCCAGCATTACAGAAGAACTTTGGGTGCCTGTCCAGGCAGTGAGCTGTCCCTGTCATTAGGTAACAGCTCACCTATCTGGGGTCTTTGGTGGAGTTGAAGACTAGATAGCTAAAATTATAGTTTTCCTTAGGTATGATAAAAAGGTAAATTACATGTAAAACTTTAGACTCACCAAGATAAGGTCAATAATAGAGTATTTTCTCTAATTTTGCTAAATACAAATGGACTAGACATTGTAACTAATTCTTACTTGATATCTTTTTTTGTATATATAATTTTATTATGTTAAAGTTAAAACCTTCCTTTTTAATTAGACAGAAAGGAGAAAATGCTGTGGAAAAATTTTTTCTTGTATACTGTGAGGATTTGTCCCTGTGATTGGTTTAATAAAGAAGCTGACTGGCCAATAGCTGAACAGGATGAACTTAGGCTGGAGAGCCAGACAAGGAGAATGCTGTGAGGAAGATGGGAAGAGAGAGGAGTTACCAGCAGATGGAGAATGAGTAAGAAATACAAAATAGGATAGTAGTAAAATCCATGAGCCTTGGTTGGGTATTTAGCTCAGTAGTAGAGTGCTTGCTTAGCAAGCACAAGTCATCAGCTCTGAAAAAAAATGTCCATGAGCCTTGGGGCAATACACAGATTAATAGAAATGGGTTGTTGTAAGAGCTAATTAGCAACAAGCCTGAGCTATTAGCCGAGCATTTGTAATTAATATTAAGCCTCTGTGTTTATTTCAGAATGGCTGGCAGGACAGAAACTTCTGTCTACATGGGTTTTGAGGTGTCCTATGCTTAAGATACCTCCTAGTGTCTCAGTTCACTTCCTGTTGCATGTGAGTCAGGATGTAAGAATTGTCAGGTACCTCTCCAGCACCGTGTCTGCCTAATCACTGCCATGTCTCTCCATGATGATAATGGACTGAATCTCTGAACTGTAAGTTACCCAATTAAATGTTTTCCTTCATGAGAGTCTGTGGTCATGGTGTCTCTTCAAAACAAGAGAAACCCTAAGGGAAAAAAAACATAAACTGAAATGCCTTTATCTTGCTGTACCTTTATCTTGGTGCAATATAGTTTTAGCAATGTTAGCAGCTAGGTGACTACGCACAGTGTTCTTAAAGAAACCCTGGGCCACACCACCCTAGAGATTGTATCATTTGTAAATTTTAAGGGAACATTGGGCTGAGTATAGTGAGTATGCTAAGGGTATATGGTTGAAGGAAAGCTGCCTCCTAAAATTGTGTTCAGTCCAAGACCATGGTGGTTTTCCTGAGACTTGGAACATCATCTATAAGTATGGAGCCCTCTATTAAGTATAAGTACAATGGCTTTCAAACCATGAGTGCCAGAATCCCAGGGCTTATATCAGCTAATCAGAAACTGAGTTAATTTTCAGGAACTTAAAGACCAATTATACACAGGCATCTTTGTTTAAAAATGTTCCATTTCTCATATACCAACAGAAAAAGAATCTAATCATTTTCAAGGGCTTACCTGCTACCTAAATATCCCTCTTAACTGTATTAATATATTTACATGCCTTATTTATTATTATTATTATTATTATTATTATTATTATTATTACTATTATTACTATGTGAGGGGTAGCTCTGACTGTAGCTCACTCCATAGATTAAGATGGCCTTGAACTCATGGAGATCTCCATGCCTCTGCCTCTAAAGTGCTTGGATTAAAGGTGTGGGCCACCATACCTGTCTTCTAATTAATTATTTAAATGTTGACTTTGAGAGTCCTTTATGAGTTGCAGAGAGTTATCCTTTGCCAGAAGGTGGCTAAAAAATGGTAGTCTAGTCTGTGAGTGATTTTCTTATTCTCTTTGTGTGTGTGTATGTGTGTGCATGGTTATATGTGCACAGGTCTGCTTGTGTCTGTGCACCAGCAGAAGACAGAGGTCAGTCTTGGTTGTCATTTCTTATGTGCCATGCACTTTTTTTTAAAGAACATCTCTCACTGGCCTGGTACATACCCAGTATGCTAGGCTTGATAATTATCAAGCCTCAGAGATCCTCTGATCTATGCCTCACAAGAAGTGGGGTTATAAGCACATGTCACTGGGCCTGCTTCTTTATTTGGATTCTGGGCATTGAAATCAGGCCTTCATGATTCTTAAGAGGCTAGCCTTGAACTCATAGAGATACACATCACTCTGCCTCCAAAGGGAGTGCTGGGATTAAAGGCATCTTCCACCATGCCCAGATTTATCTGTCATCCCCTTGGTGTGAATTTATATAAAGTAAAAATCCTAATTATGCCATATATAATTTTTTTCTTTTTTTTTCTTTCTTTTTTTTATTAGTCCCACTTCTGCTTTTCCAGTCAACTAACACTCTATCTTGCCTCAGGTCCTGAGACTTTTCTTCTATGCCTTTTATATTCATAATATACTTATAGATTTGGAATTCATTTTGAGTAAAATTTTATATAATTTAACTTAGACTGAATTTCATTGTTCCTGTAAATGTCCAATTGCTTCACTCTACTATAATTTGTTGATAATGATACATCTACCTCCTCTGAATTTCTTCTGTACTTCGGTCAATAATCAGTTGGATATATTTGTTTGAGTGTCCTTCCTTGATCTCATCTCTTCTAATAATATACATGTCAATTGATCCAATAATGCCATATTATCTTTGGTATAATATTCGCACAAGTTTTGAAACTGAATGTATGAGAAATTCCTTCCCTCTACAATTTTTATTTATTTACTTATGTTTCTCTGTGTGTGATGTGCATGTTTGTTAATTCATATTTTTGTCTCTGTGGGAATGCATGTGTGTGAAGGTCACAGATTATTATCAGACTTAATCAATGAAATCCAGGATATGCAAGATGGCTGATCTCACTGACCTCATTGGCCATCTTACACTGAAGATCTTCTAAGACTGGAAGTACAGTTGAGTCATCCTGGCCACTAGGATGCATTGACATGGGCTCCTGGGGATCTGAACTCCTATTCTTAAACTTTCAAGGCAAACCCTTTGACTTCTTAAACCAGCTCTAAAGTTTCACTATCCTTTTTAAAAGCTATTTTAAATATTGTAACTCCTCTGCATTTTTATATAAAATCTCCCATAATTTGTCTGGATCTTTAAAATTATTTCTGGTATTTTAGTCAGAATTGTGTTGATATTGAGCTGGATAAAGAGAAAATTGTCTTTTTAATATGCTTAATTTCCAAAGCACAGAACCACATATGGTTCCATTTACTTATATTTTTATTTTTCACTAACATTATACTGTTTTCATCAGAAGATTGTTACACACACACACACACACACACACACACACACACACACACACACACACTTCTTCAGTAATTGTAACTGCTTACATTTATTATTGTTATTTTAGTTTTGTGTTTTAAGATGATCTCATGTACTGGCTGTCTTTAAACTCACTACTTAGGTAACAATGACAGTGAACTCCTGATCCTCCTGCCCCTTCTTCTCCAGTAATTAGGTAACAAGTGTATAACACCATAACTGCCATGGAACTTCATTTTTAAAAATAGGATTCTAAATATAGGTTGAAAAATCATTCAGAGATTTGAAAAGCATTGTTGCTTCTTTTGGTCACTTTGGATTCTAATATACACCCTACTGTCTCAAAAAAAAATCAGTACCTTAAATGTATCTGTCTATGTAGATATGTGTGTACATGTCAACCCCAGAGGACAGCCTCAGACACAGGCTCTACGGAGTCTACTTCTGTGAGTGTGGACATGTGGATTACAGAGGACAACCACAGACACAGGTTCTTGACTGTATACTTGTCTTTTAAAGTTTAAAAAATATTACTCTTTGTATGTATGTATTTGTGTGTATGTTCATGGCACATGTGTTGGTTGTCATTGGGGGCCAGAAAAATGGTGATGATGATATATATGTGTATGTGTGTGTGCGCGCACGCATGTGTGTGTGTGTGTGTGTGTGTGTGTGTGTGTGTGTGTGTGTGTATATTGTGTATAATTTATGATCTTATATCTTTCATCAGACAAGTGTTCTACTTTTATTTTACTTTTTAATTTTTTTTTTTTTTTTTTTTTTTGGTTTTTTGAGACAGGGTTTCTCTGTGTAGCTTTGCGCCTTTCCTGGAACTCGCTTTGGAGACCAGGCTGGCCTCGAACTCACAGAGATCTGCCTGGCTCTGCCTCCCGAGTGCTGGGATTAAAGGCGTGAGCCACCACCGCCCGGCTTATTTTACTTTTTAAATTAGTCCTATTCTTCTTATTTCTAGGTAGAGAAGATATTTTCGCAGCCTCTATGATATCCTTCAAGTAAAAAGCTGTAGTTTCAACTCTATAGAGATATGTGCAGATATGGAGTCTTCGCATCTATGACAGCCTCCATGAGCAGAACTGAGTCAGATTTCAACAGTGTTCTCCTTGGCAGCAATGAAATCCCTCGACTAGAATGATCTCCATGAACAGGGGTGGAATAATAGTTCTCTGATGGCCTTGACACACAGTGCTGTACTTCTGGCTTTGTAGTGTATCAGGAAATCACTGTATCAGGAAATCTTCTGCATCTTGAAACATCAGGAAAAACCTTACTGTTGCTCAGGAAGGCCATTGAGACATTCTAGTACATCTACACTGACACCAGGGGAAAGGGGATCTTGTTACATTCTGATGAGTCCTGACCACTCAGACTTTTAAGAAATAGGACTGTGCCGGGCGGTGGTGGCGCACGCCTTTAATCCCAGCACTCGGGAGGCAGAGCCAGGCGGATCTCTGTGAGTTCGAGGCCAGCCTGGGCTACCAAGTGAGTTCCAGGAAAGGCGCAAAGCTACACAGAGAAACCCTGTCTCGAAAAACCAAAAAAAAAAAAAAAAAAAAGAAAAAAAAGAAATAGGACTGTGTTGAGACAAGCAGGTCGGTGGATGTTTGAGTGTCTGCTCTATAAAAGGGTTCTGTGCTGTAAACACCCATTTTCTGTTTTGTGGCTAAAGAATAAGACTTTGGAAGGAGTGCCCACTTATTGGTGGCCAAGATGCCGTTTCTTCAAACAGTAAACTGAATTAGCTTTAAACTATGTCATTCTTTGCATTCTAGTTGCTATTGCCATCTTGAAGTCCTATTCCTGCTACATCTACCTTCTGAGTGCAAGAATTACAGACTCAAACCAAGATTGTGCATGCTAGACAAGCACTTGACCATCTAAGCCACATCTTCTCTAGCTTTATTCCTTTCTTCATTAACCAAATTCTTGAAAAACTAGCATAAAATTAGTTCCTCATTAGCAAAGATGAAATAATTAACACGGTACAAAACTATAAGGAAAAGAACGATATCTTATTGCTCGTTCTCAGAATATTTTTATCAAGTCCTCAAATCATTGTAATGTTGTTCTCTTGCTCATCTTCACATTTTCAATTTTATCACCTCTGCAGCATCTCAGGCCCAAACACCTCCATGTCACTCTTCCCCACAATAGGATCCAGTGAGCCCACTGTCTTCTGAGCTCTCATGGTATCATTTCCCTGCTTTCCTAGAATCATGTTTCTGCTTTCAGGGCTTTGTTGTTAGTTATTGTCTTATACCCAGGGTGTAATAACTGATGCTTCTCTCCCTCACTTCTGAAGAGAAGGTTTAGCTCACTACTCAGCTATTCACTCTCTATCAAAGACAGGGTCCAATGAATGATATCTCTTCAATGGCTGTTGACTATATCAGAAGAGGGATGTTGAGAAAGAAAGGGAGGACAGGGCTTTGGTAATAGATCAGTTGGTAAATGGCCTGCATTGCAAACATGAGGGTGTCTGTTTGATCATTAGAACTTACATACAAAAGCTAGGTGTGGTGGCATACATTTGTAGTCTCTGCACTGGGAAGCAGAGGCATCTAGACCTTTGAAACTTTGATGCCAGCCTCATCTACTTAGCGTTCTAGGCCAGCCAGAGTTACACAGTGAGATTCTGTGTCAAAAAACAAACAACAATAAAAGCATAAAAATACCAACACAAACAAAAAGTATCAAAGGATGGTTCTCTGTTCCCTCAATGGTAAAATTAAACTATCCATGTTTTGGTGGTTGAGAAACTCATGTAAAGCAAACATCTAATGTTCCTTGTGGAGCTGGGAGCATAGAGTAGGTGCTGATGACATAGGTAACTGCCCTTTCATTGGTCTTGAGTTCTGTATGCATTGTGATTCAATGTGGATTATCATCCATTAAACAGATTATTACATTGTTACTGCTTGATGATTTCATACTACTTAAAGCCATCTGTCTTTCACAGACATCGGGTAATACTTTAACATAGATCAAGAACAGGAATTGAAGTCTTCAGGGACCCTCAAAGCCTTTAATTATAAAATATTGTGCAACTTAATTTTCAACTCACTTGGAAAAGATGAGAAAACATTTCCCCCATTTGTATGCATTAAACTAAATCTCATGAAATACTTCATTGATTTTATAATCCTTGCCATTAGTAGTTAAGTGTTTATATGATTCCATTCCTTAATAGTTAGAAAAATTATTAGGACATTATTTTCTGTGGTTTTCCTCTACTCCAGGATTTATTGTCTCTCAAGCACTGCTGGTTTTAGAGCATGTATTCCTTGTGTATACATTGTCTCCTCAGGATATCTCTCTCTCTCTCTCTCTCTCTCTCTCTCTCTCTCTCTCTCTCTCTCTCTGTGTGTGTGTGTGTGTGTGTTTGTGTGTATGTTGTATATATGTTTTGATATGAAAATAAATTGTCCTCCACAAGCTCATGCATTTGGACATTTGCTCACCAGCTATTGGTAACATTTTAGAAGGTTGTGAAACCTTCAGGTGTTGGAGCCTCTTTGGAGAAAGAGATTTAATAGAGAAGGGACATGAGGCTCCCTAGACCAGCCCCACTTCATATCTGCTGTTTGTTTCCTGATTCATAATACAATTCTGCCAACCACCTCTCATTTCTGCCACCGTGATTTCCATTGCCATGATGAACTTTATCCTCTTTAACCACATCTTACAGGAGTTTCTGTTGCTGTGATGTAAAAGCATGGCCAAAAGCCACTTGACGAGGAAAAGTTTTATTTTTCTAATACTTCCATACTTTCCATAGTTCATAAGGAGCATAGTCAGAGCAGGAAATTAAATAGGACCAGAAGCTGGAGACAGAAGCTGAAGAAGAAGCCATGGAGAGGTGCTGCTTACTGGCTTGCACGCTCCCTGGTTGCTCAACCTGCTTTCTTATAGTGCACAGACCCACCAGCTCAGAGACTGCACCACCCACAATGGCAGGGCCATCCCAGATCAATCAGTAATTAGAAAATGTTGGATTTTATAGTGTTGGACAAGATCTGTTTGTGTTGCTTGCTCCAAGAGCACCAATTGAGTCCTACTTTTTCAGAGAGCAAGAGTGGAGTCCATATTTAGTTGGCCAGGATGGACCAAAGAGTTTCCTCTTGGACTCAGAGGGAGATAGAAAGACATGCTGGGGAGGAAGAGGAGGAGCCAAGGGTTTTCGAAGGCCTTTCTGTCCAGGAAGTGGAGAGGGGCGGGATCGTGTTTCATTCGCTCTGTGGATCTCTCAGGTTTATTCCCTAATATTTATCCCTGAGTTTTATTTTTTTAAAAAATGACAAAAGAAATCTCAGTATTAAGGAAGCATTTTCTCAATTGAGGTTTCTTCCTGTCAGATGACTCTACCTTGTGTCAAGTTGACATAAAACTAGATGGTAAAAACTGTGAGCTGGAATAAACCCTGCCTGCCTAAAGTTGTTTTTTTGTCAGATATTTGTTCAATGTGATGAGAAAAGTAACTGATAACACATATGAATTATTTATAATGCATTGTATACATATGCACATGCATTTTGATTTAACCTTGTTAAAATGCTGAGAATTTCAAGTTGTTCTTCCTTCCTTCTTTCTGTTGTGTGGAGGAGAGGGGTCAGGGATTATGTACAGCAGAGATTCTAGTTTTTGAGTGCAGCTTAATGGAACTTGCAAGCCTGCACTACACCGCAGAACAAGTTTGTAATCTGGAGAAGTAACCAAGGACTCACAATTCAAATGCCATCTCTCAGGACTTGAACCCTGGAAAGACTTGTAGAGACTTCACTGGTAGAGATGGTACCTCAGCACATGCTTGACCTCTTAATTCCACACATGCACTGAGCAGATGTAGATTCTTACAGTCTATAGTCCCTACCAGCTGAGGTGGACACTGGACTCGTGTGTGTGACAGTGTGGTATCAGAATACAGAGCCTAGATCAGTGGCAAGTAGTGCACAGAGGTATTCCACTGGTTTCTGGCTATAGTACTCGGGTGTAGAGAGCTGAGGATACACTAGTACATGTCTCAGCAATGTGCCTTTTGTAGGAACAAAATCATTCAGCACTTGGAAAATCATCACCCAATGTGAAAGGGATCAAAGGAAGAGGTCACCATCACAAACATCAATTCTAAGAATGGGTGTGACCATATAGGCAGTGACTGGTACTTCTTTCTGGGCTAAGACCAATCACTTATACCTTAAAAAACCACATACCAGGGCTTGAGTGGTGGCTTCAACAGTGACATGCTTGCCTTACAAGCATGAGGAACTGAATTCCATCTATTTAACACATGTAAATAAACGAAGGGCCTGACAGTGGGTGCTTATAATCTCAGAGCTGGGGAGAAGGAGAAACATGGGTCCCTGGGGCATGCTGAGCAACCAGTAGCTCCTAAGGCAACATCTAGGTTAAAGAGAGATGTTGTATCCCCAAACAAGGTAAATAGCAATGGAAGTTGTTCTCTGACCTCACATGTATGTATGCACCTGTACACATATGTACATGTATGCACACATACACACACACACACACACACACACACACACACACACACATGCTCAATCTCATTATATTTTTTAAAATATTAAAATATTAAAAATGATTTAATTCACAATTCACCATCACAACAACTCTTTTAGGTAGGAATTATAAGGCTCGATTTATACATGAAAATGCTGGGCAATGGGTTGTAAAATTTGATTGTGATATTGTAGTAAGTAATGACAAAACCAAGATTTGATTTGAAATCAGATTATTTTGTATTGTAACTAGAAATGCATTGACTTTATTCATTCATGCCTCCTTATAATTTTTGCTGTCTGTGTTCAAGGCAAAACAGCAGAGTGGATGAAATAAGATTTTGATATAAAAAAAAATCTGTGATGGAATAGAGAACTGTTACACTGTCTTAAGATTAGCCTAATTTCTCAGAGACATAGGATCTTCAATTTATAAGTATTGATGTAAGGAAATGCATACAGTGAGTACAGAACCTCTGTAAAGCAGGTTTGTAGGTTTTGGTTTGAGTTTTAAATTTGTGGATATATTTCTCTAAGTCTGCACACTGTGGCATTAGGAGCTAGAGCCTCAGAATCTATGTCTAAAAGGACAAAGGAGGAAAACACAGCACATGGTTTGCAAAAGGAAAGGAATACTTTTTCTACTACAGAGACCAAGGAAAGAAATACCTTGAGAAGGTGGGCATGAGGGAATACATAGTATTACAATAATGAGATTCACCCATGTGTTACATGGGAAGGAAAGCCACAGTCCTCCCTTGTTTATCCATGCCACCTAATGAAGATGCTCAATAAGCATCCATATTTCAGGCACCAGCACTACAAAGGCAAGCTGTGCCCAGCCATCAGCAAATGGGTAATGAGGGAGGAGAGGCAGATGTGGTTTATCATTGAAAGCCTGCCGGGAACTATGGATGCTTGCATGCCTGCTATATTAGTCATGATCCTCTAGAGGAACAGAACTGATAGAATTAATATGTATTTATGTATGTATGTATGTATATTGACACCCTGTCTAATTTGGCACACACACACACACACACACACACACACACACACACACACACACACACAGAGATTTTATTAGAGTGTCTTAGTTGTGGTCTGACTAGTTCAATAATGGCTTTTTCTATGGAAAAGCCAAGAATGGAAGTTATTCAGTCCATAACCATGAGGCCACATGTCTCAGCTGGTCTTCAGTCTCTATTAAAATCCTGAAGAGATAGGTTCTAATACTAGCCAAGGAATACAGGAGAGAAAGAGAGGACATGCAGGCAGAAAACAAAAGCTTCTTTCATTCCCACCATTTTATATGGGCCACCATTAGACAGGATAGCCTGCTGAGAGCTGCTGGTAGAAATGGCTTTACCAGAGGCCACAATAATATACTGCAGAGGGCAACTGATAGTTCAGGTGTCAACCAGCAAGGTAAGTAATTCTCTGATGGAAGAATCCGTCAAGCACGGCTTACAGGGCCCCAGACTCTAGGCATCGTTTCTTCTCTCTGTAATTTCACATGTGCAGAAACAGCTATGGTATCTCCCCTATACATGTACTATAATGTGTAATCTCATGTGAAATGTAGATGTAATCTCATGATTACATCTCAAGCTTATGGGCACATATACCTGTGGGTGGTAAAGAAGATGATCTCACTAAGCTGTATAATTTTGATACATAGAAAATATACTAGGATGTTTCATATCAAGATCTATTATTCCACAAGGACTATAAGGCACTTAAGCCCTGTTTTTTTTATCACTAGCACAGATTGCATAAAGAAAACAATTTCTTCTCAGTTATAAGACAAGCCACATACAATTAATTGATTTAAAACCTCAAGAGCAAATTCAAACTAGACTGAATGCCTCTATGAATGGATGGTAAATTAAGTTTTCACAGATTGTGTGCAAGGATGGAGTTTCAGGTGTCTAAACCAAGATTATTAAGCATAAAGGGACCTAAATTACTATGCCCGATTCCTCTGCCAGGTCTAGCTGATAACACAGAGCAATGGCCATTCTCTACTAAATTCCTTAGCAATAAACATTCCACACAAACTTTTAAACTCAATTTATGATGTAAAACTCAAGGTTCAACTAACTTACTGTTTATTATTTAGGTCCCAAATAACAATTAATCAATGAATCAAGTCCAGAAGAAATAGCTTTATGTCCAGCTAAACCATGAAAAAAAAATCATAATTAGCCAGTGCTGTAGAAGATGGTCAGCCGCACAGCCTTGAATAAAGGATTACAAATTCCCTTCCTTATGATCTGGAGCTATAAACAGGATAGAGAATATATTTTTAGGTTTGAGATGCTTTCAATGCGACTGCCTGGGAAAGTGCCAAATACCATGTCCCTGCCTATGTGTTGCCATGGTAAAAAGCTCTACTCTATATTATTTGCTCAAAGGAATGCACTGTGACCCCCAAAATGTAGCTCTTTATTGCTTTTCATTGGGATGATGTATAAGAAACAGCAGAACAAAGGAAAGAAGAAGAGAACTTGAGAGAAATAGAGCGTGATCATCATTATGTATATTGAGTCTTATTCCCTCAGAGAGATAGAAACTTATCTCTAAAGACCCCCAGGTTAAAAAAAAAAGTTTCCTAAGCCCCACTACTCTGAAGGCATTCTATTTACAACCCCAGAGCAGTTCTGGGAGCTGGAATCCTGGGCTACATTAATAGCCCACAATGAAGGTGAGTCTTCCTACTTCAAATGATCCAATCAAGAAAATGTATCATAAATGTGCATACATACAGTTACATCTCTTCTGTAAAGCTTAATTTCCAAAAGGAAAGAAATAATAGGGTCATAATTCTGCCTTACGTGGTATAACTGTTATGCATACAACCACAAATGTATTGTATATTTTAAAATAGGTTTTATTTTATTTAAAAAAGAACATTTAATCTTTTAATGTCTCATTTTAAATATGTTAAACACTGATATTATCTCAATTGATGTCACATTACATGATAAAGAGATAGAGGATGAAAAACATCACTTAATTTATGCACAATCACATTTGTAGTAAAATAGGACAGAAATACTCATGTCAACTACTATCCTCATTTCTGCAACTGGTCACATGGGTTTAGCTTTTATTTGTGACTACTATTCTGCGTTTCCTCTAACCACAGCAAGCACTTCAGTGTTTTTTGTTTTTTGTTTTTTTGTTTTTGTTTTTGAGAAGGGACCCATACCTTCATTCCTGAATGATCTGGGCCCTTTGTCATTCTGCTCGGATTAGGTATGTTGGGATTTCCCACTGACTTTAATCACAGGATATGGTAATACCAAGAGATTCCTTAAAGGGTGTATGGTACACCAGGCATAATTTCCTTCATTGTGAAAAAACAATTCAATTTCCTGTGGTAGTCAGAATCCATCACCCCTCCTAACAGTTTTATTTTTTTCCATAGCCTATTGGCTTAAAAGAATTACAAGCTCAAAGTGGCCAAGGGGAAATCTGAGCTTCCATTTCAACTGAATATTTTGTGTGTCTTCAGTCAGGGGTGCTTCCTTGTCTATAAAAAAAATTTCTAGGTTAGTGGAAATCAAGATCTGGGAAGAAGAAACCAAACCTTTCCTACTGAGTCACTGGGGTTGGTAGTGAGTAGAAAAAAAAATCCCCCTTTTCTACCCTTTGATTCCTGTCAGGGACAAGGATAGAATCTCTAGTTAGTGGAAAAGTACAGACCCCCATAAGACAGGGAACTAGATCATCTTACAGTCAGGTTGCCTAGCAACAGGACATTGAGGCAGAGCCCTTGACCCTTTCACCCTGTAAACATCCTATACAAACATCCTGATAGCTTGCCCCACCTTATGCAGATGACAGCTTCTTGCAGAAACTATATAAACCCTCTTGGAGAAAAATAAAGTTGCACCTTGATCAGAATCTAGACTTGGTGTGTTTCCTTGTATCTCCTGTCTCTATCATTCCGTCCTTAGGGTGGTCGAGAACCCGTTGAAGCCCTGCAGGCGGGGCAGATTCCTGGATGAAACAATCCTGTTTATGTGACAATCCATATCACATATCACACATCACAAAAAGCACCGATTCAAGCTCATAGTTCCCTTGAGGAACCATGCCCCTGCTCCCCAGGCTATTGTTTATAATTGGCTCTATTGCTGTGTCTTCAATAGCCCATTCCATCTTTCTGTCAATCCAGCTCCTTCAGAATTATGGGAACTAGGTAAGACCAGTCAGTGGATTCTATGAGCATGGGCTTACTCTCATTCTTTTCTGGCTGTGAAGTGAGTTCCTTGGTCAGAAGCAGTACTGTGCAGAACACCATTATTGTTGATAAGTGCAGTCTTTAATTTCACAGATGGTAGTTTGGGCTGAAGCATTACTTCAGAAGAGGAAAATTCATAACCAGAAAGGTATCTACTGCAGTAAGGACAAAGTGTCCTTTCCATGAATCTAGCGGTTTAATGTAGTCCATCTGCTACTAGGTCACTGACTGATCACCCTAGGCTCAGGGTTGGTTCTCTGCTGTTTGCAGATCTGGTACTCAGCAGGTGGTCAGCATTGGTGAGTGGAAGTATATGTTGTTGAGCCCATGTATAACCCCATCTCTGCCATTCTGGTCACTATGTTCAGGGGATTATTGGGCAATCGCAGAAATGTCTAGAGAAACAGGATGAATGTCCAAAAATGGTTCATCTTGTTGACTTGATTATTGAACTTCTCCTTAGGTGAAGTCATCTTGTGAGGAACATTTACACGAGACATACGTACCTTCACTGCTATTGCCCACTTGGAGAGATTAATCCACATATGATTCCCCAGACGTCTTTCCCACCAATTTTCCAATCATGTTCTTTCCAGGACCCTCAAAATCTAGCCAACTCATTGACTACAACCCATGAATCATTAAACAATTAAACATTTGGCCATTTCTCCTTCCAAGCAAAATATATGACCAATATGAAGATACACACCATTTGATAAATGGGTTACTACTATGTATATCCTCCTTTATTACTTGATAGGTCACTTAATACCCACTTCATGATGGGCAGTTCCATTCACATGGTACATTGGTGCCCATTGTCAAACAATGAGTTTCCTTTAAGGCCCAATACCAGGCCAAGAGCTGTCTCTCAAAGGAAGAATAGTCTACAGATGCTGGTAGAGCCTTGCTCTAAAATCCCAAAGGTTTCCTCTGTGATTCACCTCTAGGTTACTGTCAAATGTTCTAAACAGCCTCCTTATCTTCCAGTGACACCTCAGGTACCATCAGGTCTGCTGCATCTTATGTACCAAGTGGTAAACCTGCCTTCACAGAAGCCTGAACCTGTTGAAGTGCCTTCTCCTGTTCCAGGCTCTACTCAAAGGTAGCAGCATTTTGAATCAATAGGTATATGGACTAGAGTAATACACCCACGTGATAAATGTGTTGTCTCCAGAATCTGAATAGTCCCACTAATATTATGCTTTAATCTTTTTGATGGGAAGGGACAGCTGCAATAACTTATCCTTCACCTTAGAAGGGGTATCTCTGCATTCTTCACACCACTGGACTTCTAGAAATTTCACTGCAGTAGATGGTCCATAGTTGGTTTTTATTTCCTATTATCTGATGCACAAATGTATTACCAAATTCAAAGTGATTGTTACTTCCTGTTCACTTGGTCCAATCTGCATAATATCATCAATAGACTGGACTAGTCTGTTATTCTGGGGAAGAGACAGGAGATCAAGATATCTTCAAACTGAGTTATGACACAGGGCTAGGAGAATTAATATAACTTTGAGGTAAAACTGTTAAAATGTACTTCTGGCCTTTGCAGCTGAAAGCAAATTGCTTTTTATGGTTATGGACAGGTATCTAGGAAAAGGGCATTTGCTAGATCAACAGCTACATACAATGTACCAAAAGATGTGTTAATCTGTTCAAGTAAGAATACCACATCTGATAGAGCAGCTGCAATCAGAATCACTATTTGATTAAGTTTTCAACAGTCAACTTTCATTTTCCATAATTTATCTGTCTTCTGCAATGGCCAGATAAGAGAGTCAAAGAGAAATATGTTAGGAACCACCACTCCTGAATCTTTCAAGTCTGGATTGTGGCTTTAATTTCTGAAATTCCTTCTGGCATATAATATTGTTTCTTCCCCCACTATTTTCCTTAGTAGAGGCAACTCTAAAGGCTTGCATTTTGCCTTTCCAACCACATTAGCTCTCACTTCACACATCAGGAAATCAAGGTGGCAATTCTGGCAATTTCTTTGTATATCCATCTCAATTATACCTTGCTGAAATGGGGAAGTAACAGGATGAGTTCTCAGACCCATTGGACACACTGTCAGACTTCAGTTAAAACTCCATTTATTCACCTCACCTCCGTAAGCCCCTACTTTGACTGGAAGACCACGATGCTTCTTTGGATTTCCTGGAATCAGTGTCACTTCAGAACCAGTATCTAATAGACCCTGGAAAGTATGATTATTTCCTTTTCTCCAGTGTGCTGTTACCCTTGTCAAAGATCATATCCTCCACCATGAGAAGGACCAGAAGACATTCTGTTCTGGGGGAGAGCAGGAGAAATGCCATGAGTAAAACTTAGATACTTCAGCACAGTCCCTTCCTCAGGGAAACCTGGCTGCCTTTCACTCATGGGGTTCTGGGCTGCAAACTGGCTCAAATCTGGAAATTGTTTAAGGGTCAAGATTCCCTCTTGCTATGATTCAATGTGGGCTTTTACTCACTTGTTTAAGAATTTTTTCTGCTTATACAGATAGAATAAACACCTTTTATATATTTTTATCTATTTTGTTCCTGGAAATATCAGGACTGGTTAATAATTATCAAATGTCCATATGTCTCATGCCACCCTAAAAATCATTTTGTCTAGCCTGCCCATTGTGGATCAGGTCTTACAGACATTGCATTGCCTCTGATGCCTATTATGATAACTAGGCTCACCTTGCCTTTTGTGATTCAGTGATGCCACATGGTCCCTGCTACTTCAGGACCCAATTAAACCCATTGCATTTAATTATCGAATTTAGCAATGGCAGCTCCAACACTAAGGTCTAGTACAAGGAAAAATTCCATTACAAAACTCTTCAAATGTGTTGATGTCTCTCTTCCCTATTTTGTGTCTTATAAGATTAGTGAAGGGAATGTCTTCTGGTCCTTCTCATGGTGGAAGATTGGGTTTTACACAGCATTGCAGTTTCCCTGAGCCTTAAATTTCCTTCATCAGTACTAAGCCAAGAGATATCATACATCCCCAACTTTTTTTTCAGTAGGCCATCTTTTAACAAATGCTTCAGTCAATCGATCAAACAAAAATTTGAGACATCTTTTAACTGTATAGCTTTCATATTAAGTCTAGAATGTCTTCTTAGTGGGCCTAGATGGAAAAACCCAGCCCAATACAATTTTGTTCCTTCCATTATCCCATACCCTTAAAAGTCTATTCCCATGTAGATCCCATGGACTTCTGCTGGAATGAATTGAACGCCTTAGTGTTTAGGCACTTCCTCATGAACTAAAATTTCTATCTGCTCTCTAGGATCCTGCTAAGCCTTGATTCTGGTTACTGTTCTAGAGGCAAATATTGCTGGGCCCAGAAGGACATCAGTAATATCTTGTCTGGCATTGTCTTCACAGTAAGTTATAACAAGTTAGGCAGAGACTGAAAAATTATTTCCCTCAGGCAAAGAGAGAGCAATATTGCAGGAGATTGGGTGAGGATGCATCTTTTGCTTAGATTGGAAAGATTACTTCCTTGGATAAGAAAATCCTTCCTAACATGTGAGATTCAATGTCATAAGCCTCAGTAGGGTCTCCACACAAATCTTTATCACAAGTTACTGGATCCCGTTCCTTACCAGTCAATGACATTGTTTTAGCTGCCAGCATTCACTGAGGCTGGAACCTGATTTTTCATTGTAATTCAGCCAGCTTTATCATGAGAACTTATTTCTGATTTACCATAATTTGAACTGTATGTTGGTTGGAGAGAAGATTCTCTTACAGCGCACACTTAGAAACACTTAGTCTATTTGTACACACCTGGAGCTGGTCATTCATTCTTTCCTTTGATACCATATCCTGAGATGCTAGAAGTTGGTTAATATTATCATGAAGCATATTCTTTTTCTTTGTCAGTTTGTCCAGAGATTTTTCTACAAATTACCAAGTTTTGAATAAAAGAGTCTAGTTTCTTGTTTCTCACAGTAAGTGCATCAGGGTAATCAAATACATTTTATCACTAAGATTTTCAAATAGATTTAATTATGAAATTTAGTGCTTTCATTCTTCCATAACAGGTTTCAGTAACTAAAGTTGTCAGCAAATTGGAAATCCTATTCCACGGACTTAAAAGAATTCATAATTATGAATCTACTTTTCTAGAACCACTTCTGATATCACAATCTGTATTAGTCATAGTTCTCTAGAGGAACAGAACTGATAGGATGGATATATAATAGGATGAATTAGAGTGTCTAATCCAACAGTGATTGCCAGAAAATGGCCAGGTCAAGAATCCAGTCTACCTGGTTGGATGTCTTACCTGATGTTTAGTTTACTATGGCACCACAAAGAAGTAGGTTGCAATACCAATGAGGGAATTCCTCTGCAGCATGAGAGATAAACTTGCCAATGAGATTGAGTGCAAGCAGGCAAAAAGCAAAAGGCTTTCTTTTTCTATGTCATTTTATATAGGCTGCCATCAAGAGGTATGGTCTGTATTTAGAATGACTCTTGTGATTTGAATGATCCAGTTAATAAAATCTCCCACAGGTATGCCCAGCTGCTTATGCTTGACAATCAAACTAGCCATCATACCTTCATTTCAGAAATGGATAGGCAATGTTGGGCAATACATGAGTATCTACAGTTTGATCACCTTTCCAAGTCAAAGTTCAATCTCTAAGAAATGATGTATGGAACTAGGTGGCTGTGATAATAAATTTTAACTGTCCACTGGATGTAATCTAGAATCACTTAGAAATGATCTCAGTGAGGAATTTTCTAGACTACTTTGGATGGTAGGCAAATCTCCTTTGTGGAGATTTTTTTAGTTGGGTCAATTGAGGTAGGCAGATCCACCTTGAATGTTGGCAGCATTGTTCAATGGCTGGACTCTGGGTTGAATGAGGAGGCATTAGGGTCTGAGCCCTAGCACACAGCAACTTATTGTTCTT
The DNA here is from genome assembly GCF_007827085.1 of Peromyscus californicus insignis. NCBI lineage: Eukaryota > Metazoa > Chordata > Mammalia > Rodentia > Cricetidae > Peromyscus > Peromyscus californicus. The sequence goes on along the minus strand of NW_026294435.1, from coordinate 9,198,801 downwards.
TCTTCTTGACTGTGTGTGGGTACAATGTGAATAAGCACTTCAATCCTGCTGCTTCAACCTCCCAAAAGGACTGACTCTACAGCTGTGAGCCAGACAAATCCTTTCTCCCTTAAGTTGCCTTTTTGTCAGGGTATTCTGTCACAGAAATAGGAATGAAACTAAGCCAGCTGCTAAAAAGTCAAAAGTAGGAAGCAACTGAGATGAAATCACAGTGAGGACATTTTTTCCTCTTATAAAAGCCTGAGCTTTTGCTTAAAACTATAATTGTCTCTGCCCACATCAGAAATTAAAGTCATATTTCTGAAGTTTCACATAAAGTAGTATGTTTCCCTCATCATCTTATTATTATTATTTTTTTTACTGATAATTTACTTACTTTGTGAGACAGCCCAGGCTGCCCTCCAACTCACTACGTAGCTGAGGATAAAAGCAAACTTCTTATCTTCCTGCCTCTACCTAATAGATGCAAGGATTACAGGGGTGCACCACCATGCCTGCTTTCTGCACCACTGGGCATCAAAGCAGAGCTATGTGCATTCTAGGCAATATTCTAACACTGAATTGCATGCTCAACCCATCTTTTTCATATTTTAAAATGAATAAAACATTTCACACAGAAGCTTTCCAGATCTAAGCTAGCCATTGGCTACCAGGCTTGCAAATATGCTCTCCATGTTATGCAATTGTTGCAGAGGGTGAAGGAAATATGAAATATCATTAAAAGCTATCTTTGGGTAAATTCTACATTCATGCTTTTACTTACCTTCTTGAGGAGACTATATAATAAGTGCCACATAGTCCAGTTGATTCTGGCAGTTAAAAAAAAAAAAAACCAGTGAAGTCTCATGATTAATAAAGCAAACCAGGTCTAAAGTTAGGAGGCCTAATTCCAATCCTGGAACACAAAATACTGTATAAGTACTCAGGGGAAAAGAGCCCTATTAATATTGTTGATTATAATACCTCTTTCATGGGGTTATTCAAAGGATCAAGTTATATTCAAATACAGCTGCACAATAATTAAGACAATGATAATAATGATAATAACAGCATCTGACATTGGCTTTAATTATATTTGCAATAAGTTCTCAATTAACATGCACATAGATTTGTCATGATACAATGTCCCATTTAGGAAATGACAGAAATGAAATCACCTCAATACATCATTGGAAGAATGGGAGACAAAGTCAGCAACTCTTCGTAATAACAGCTGAATGAGGAACATGGCAAGGCAAGTTTGCATTCAAAAGCAGAATAATGGATATCATTTTCTTTTGGATTTAGAAGAAATTCAGTGAATATCAACTACCTTATTAGCATACTTTCAGAGGAAATCACTCATACTCTTCAATATGTAGTCCATATGATTATTTATTACAATCAATAATGTTAGTACAGAGTACCAACAAAACTAATTTGGGTATAATTTACATTTTGTTCATATTTGAGTATTCAGTTATGGGCTGAAATGTCATCAGTTCAAGAGATAAACAAGTGTATAAGTTCATGATATTGTGTGTGTGTGTGTGTGTGTGTGTGTGTGTGTGTGCGCGCATTCCTATGCACTTGTCTGTGCATAAATATATGGAGGCCAGAGGCCAATGCCAATGACTTCCTCTGTAAAGTTCCAAATTAGTATTTTTAAGTGTTAGCATTTAAAATGAATATTTTTAAATATATTATTAATTATTTGAGAATTGTATAAATTATATTTTGATCATATTCATGCTCCTCTTTCAATTCCTATGAGAGACAGCCCTTTGCATACCCACCCAATTTGTGCTCATTTTTTTAATTAGTTCAATTTTTGCTGTCCATATACTGTTGGGGTGTGGCCATCCCCTACATCAAAGTTGACCTTCCAGCACTACACCCTTCAGGACAACTGACTTTTCTCTCTCTAGACAGCTATCAGTTAATGAAGGTTCCTCACTGGGGGCTGAGAATTCATGCCCACTTCCTCATCCATGCTGGGATTTTATCTGCCTTGAGATGCCCATGTCTTGTGTATGTTGTCACACTGGCTCTTGAGTTCATATGGATATTTGTCTGTTGTGTTTGGAAAGCTTTGTTTCATTGTAGTCATCCACCATCTTTGTCCCTTACAATCTTTCCACCCCTATTTCATGATGGTCCCTGTGCCTTTGGGGAAGGGGTCTGATGAAGATGTTCCATTTAGATCAGAACTCTCTATATTATCTTATTCTTTCCACTTTGACCACTTGTGACCCTCTGTCTCAATTGTTATCCTCTGCAATAAGACTTCTCTGATGAGGTCATAGATGCATGAATCTATGGATAAGGATAAGTATTAGGAGTCTGCTGAATGCCATGGCCATTTAGCAGAATAGTAGTAGAAAGTTCTTCCCTTGGGTCCAATCATCCTGAATGAGATAAATCAGACATGAAAATGCACACGTCTCAACTGTGAATGTTAGCTTTTATACATTCAGATATTTCATTTGACTATCCATAGAGATCAGGAAAGCCGCAAAGGGACACGGGGTAAGGCTGTCGATGGAGGTGAAATAAAATAAAATGAAGTAGAGGGGAGAAGGGGAGCAACAGAATAGGAAAGAGATGGGAGATTGGAGGCAATGACACATTCTTTTATTTTTTGAAACAAAGTTTATTCTAAACCTGAATTCTCCATTTTACCTGTGCAGACCTGCCAAGGAGACACCAGAAGTCACCTGTCCCAAGCTCTCCAGCCTGGGGTTACAGCAGCCACACCCAGTTTTATGTGGGTGTTTGGTATCAGAACTCAGCTCTCATCCTTGTGCAGCAGGTACTTTACCCTTCAGATAATCTTCCCAACACCCATTTCCTGATGGCTCATGTCTTGAAAGAAATGTTTAATATTCAGTACATCACCCACATGCGCCTAGGAAAAATCAGAGGGAGAATAATAGAATTGGGTCAGTCATACAGCTGGAGCTCAAGGTGTAGGTGAGAGAATTAGATGATACAAGCAGGCAAGTCAGCAAGAGAGATCACAGAGGAAGATCACAGCGGTTTGTTCTGAGGATTTTGTCTCCCTCCTGGCCCTGCAATTTATATTTCCAGTGTTCCAAAGACACCAAGTTTTTCTTAGTAGTATGTTCCAAAAGGTAAAGACCAGATTCATAAGGAAGGAGAAGACAGACTGGGTCATGAGTGGGAAGCAGGAGTACAAAACACGTGCTGTTGGGGACTGTCCACTGCTATTCACTTCTATGGCTTTGTTGATCCATTTACCTTACCTGGTTATTTGCTTCTCCAACTCTGGCAGAGCAAGGCTAGGAAGGTGTGCATGTTGGCGTGCAGCAAAAACTCTGTCTATGTGCAATGAAAGCTGTAGCAAATGGGCACAGAGAGTGAGAGTCTCTCTGGCTGTCCTTGAAACACCAGAACTCTTCCTGTGGAGTGGTGATAGTGAGTGTTGTCAATTCCACAAAATGTAGAATCACCTGAGAAAAGGGTCTCTGGACATGCCTAGGGGGATTATCTTCATTACCATAACTGATGTGAGAAGATTCATCTTAATCAGAACCATTGCTCGGGGGATCTTCAACTATACAAATGTACTGAGAAAGAGCTGAGCACTAGCTTGCATGCATTCATTTATTGCTTTGTGTTCTTGACTGTGAATGCAATATGATTAACTTCTTCAAGACCCTGCTGCAGCTTCAACTTCTCCATAGTGACAGTATCTGGAATTGTCAGTCAGCTAAACCCCTTCTCTCCTAAGCTGCTTTTGTCAAGCATTTGATCACAACAACAGGAAGCAAGACTGAGAAAGATGACATGGATCCAATTGCAGTGTGTGTGTGTGTGTGTGTGTGTGTGTGTGTGTGTGTGTGTGTGTGTGTAAGACAGGGTTTCTCACTACAGCTGGTGTACTGGCTGGTTTTGTGTGTCCAATCAACACAAGCTAGAGTCATCAGAGGAAGCAGACTCAACTGAGAAAATGCCTGTACGAGATCCAACTCTAAGGCATTTTCTCAATTAATAATGAATAGGGGAGGACCCAGCTTATGGTGGTAATGCCATCCCTGCCTGGGCTGGTGGTCCTGGGTTCTATAAGAAGGTGGACTGAACAAGTCATTGGGAGCAAGCCAGTAAGCAACTTCCCTCCATGGCCTATATATCAGCTCCTGCCTCTGGGAACTTGCCCTGTTTGAGTTCCTGTCCTGACTTCCTTCAGTCATGAACAGCAACGCTGAAGTGTAAGTCAAATAAACTCCTTTCTCCCCAACTTGCTTTTTGGTCATGATGTTTCATCACAGCAAGAGAAACACTACCTACAAGAGCTGACCTGGAACTTACCACACAGGTAAAATATTACATTGATTTTCTGATCCTTTACCTCTTGAGTGCTTAGATTCCAGGCTAGTACCACCATGTATTGCTCTATACTAGGAATCAAACTGAGGGCTTTGAGCATACAAGGCAAGCATTCTACCAAATAAGCTGTATTTGTAGTCCCATGGTTCCAGTTTCTCTCATTAATAAGTGCAACACGGTTAGAATGTGGGAGGAAAAGATAAACAATCTCTGATCTCAGGACAGAAAAGAAAAAGGCAGGAAAAATATTACATGGTTATTTGTACTGCCAGACAACTAAGAGTCTCATTTCATCCTTGAAGATACCTTAGTCTATGGACATTTAATTCCATTTTGCCAATGAGAATATGTAAGTATGTAAAGTAAGCTGTGCAAGGTTATATGATTAAGAAACACTGGATATGGGGTTAGAGAAAAGACATTTGCTCCTTTTCTAGATGACTTCAGTCAAGTTCCCAGGCATCATGTCTGCTGACTCACGACTGCTGTGGATAATTCTTTTTTTACACTGTGAATATTTGTTGCTCTCATTGGTTTAACAAAGAGCTGACTGGCCTAGCGCTGGGCAGAAGGAGGTTAGGCAGGAGAACTAGACTAAGAGGAGGATGGGAAGGAAGAGGATGGGTGGAGTCAGAGGAGTCACCAAGAGATGCAGAAAAAGGAGATAAACTTGCCATACGGAGAAAAGGTATTGAACCATGTGTTACAGTGTAGATAAGAAATACGGGTTACTGTAAGTTATAAGAGCTAGTTAATGACAGGCCTAATCTATGGCTGAGCTTTCATAATTAATAAGTCTCTGTGGAGTTATTTGAGATCTGGCTAGCATAACAAAACAACTCCACCTACTCATGACAGGCAAAGCACATCCACATAAAACCTGAAAAAGCATGTGAAAAGGTTTCAAACAGAAAAACTCTTCCTACACACAGCTACCTTTATCTCCAGCTCTAAGAGATCTGACACTCTCTTCTGGCATCTGCAGGCACCTGCATTTCAGTGCACACACTCACATACTGATACACAACTGTGATTAAATATGATTAAATAGATAGATATTAAATAGATAAATATGATTAAAAAGAAGCAAATCTTTTTAAAAAATTTTAGAGTTTGTTAATGATGTTCTCACTCTAATCCAGTGCCTTAAAAAATCTATAACAATTTGTCATTTATGCATTTTGATTAGGAAGAACAAGGAAGTGTATTAGCATAGATTAGCAATGAGAAGGCATCTTTCCTATCTTTTAAGGGTCAGCAAGGACAGCATCTATCAACCAACATGAATAACCCTAAAACACTAACAGGAGATCATTTCCAGGAACAGGAAACTGCCAGCAATACAAGAGTCATATTCAAGATTTAAATTTCCAACCTATGCCATTTTAATGGCATTGTGAAATTTGTAAACTTAAGGTGGGAAATAAAATGGTGAGATAAATTGGGTGCCTACTCATAATTCATCTTGCAAGAGACTCTGTGAATAACATGATTGAACAGGATACATGCCTCATCATATGTGCATTCAATAAAATAGAAAATTAACAAAATCATGTAGCATACATATTTTAACATGGAAAGATATTATCATTTGCAGTGAATGAATTAATGAATGGATAAAAAACAACAGGTAAATCTATGGATTTAAAATTTAGGATTTTTGAAGTGTCATTAGACAATGTTAGCTTCCAGTTGAAAATTTTACCTTTTAGAATTCTTTCAACTGCTTCAGTACATCTATGAGTCAATAATTGCAACAAGTTCCAATACAGCCTGGATACCACCATGAACCTTTAAATCCCTAAGTAGATTTATTTAACTGGAGCCTTGATTTATAATTAGCGTGCCAAGTAATAGCCAAGTCCAAGATGCAGATTTGAGCATTTTCTTATATATGCTGCTGCTTTTCTTTCCCAAAATGTATTCAAGGGTTTATTTATTCATGCATGGATTTTCATATCTTTGGACTCAAAACATAAATTTTTTAACAGCCCACACCTTTCTAGCGGGAGAAAGCTAACCAATACACACAAATAAGCATACATATGCACAGAAATCTATGTTCCGTGGTGTTTTCAGGTCATTTTCTAACTTCAAAAGGCTGACAATTTTTTAAAATTTAGTGTGTGTAAGTATATGCATACACATGTGTATGAATATGTGCATATATGTGAATGTGCAGTTTGTGTGTGTGTGTGTGTGTGTGTGTGTGTGTGTGTGAATTCACTCACAAATGCCACAGCGCACTGTGCCATTCAGAAGTCATGTTTTGGGGAGTGGGTTCTCTCCCCTTGCTGATGTTTCTGCTGGTGTGGCTGCATATTCCAGGTTCACTGGCTCATGACTCTTCAGATATTCTCCTCTCTCCACTTCTGATCTTCTCATAAACATTTCTGGGATTCCAGAAGGTTGCCATCAAGTCTAGGTTCTTCTGTGGGTTCAGGGCATTTAACCTGGATTCTGTCTTGCACAGCTAGAGCTTTTACCTGCTGAGCCATGTCTGCAGCTCTTCCTTCATTTTTAAGTGCATCTGCCCAGTTTCGCAAATGCAAAGTTTCAGAAGAGAAATACTCTAGCAGCCCTTTAATCACAGAGCTTGGGAGGCAGAGGCAGGCAGATCTCTGTGACTTCGAGACCAGCCTGGGCTACAGAGTGAGTTCCAAGAGAGGCACAAAGCTACACAGAGAAACCCTGTCTCGAAAAACAAAAAAACAAAACAAAACAAAAAAATCAGATCATAATTTGAAGATTCCATGTATCTCACTCTTTTCCTAATTTGCTTTTAGTTGTTGTGATAAATATCATGACCAAAAGGAATTAGGGAGTAAAGGGCTTATTTTAGCTTAGAGCTTATAGTCAGTCTTTCAGGGAAGTCAGGACAAGAAGTCTATGTAGAAGCCTGAAGGCAGGAACTGAAGCAGAAATGGAGAATTAGTTTGCTTTTTTTTTTCCCCAAGACAGTGTTTCTCCATGTAGTTTTGGTGCCTGTCCTGGATCTTGCTCTGTAGACCAGGTTGGCCTCGAACTCACAGAGATCTGCCTGGCTCTGACTACTGAGTGCTGGGACTAAAGGTGTGTGCCATTGTGGCCTGGTGTTAGTTTGCTTTCTTTGGCTACCTCAGCTGCTTTCTTATATAAGCTAAGACCAACTGCTCAGAAGTGGCCCTGTTCTCAATGATCTGGACCCTCCCACATCAATCACTAATCAAGAGAATGCCCCAGAAATATGCCCACAGACAATCTGAGGGAGGCAAATATTCTCTTGAGCTTCCCTCTTCTCAGATGAATCTAGTTTGTGTCAAGTTGACAAAAGTGAATTTTCACACTATCCAAGTGTAAAATAACACTTTAACAAAAGGTATTCTGCTAATTCATCTATGAAGGTACTAAAGAGTTTATCTTTCAGACAGGTTGTTTTGTTACTTAGTTGTAGGGTAGGATTTTATACTATGTACAGAGGGAAATGGAAAATCATTTGAAGTAAGAAAATCTGAAGTCATTGGGAAGGCAGCTATGGTAGTTTTAATAAGAATGGCCCTCATAGGCTCATTTATTTGAATGGTCAGTCATTAAGGTGTGGAGCTACTTGACAGGGAATAGGAAGGATGACTCTGTTGGAGGAAATGCGTGACTGGGGGTGAGCTTTGAGCTTCCAAAAGCCAAAGGCAGCCCAATGCTCTCTACATGCTGCCTCTGCATCTGGTTGTGAAACTTTTTTCTACTTCTGCAGCATGACATCTGTCTGTGTACTGCCATGCTCCCTGCCAGGATGATGGACTAAACCTCTGGAACTGTGAGCAAGTCCCAATTAAATGCTTTCTTTTATCAGAGTTGCTACAGCCATGGTGTCATTTCACAGCAGCTTTTCATAGAATTTACCTTACTCCTTTTGGTGGTTCCAGGCTGAAGAACTTTCACTATACCAATCCTCTTAGCATATTAGGAATCTGGTGCTTCCTATGGCTTACTTCACAAGATGGCACAAGCTTCCTGCTGAGAGCCATTGTAAAGCTGTACTATAGCTTGAAAAGTGAAAAAAAATTGCAAAGTCACTCAATAAAGGGGGAAAAAAAAGGAAACTTGAAAAGAGAAATAAACTATCTTACAAAAATCTCTTTAAGCAGCATGGGAAAAGCTGTCAAGTTTGCTTTGAGATTACACAATGGAGGTGATAAGGGAGTTGTAAGATAAATAGAAAAGTTGTAGAGTGTGGGAAAATGATTGAGTTTGATGTACAGAACACGTGTGAAAAGCTAGGTGTTCTGAATGCAGCACTAATACCTTCCCTGTATTTAAACCAATACAGAATGAAGAGGATGCCTGGGGCTCACAGGCCAGCCAGACTAGCCTAACTGCATGAACTCCAGAACCCAGTGGAAGACCCTGTTTCAAAAAAACTAAAGCTGGGAGTTGTTGAGGAAGTTGTCTAATGCTACACACAAGAAAAATAGGCCAAGGAGCTATTACAACTGGAAGAGAGCTTAAGACACAGCTTGCAGATAGACTAATTTGGACCCTTATAAATTATGAGGAGAAACACATTTTATACAAACAATGAAGCCTAATTTATTCAACTTAATGAATGGAACTTAGGGTTATGATTCCTATAACCCTAATTCCCTATACTCCAAGCTGAAGGAACAGTGGTACATCACACTGGATCTGAAATAAAAGTATCTAAAATGTTTTCTACCCATCAAAAATCAATAGGTAAAGGAAACGAGACAGGTGTCTGAAAACTAAGAGAATAAATACAAAGCAAAACTACCACATAGATTACCCAGTTGACATGTTTATCAACACATCTGAAATGGATGGGCTTGACAATTTAGGTTCATTGTGTTGCTTTGATAAAACATGAGCAAACACAAAAGCAACTAGGGAAGGAAATGATTTTTTTTGGTTTAAACATCTAGATCACGAACATCATTGATGGAAGTCAGGGCAGCAGCTCAGAACAGTACCCTGGAGGGAGGAACCATAGGGGAGCAGTGCTTTCTGCCTCACTGTCTGGCTCATTCATAGCACCATGCTCATGGAGTTTTCATGTACATCCCAGCATCATCTACCAAGGATAGTACCATCACACTGGGCTGAGCCTGTTGACATCCATTAATAATCAAGATTCCTCCACAGACATACCACAGGTTTATCTGATCAAGGCAATTCCTCAGTTGAGACTCTCCTCTCAGATGAAAGTAGACTCTTACAATTAATGCTAATTAGGGTAATGTGCTAGGGAAATTAAAGATTGAGAATTACAACAGAACACTTCAAATAAACTAACTCAAATCCTAAAACACAAGAAAATAAAATTAATAGTTCAAACTATATTTATGGGTCGTAGGTGTGTGCAGAGTCCAGTAAACTGGAGAGGGTTGTGAGAGAAGAAAACACATGTTTCCCAAAGAAAAGAAGAGCTAGGAAAGGGTCATGAAATTGGAAGGAAGAATACAGAAGAAGGAAAGGTTTAAGTGGACAGCAAATAGAGGGAATTAAGAGACAGAAGACAGTGGTAAAACTCCAACAAAACTAACAATGTATGAGAAAGCCATAGGGAAATCTGATACTTGGTAAGCTAAGTAAACAAAAGTAAACAGATATGATCAGCAGCATGCATGCTGAAGGTTAAATGACACAGAGAACAGGAAAAACTGTCCAGAAGTACAGAATGCATCACACAGGAAGCATAGAGACAGTCTGGAAATGAAAGTCATTTAACTGAAGTGGAAAGAGCACTAAAGAGACTCCTTGTATTTAAAGAGACACTGGCCAGGAACTTTTTGAACTTAATGAAGGGCACCAAACTGTTAGTAAACATTTTAAAACTCTGCTCAGATATTCAAATACTAAGGATAAAAAAGATGCCATTTTTCTGCATGTGTACATCCAGCTTTGCTGGCACATTTGATGGACGTTCTATGTTCCCTGCAGTGAGTGAATTTGGTATCTTTGTCAAATATGAGACAGTTGTAATTATGTGTACTCATGTTTGATCATCTACTTTGTTTGGTGCTAGCGCCATACTGTTTTCATTACTGTAGCTCTGAATTATACCACGAAATTTGCACTGTAAATACCTCCAGGGCTGATTCCCTCATGATTACTTCAGTTTTTCAGGATCTTCTGTGCTTCTATATAAATTTCTGGATTTTTCCTATTTCTGTGAAGAAAGTCATATCTGTTTTTATTTGGATTTCATTGACTCTGTTGGTAACATTTGGTAGGATGGCTCTTTTTACCAATGCATGAGGATAGCAGAATTTTTCATCTCTTAATGTCTTCCTTAACCAGAGTTTTCACTGTATAGATCTTAAATTTCTTGGTTAGGTTTATTCATATACAGGGAATTGTGGACAGGAGCGTTTCCATGATCTTGTTCTCAGCATAAGACCCATATCTTTCAACCTACATAAAAATCAGCTCCAAATGGATCAAACACCTCAGTGTGAAACCTAAAACACAAAAACTGATGGAGAAAAACTACATAAAAGCTTACAAAACCAACCTGTGAGAAAAGACTTTCTGACTAGGACTCCATTTGCTCAGAAATTAAGTCCAACAATTGACAACTGGGATTCCATTAAACTAAAAAGCTTTTATTAGCAAAAGAAACAACCAACTGTGTGAATGAGAAGCCCAGAGAGTGTAAGAGGAAACTTGCTAGCTATACACTTGACAGAGGATTAATATACAGAAATACGAAATACAATAGCACCAAAAAAGAATCAAGAAACCAAATGATGCAATTAAAAAGTAGACTAAGGATCAGAACAGAAAGTTCCTAAAAGAAGAAATAGAAATGGCTTAGGGAGATGTAAAATACTGTTTAAGGTCATTAGCAGTCAAAGAATTGCAAATTAAAATGACTCTGAGATATCATCTCACTCCAGGCAGAATGGCCAGCATGACAAAAACAGCTGACAGCAAATGCTGGTGAGGGTATGGAAAAGAAGAACCTTATTCACTTTTGCAAACTGGCTGCAGCCACTATGGAAATTTATGTGAATTCTCAAAATCTAAAACTAGATCTGCCACCTGACCCAGCTATACTACTTCCTGTCGTATACACCAAACTTGATATTGTGCTCCATAGATACTTGCTCAGCAATGTTCATCACCACTCTACTCATAATAGCTAGGAAATGGAAACAACTTAGGTGTCATTCAGCAAATGAAGGGATATTGAAAATGTGGCACATATACAAAATTGAATTCACTTTATCTATAAAAATGGAATCATGAGAATTTGCAGGTAATGGATAGAACTGGGAAATATTGACCTGAGTGAGGTAACACAGACAGAGAAAGACAAACAGTTTATACCCTCTCTTATCTAGGGATTTCAACTCTGAATCTTTATATTTGTGTACATAACCAGAACAAACTATAAAAATCAGAAAACAAGAAAGAGATTATGTGGGAAGAGAGATAAACAACACTACCAGATGTTACAAAAAGTCATAAGGAAAGTTCATTATTTCTTAAGCTTGCTTAAGAAGTTATACATACATATATATGTATGTCATTGGGTGATTATGCTCTCCCCCAAAACCATACACTAACTAAAACCCCACTGGGAAACATTCTTCCAAGTTGGTAGTCATGGGAGTCCAAAGGAGAGCAATGTAGGTGATTGCCATTGCCTTTTGTTGTCTGCCAGAGTTTGAAGGTGACCCTATTGCTCAAGGTATCACACATTTGGGCTGGAGATATGTCTCAGAGGTTAAAAGCACTTACTGCTTTTGCAGAGGACCCGAGTTCAGTTTCTATCATGAGTATCTGATAACTTACAATAGCCTGTCACTTCTGAAAATTCTTATATATCTGGCATTTCTTACTCTTGTTTAAGGTATTTTGTATGTTGATACAAATTTAATGTTACTTATTATACTGTACATATGTTTCTACTCTTGTTTAAGGCATTGTATCTATACAGCTCATTTAAAAATGTACTGTATAACCAAGAAAACAGGTTAGTATTCAGTCATCCTTAATAATCAAACTTCTAATTATATTAGGTATATTTTCAAGGTTAAACAGAGATGTCTTTTAGATAGATGAGTCATCTTCAAACACTTCAGAGACTTACAAAATATGGGATTTTAAGATGCTTTAATAACTATAGACTCTCCTGGTTGCACCAATTTACTTCAAAAAAATATTAAAAAATAGGCATCAAAGAACCTCCACATGGACTTTGCTTCCTATGTGACAAAGCTAGCCATTCAGGCAAGAAAATGTCCTTACCTCAACTGCTGACAGTATGCTGTTCAAAGTGGACAAGCAGGACACAAAAGGAAATTACCACCAATTTTTGCCAAGACTTTAAATGCTTGCTTCACAGAAAAGTCTGTCAGATACTCTAGGCCTCTAGGCTGAAGATGGATGCCCCAATTTTGTAAAGGAAGCTTAAGTGACTGTCCAGCAAACAAGTTGTTTCTGTCATTTCTATAGTTTTATAAGTTGTCTGTTCTACCCTTTGTGGGGCATTTACCCAACCACCCCCACAGTTCCCCAGAGTTTTCTTGAGTGTGAGCAGCAGGAAATATTAGATAGAAGGATTTATTGCGGAGAATATCGTGGAGATAAACAGATAGAAAATAAAGGATAGCCTCGAGAGGGCCTGGAACCTATTCCAACGGCCCCGACTATCTCTGCCCCAGGGTTTTTATACAGACACCAAGGGGTGGAGCCAAAGACCTCCTCCCCCAGCACAGCCAAGTGCAGACCATCTCAGACACCTGCACTCAGGCCCGTGGTCCTAATCATCCTCTATTCGGACCTGCTAGGTAAAGCCATGAGGAACCCAAGAACGGGCTCCCACAGGTCCCCCTTTCTTTTTTTTTTTTTTTTTTTTTTTGGTTTTTTTTTGAGACAGGATTTCTCTGTGTAGCTTTGCGCCTTTTCCTGGAACTCGCTTTGGAGACCAGGCTGGCCTCGAACTCACAGAGATCCGCCTGGCTCTGCCTCCCGAGTGCTGGGATTAAAGGCGTGCGCCACCACCGCCCGGCCCCCTTTCTTAATATATAAAAAAATAACTATTAATGGCTTACAGCAATCTCCAAGCTGTTACACCTCCCAGTATGGGAGTAGAGGATGATATAGATGGCATTTCTCTTTTGAATTAGGTCCAAGGTGACTACAGCAGTCTTAGCTGCCTCAAGCCCTTTCTAAACCAAAAACTCTTAAGGCGACTACAAACTTAAAGAATCCCTTAGCTTCATCATTACCATTAACAGGTTAACATAAATATTGCTATACATAGTTACAATTCTCTCAATCTTACAATACAAAGCAAACTCTTAACAGAGCCATTTGAGTTAGCATATATGGTGCTATATATAGTTAATAATTTTCTCCGTCTTACAACTTTAACTCAATCATTTGAATTTTCTTGCTAACAGAACATAGGAAAAACTTCAATGTATTCACATCAAACTTAAATATTTCCTTAACTCCACAAATCCAGGGTGCATTAATATCAATAGGTTTCTGCAAACATAATTCAATCTCATAACTCCTCCTTTTCTTTATAATTTTTTAAACAAAATCTCAAACCTAGTTAGAGGAACCCAAACTTATACAATTCCTATAAACCCATATTGAAATGAAGTATTCTCAATCTAACCATTAACACTTTGAAAACTTAGCAAAACATCCAAAAGCAGTTTCTTAATAAAACTCTTTATACTTTAAAAGTAGCCTCTTAATATACCCCATTTGCATTTCTTACTAACAAAACATGACATTAATCCACTCAAACAACTTTTGAAATTAGACTAAGGCATATTAACTCTCCCCCTTTTCTTTATAATTTAAGCAAAATCTCAAGCCTAGTTAGAAAACCCAAACTTTTCCATTTAAACAGTTCCATTTGTAACACAAAACCAGTTCTGTAAGTAATTTCATTTTTACATAAACAGTTCCACAAAACAATTCATGAATCACCAATTAATAAAGCATATATGCATACACAAAACTGCATCTTGATTCTAGGTAGAAAAAATACATTTCTTCACTTAAACAGTTCCATTTTTAACCCAATTCCAGAAAACAGTTCCTAAGTCATTACTATAAGTAAACTCAAAATTGTCCCTTTGCAATGAAATCTCTACTGTTCATTTCATTTCTTAAGTCCCATAATTCAAATGATAAATTCTGGTATGAGCCTTCCAAATAAGAAGACATCCATAACCAAAATCTTTTTGTAGTTTTATCTCATTTTAAGTTCAAAAAGTTCAAACAAGAAATAAATTCTAGTATCAGGCTTTCACTTCCAAATATGAAGAGACGTTTTTCAATCAAAACTTTTTGCAGTTAACAATTTTTGTTCAAACAAGCATCTCTGAACTTACTCTCAAGCCAGAGACCTTTTTAGGTACAGTAGTATTCTAAACCGCACCGTTTTTGATGTTAGCTCAGGTTTTTCTGTGTTGCGTTGATTTTCCACGGATCTCAGCTGCGGATGCCTTGTGCTGGTTCTGGTGTCTGCCATTCTTAGCTTCTTAACGGCTTCTGGAACTTTTGGAAACCGCTCAGACTGCCTGCTTTGGTCACTAACTTCTGTATCTCAGGTTTTTTCACCATATACATTAAGCATAGATTCACACTTAACATTTACACTTTTTAAACTCACATATAACATTTTTTGCCTTGCAAAGCATTTAGACTCACATTCAACATTTACACTTTTTTACAAACTCACATAACATCTACTTATTTATACTCCTTAAGGAAACTCTAGAATTACTTTAGCAAATATATTTCTTATTACTTATATACTTATATTCATTCCATCTTATTTCTTATTTAAACTTACATTTACAACTAGCATCTTTACTTCTTACAAGCTTATTACTACTGTCTTAAGACTACCTTAGATATTTCTTGCAAGCTTATATTCTTAAAGGAACTCTATAGATCTATTTTACAAACTTATATAGGGCTACCATTAGCATATATTTAACTTAGCAAACACCTAAAGATTTCTTAACACAGATCTAACAAGAGAATTTTTACAAACTCACATCTTCATCTTTTCTATTTCTTACTCTTGATTATTATCACTATATCTATTAGAAAGATTCTCTTAACTAGACAGGAAGTACATACATCATATCTAAAGTTTAGAGTTTATAGTCAGCTTTGTTATAAAGCTCTGGGATTTAGTGAGTGTTGTTGTTATAGTTGTTGCTAGGGGACTGTAACCTTCCCAGGACGAAGTCACACTCCAAAGTTGCCAGTTCTCTCAGCCATTCCGGACCGACAGAGATGCACTATCAGCAGTAGATGGTTTTTAACTAGTGGCTGTTCCTTCACCCAAATTCATAATAGCTCCCCCTAAGTGCATCAATTCAGACAAATGTTTCTATTACAGCAGTACTTTTGGTTTGCTCTACCAAAAAACTTCACTTCACGCTGAGGGTGAAATTACCATATTTAGCTGCTGTAAAGCTCTTCTCCAAATACTGCACAGCTATTAGGTGATATAAAGTATTTTTCTAAAGGAGCTAGTAAAGCCAAAAGCGGCACAACTCCGAACTGTATTTAGTATTTTCACTTCATTAGCTTTAACTCCTGATGCTATTAGCAGCTGTAATACTTAGCATTGATTTTTTATAAGGAACTTTCAGGTGAATCAACTCTTTTGCAAGACAGCTAGATTTTCTGAAGTTTGTTTCCCATCCATAAAGCAGTCATTTCTTTTTGAATGCCTGTTTCCTTGTATCCTTATTAGATTTGCAAAGGAATTACTCATTGCAGGCAGTTTGTTCAAAAGGCAAAGAACTTTTTTAATTTCAACATAAGTTTCTTCATATCTAAGACAACATTCAGTGTATAAACTGCTTTCTCTTGCTTTCTTAAGGATTTTAAAGCAGCTTGTTTGCTCTTAAAGGTAGATTTTTGTCATCCAACTACCGTAAAACTTTGCACAGCTATTAGTGTAAATAAGGGATTTTACCAATGGAGCCCCAAACCACGAAGCACCTAGTTCCGTATCCTTTCAATTTTTCATTGGAACTGACACTTAAACTCTTAGATGATTTTCCTCCTTATTCTTTCAAAAGCTGTATTTTAAGTTTACCATGAACGTATTTTCAAGCTGACAAACGTGTTTCAGGGCAATGTTGCCATCTTTAGCAGAAAAACTACCTTTCCCAGAATGCATTTCCCTTATATCAGTCCATAATAATATCATTTCTCTTATATCAGTCATTTCCCATAGTTCTTTTTAGGTCTGAGAGTCAACTGGTTCTCTTTTACCAGACTTGCTTACAAATTCTTGCCCGAGAGGTTTGAATAAAGTTTTTTTGCTTTTGCAACGGGAGATTTGAAGGAGCATTTTACATTTTTAGCTATGGCACTTTGGGAGATTTCTATTCTCTCCTCAACTGGCTTTAACAGGTGTTTCTCCTTCTTCAGACACTGGCCCCAAATCAGAACCGCACCTGCCTCATTAGCCGGCATTGAGGCTGGCATTTCTGATAGCAACTTTCCTCGGGGCTTGTGTTTGTCTTAGCCAGTCAGTGAAAAACAAGATCATGTACAACAGCTTTTCCATAGCTCTTTCAGAGAGATTTTCTCCCACTGATTTTATTCTCATTTTGCTTGTTCCTTCCCCGCCAGATGCAGAGTTTCAGGTAACTGTCTATGGATCTATACCTCTGCTAGCTGCCTTTGGAAGTAGGGGCTTTTTTTCTCCCCCCGAATCTGCCTCAAATTCTAGCAGCTTTTTCAGGTCATATATTTTCTGGGGAGGATTATGTCCCTTCTCTGTTTCTTCAGAGTCTTTCTCCCAGACAGTATCCAGTTTGGTCTCAGTTTATCCTCTCTACCCCAGAAACAGTTTCCGACACTACAGTGGTGGCTTTCCCTGCCACTGAAGGTAGGGGCTTTTTGTCCATTTGTTTTCTGGGTCTGTGTGGTTTGCGTACAGACTGAAAATCTAACCAGGGAGGTTTTTGCTATCTCTAAACTCCCATTAGGACAGGTGTTTTTTCCCTCAGGCCTTTCACCTGACCCAGTCCCTCTGTGGGTTGCATTTGCTTGTCTGGGTGCTCAAGGACAGAGCTTATGCCAGAGGCAATCACCCCTTAGGGCTACACTCCCTCATTTCACCAGGAGTCAGTTAAAACAAAGCTTTTCTCAGAGATGCTTTCTCTGACAGAAAAGAAAGCTTTACTCCTGGATAGTTCTATTCTGCCCTGGCTGGGCTCTTTCCCCAGACAGCGTTCTGACTCAGCAGCACGACTGCTTTAGACACAGTTCAGCTTTACAGTTTTCCCAGAAAGGTCCTTACTTTGATAGAAAAGCTTTTTTCTCAGATTTCTTTTTTTCAGCTGTGGACCTACCAACCTGGGACTTGTAGGAAAGTGGACAACTGTGCTGTTCCCACTGGCTTTAGCTTACTTTGTTCATTAGCAATCTTCCCCTGGGTCCTGCACCTTCCTGCCTCAGCTCTGTGCTCCAGGAAGTTTACAACTGCAGGAACCCTAGTATCCCCGAAATGCACTCCAACTCAGACACTGGCCAGTTGCCTCTGGGTTTTTGCTCAGAAGTGAGGATGCAATGCTTCAGGGGATCTTTGCATTAGGAAGATTAGGAGCACCTTTTCAAAGAGGCTCACTCAGAAACAAAACTCTTGATGCCTCAGTTCAGTTGTAACTGAAAAGCTTGGCTTTTTTGCTTTTCTCATGTAAAGTTTCCAGCCCAGGTAAAGTTTCCCGCCCTTTTGGGCTCTCTGTAGCTCTTTACCCACACTCTCCCAAGTGTTTCCCTCAGGGTGCTCTGACCCACTGTCTTTTACTAGCTTGAAGAGACAGAGCTTAGAAGAGATTTTTAGGAACTTGTCCCTGCCTCCTGCATTGCAGGGAGGATTTTTAAAGCTTGAAAGAATTTAGGTTTTGCTGTCTTTAGAGGTTTGTTGTTTTCCCTTAGAGCTAATCACAGGTGGTCCCCATACTAATATCTTCAGGTGATTCTAATTTTTGACCTTCTGAGAAAGTTAATGGCTTTAGTTTTTAAGTTTGGGAGAGCTTTTGAGAAAGATTAAGGCTTTTTAGAGAGATTTTCCCAATTTTTCCAAGAAAAGCTTTTAATTTTAAGAGGAAGATTTTTTCCCAAGAGAGAAAGACCAACTTTTCCCAAAACTTCCCAACTTTAAACTTTGGCTTTTTACACCCCCATTTTTGCTTCAGGGAGAAATCACTTTCTCCTGCTGCTTGGACTTAGCATTTCAGCTGTCCCCAGGTCAAAAGCTTCCATTGGAAACTTTTTCTTCCCCATAAGCCCAGAGAAGAGCTTTTTTACTACCCGAAAAGCCCAAAGAAAGATTTTTTTCCCAGTTTGCATTCATAGTCCCCAAAGTTAGAAAATTGAAGAGTTTTTCTGTCTAGTTGCCTTACTTATTTTTTCCTACACAATCTTACATTTCTAAGTTTTTCCTAAACTATATTACTACGCTATACCTTATACTTATTTTTCACAGATAGAAATTGAGAAAGCGATACAAGATAGAAAATTTTGACAGAAGAGAATTTCGCTGCAGCATCGGACATCCTTCCAGTCCGCTTTCCTTTTCTCTCGAGGATAAAACCCCTGCCTCTCAATAATATATATAAAATATATATTTTCCATAACACCGGCATGCCTTATCCACTGTCAGGGCTGAACTCAGCACTTTCGCCAAAAACTCTGTAATAAAATTATTATTTTCCTTTATCTTTAGTCCCCCTTTTTTTTAGTCCCCCCTTTTTTTAGTACCTTTTTTTCTTTTTTCTTTAGTCCCTGTTCATGGCGCCATTCTGTGGGGCATTTACCCAACCACCCCCACAGTTCCCCAGAGTTTTCTTGAGTGCAAGCAGCAGGAAATATTAGATAGGATTTATTGCAGAGAATATCGTGGAGATAAACAGATAGAAAATAAAGGATAGCCTCGAGAGGGCCTGGAACCTATTCCAATGGGCCCCAACTGTCTCTGCCCCAGGGTTTTTATAGAGACACCAAGGGGTGGAGCCAAAGACCTCCTCCCCCAGCACAGCTAAGTGCAGACCATCTCAGACACCTGCACTCAGGCCCGTGGTCCTAATCATCCTCTATGCAAACCTGCTGGATAAAGCCACGAGGAACCCGAGAACGGGCTCCCACAACCCTTCCTGCTTACTCAGATAATAATTTGTCCTTCTTGAATCTCTGATTAGGGTTGAAGACTACATAGTTATAGTTACAGTTTTCCTTGTTATCAAATTTAAAAAAGAAACTTACATGAGAAATGTAAAATGCATAAAGTTGAGAGATATAAAAGTTTCAGTTATTTATCTAAGAAGATGTTTTTAGTTCTAGAACATATTTTTAGGATGGTAATACAATTTATGATAGAAATGGTTTAGGTATAAAATTTTGGACTCACCAAGATAGGATAAATAGTGGAGTAATTTCTCCAAATTTGTCAAATGCAAATGGATTGTGAATATATCTTAGCTAGTAATTGTTCTTATTATAGGAAGTTTTACTGAGATACAGTTAAGATCTTCCCTTTTTATGTAGAAAACAAATGGGGGAGGGAAATGTTTCAAAATATTTCTTTACATGGTTAAAGATGTCTCACAGTAATTGGTTTAATAAAGAGCTGAATGGTCAATAGATAGGCAGTAGAAAAAGAGTGAGATTTCCTGGTACAGAGAGAACTCTGGGAATAACAGATGTGGAGAGACACCAGGGAGACAAAAACAAAGTCAGACACACAGTATACAGGAGACATGACCAAGCCTCATGGCAGAATGTAGATTAATAAAAGTAGGTTAACTTAAGCTATTAGTTAGTTGGGGAAAAGCCCAATTTATAGGCCAAGCTTTCATAATTAATAATACGTCTCTATGTTATTATTGGTGGTCTGGTAATCTCACAAATGAAAGTCCAACTATAAACCAGGGACATCTTGGAAAAAGGGATCTTGATTGAGAAAATGCCTCTATCAGAATGTCCTTTTGAGATGTTTTTGTGCATTTTCTTACTTAATGATTGATGTAAGAAGGCTCAAACCACTATGGATGGTGCCACCCCTGGGCAAGTGGTCCTGGGTACTATAAGAAAGCAGAATAAGCAAGCCATGGAAACCAAACAAGTAAGCAGCATTCCTTCTTAGTTTCTTCTTTATTTCCTGCCTCCAGGTTCCTGCCTTGAGTCCTTGCCTTGAATTCCCTTCATAATGGGCTGTACAACAATTCTTTCATATAAGTATATGCTCTATGACTTTTCCTGGGAAGACTTGAAACATCCTATCCTTTAAGGGTACCCAAAGTTGTACCAAAGTAATGATTCCACGAAAGTCCTACTTTCTGAACCAGTTTGTTCATTGAAGTTACTCATAGGAGTGTGGGTTGTGGTTATTTCTAGAATCATGAATAATTCAATGACAGCAAAATACTCAAAAATACACCCTAGCAAGAGAGACGGCTTATAGAAGCTTCATCCCTGCTTCTGTAAGGCATCTGAACTGCAACTAGGTTTTTCAATGCACCATAGACTTTTGCAGGTATTTTGGACAGGTCAGTCAGAGAGTCACTTTACTCAGCAGCCATTTACCTTTAAATGACCTTGGGGAGGGCCTTGAAAACCCTTTGAAGACTTGGGAGGTCATATTACTTTCTATGCCTTGTGAGACTCACTTTTCCCTCAAGGAGGGAACGTCTAAGTAAAAGAAATTGGTCTACAACAATATGTTTACTTCTGCTTTCAATTATCTTAGTGGGATTTCTATGCCTTACATGTATGACAGTTTAAATTTGTAAATTTTTAAAGATTTTTTTATGAGAAGGTTTACAATTAAACACTTCCCCCAGCAATATGCAATACCATTCAGTTTATATGAAATACTCAAAGTGATAAATATGTGAATATAAGGCAGATTAGTTCCTGCAGGGCCATTAACACTTGGCAAAAGTGAAAAGTGAACACTTAATGTCTAAGGGGTCTTCTTCAGTGTTTTCCAAAATGTTCATGAACTACACAGATGCGATGATTGTAGGATGGCTGTTTGAGATACCACTCAATTATACATCTAGGAAAGAATGGATGGGAAAATCTGCTAATGATGATAGTGGGAAAAAAAAACAATGCTGACATGTTATATACATTCAATCCATTCACATGTGGGTTATGACCTATGTTTCTTTCCCAAACTATTGCCACAGTGAAGCATGATCCTAATTAGTTTTATCAATAAAAAAACTGGTAAGATATGGAGGGTGAAAGCTGAAATAACAGAGAAGCAAAGCAGCAGCCGCTAAAAAGTTCTTACCTCTACAGATGCTAAGATTAAATGGGGGGGTGAGATCCTGTCTCCACCCACCTTATATTCCTGTCTCCACCTCCCTAGTGCTGGGATTAAAGATGTATACCACCAACACCCAGCTCTGTTTCTCTTTTAGACTGGTTCAATCTCCTATATTCCAGGGTAGCCTTGAATTCCTGATCATCTAGCTTCCTCCTTCTAAGTGCTGAGATTAAAGTTGTGTGCCACCACTGCCTGGCCTTCATGGTTAACTAGTCACTAGCTCTGCCCTCAGAAATCCAGAAAACCTTTATATGTCAGAACACAAATGAATTATCATTCATTTTCTACATTTGTCAAAACAAAAAGTGAAGGTTTTAACTAACATAAAAAAAACTATATACAAATATATACCGGCCATAATTGCATTAACAATGTTTCATCTATTAGCATTTGACAAATTCAGAGAAATTACTTCATTATATACATTACCTTCGTGAGTGCAAATTGTAACTAATTCACTTTCAATCCTAACTTGCATTATCAACCCAAAACTAACTTTTGATGTCCGTCAACCTTATACACTTTACACCTCTTTAGTGCATTACTTCTCTGAGTCTGGTAACAAGGAAAACTGTAAC
Organism: Peromyscus californicus insignis; assembly: GCF_007827085.1. Classification (NCBI taxonomy): domain Eukaryota; kingdom Metazoa; phylum Chordata; class Mammalia; order Rodentia; family Cricetidae; genus Peromyscus; species Peromyscus californicus. The sequence continues at coordinate 9,176,556 of NW_026294435.1, read as the reverse complement.
TATATAGACTTCCACTCCATCAGAGACCTGAGAAAGATGTAATATTGCCTGAGTAAACAGGAAATGTAGAGAAAAAAACTTTCAAAAACAAGAAATGACAGAAACAGCTTGCTGCCTGGACAGTCAGTCACCCAAGGATCCTCTGCAATGTTGGGGCATCCTTCTGTGGCCTACAGGCCAAAAGTATTTGACAGACATTTCTGTAAAGCAGGAAATCTGAAGGACTGTCTCACTTTGTCTTGGCAAGGTTTAGTATGCACTCTCTTTTGTATCCTGTTTGTCCATTTTAGACAACAAGTGTCAGCAGTTGAGTCAAGGGCAGTTTCTAGGTCAGTGGCTAACTTTTACCACAGAGAAAGTAAACTCCATATGGAGTTGCTTTGATGTCCATCACATTCTCTGAAGTAGATTGGTGCTGCCAGGAGCAGATATGTCTCATTGTCATAAAAATAAATTTTGTTATAAAAACATCTTATGTCAGAGACCAAACATGGACCATGGAAAAGTACTAGCTAAGCCAGAGAACAAGCCCCTACCCTAAACCGGATGCCCCCAAAGATAAAGAACAGGTCAGGCAGGTCAGGTAGCATAGCAACAGAACAATGGGCCCTGACCAGTGACCTTACCACCTAGCAGCCTCACGACTTGCACGACTTGCATGTAGCCCTTCACCTGCACGTCCCCCTTCACCTGCACGTACGGCACATCGTGCACCCCTTCCCTCCTTCCTGCCCCCTCTCATGCTATATAAGCCTTGCTGAGGAGAATAAAACTTGCAGCTTGATCAGAACACACTGTCTTGCTGTCTTCTCTCATGTCTCCCCTGTCCCTCTCATTCTCTCCCACAGGTGGGTCGCCCCCGTTGATACCCCGCTGGCCGGGGCAATCTTAAATGGCATATTCTGTGGATCTCTGAAGTGTTTGAACATCACCTGCCTATCTATAACATATCTCTGTTTGAACTTGAAAACACACTTAGCATGACTATAGGTTTGGTTGTAATAAGTGACTAACTGCTAACTTGTATTTCTTTTATTATCCTAAATAATTAGTAATAATAACTTTTAAGGAATAGACATTTAAATTACATTGTTAGATGAGCTGTATAGGTACAAGAACAAGAATAAGACAGTATATTATTTGTTGTCCAATCTCTGTTTGGTGGGAAAGTGAAGGGCTTATCTTAAGTTCTGGCTAGAGTAGTCTGTGAGAATGCATTATCTCATCCAGCTGCCTTGAAATTTTTCTGAGAAGTTTGTAGTCCAAAGCGAATATTTAGGAAGTGATGTGTTCATCAGCTTAGGGGTGTTTCCATATTCCAAATGGAATCATCTTCATGGGGCCCCATCATACTTTTGGAGATGTCAGAGATCATTATTAGGAAAGGTTATCATTCACTGTAGAAAACTTAAACATCATTAATATCAAAACAGAAACTTTAAATTTTAAGGTAGTACTCTACCTAAAGAAAGTTTTAAAGATTCAAAATAAAACCAAACAATTAGAAGATAAAGCAATAGAATAGACCCTTTATTTTGGTTTTTCTTCTGTCTCATATCAGGTGGATCTTCTGACATTAGACAGAGATTTTGAATTATTGTTTTAATAAGCATGCTTGTGTTTAGAGAGGAGAGAACCATGCTCTAACTCCATGTCCAGCTTTAATTTCTTTCTTTTTTAAAAATATTTATTTATTTATTTATTTTATGTGTATGAGTGCCCTACATATGTACTCCTTCATGCCAGGAGAGGGCATCAGATCGCACTAGAGATGGTTGCAAGCCACCATGTGGGTGTTGGGAATTGAACTCAGGACCTCTGGAAGAGCAGACAGTGCCTCTTAACTGCTGAGCCATCTCTCCAGCCCCAGCTTTAATTTCTAATTGAACTGAGACTGCAAAATGATGATTTGCATTATGTGTATGTAGAGAACTGCAGAAACAAACATTTAGGAAGATTTATGAAATTTTATCTTTTTGGAAATGTTTTAAGATCAATCCACCTGAGTCTATTAATGGGTAATAGGGATTTATTAAGATATAAATTGAGAAAATACACTTATGAAAACAGAACTGAGTAAACAACTGAATTCATCCTCTGTTCTGTCCTGGAGTGAATGCACCTGGCTGTCTGATCATGCCAGGAGGAAGGAAGAAGGAAGCATGTGACCCCTATTCCTTTCCTTTTCAGAGGTCAAGTATGAAAGCAAGAAACACTGCCTCCTGCAGGCTGTATAGCCCAAGGTCATGAGTGGAGCAAATTCCTCTACATTTCCTCTTTTTGTCTAAATAAAAAGATTCTAAACCTATTGTAAACTATAAACAATAAGAATGATTATTAAGAGTCTTCCAGGAGAAACAAAGGGTAATAATATAAACAAAATGGAACTACAATCAACAAGAAAAACATCAAACCAGAATCACATGCTAAATGTCCAGACCATAGGTAAATGGCAAATTTCCAAGATTACTCCAATAGCTATCCTATTCTGAAGAATCTAACTCTAGTACCTAATATGTTATTAGTGAAGACATGAGAGGATTATACTGTAATTATCTAGTGTTCAACCCCACCAAAGACATGTGAAGGAAAATAATGTTACCTGAGAAAACAGGAAGTGCAAGCAAGCAACTTCCAAAAATTTGCAAGAATTGAGAGAGACACCTGGCAGCCTGGACAGCCACCTGATGTTTCTCAGCAATGCTGGGGCATCCATTGTTGACTACAGGCCTAGAATATCTGACAGGCCATTTCCAGAAGCAGGAATTTTGAAAGACTGTCTTACCCTGTCTTGGCACGGTTCAGCAGTTGCTTTTCCTTGTGTCCTGCTTGTCCAGAAAGAACAGTGTGCATACTGTCAGCAGCCAAGAAAAGGACAGTTCTTTGCCCAGCAGGCCATTTTTTGTCAAGAAGAATACACATTTCTGTACAGAGTATGTTTGAAGCTCAACATTCTCTCAGTAGGAGATCAGTGCTGCCAGGAGCAACTGTGTCTCATATCAACAGAATTCTAAGGTATCAAAGCATTTAAATGCCATATTCTCTAGGTCTATAAAGTATTTGAAAATTATGTATCCATTTGACATATATTTCTGTAAATCTGGAAAACCTAAATAACATAACTATAAATATGACAAACATGGGTAACTACTAAACTGTAAGTCTTATCTACCTAAATAACCTAAGAACTAAGGTGTCATATTAAACAATCTGCAAACAAATGTACCATATAATAAACAAATGAACAATGACCTCAAAATTGTGACAATATACAAAATATCTTATCAGGAGTAGAAATTTATAGTGCAATATGACAACAATATCCTTAAATATGTATCAATATATAAAATATCCTAAACAGAAGTAGAACATACATACAGTGTGATAAATACAATTATACATTTGTATCAATATACAAAACATTTCAAATGTAAGTAGGAGCATATGTACAATGCGACAATTATAGTTTTTATTTGTATCATTATATATAATTATCTAAAACAAAAATAGAAAAATAATTTTATATTTGTATCAATATATAAGAACCCATACCAACACAAATTATCTAAAGCTGATAGATATTGATTTAGTTTAAAAGTTGATACACTAATCTACCTTATTTTAGTCTATCCTATCTTTTACCCTTTTTTCTTTTCCAAAAGAGAATCTGGAGTCTAAACTTTATTGTTCTACCCCCAACCCTATTACAAATTATAACCAACACCTAACAGATGACAATTATCCATAACCCTCAGAAAATAAAACCTTTTGGGAGAGAGGACACCTTTTTCTTAAAATTGCTTCCTGCTGTCTAAGGAGTTACATTATCTCTGTAGGATCCTATAAGAAAACTAAAGTGCCGGGCGGTGGTGGCACACGCCTTTAATCCCAACACTCAGGAGGCAGAGGCAGGCGGATCTTGGTGAGTTCAAGGCCAGCTTGGTCTACAGAGTGAGATCCAGGAAAGGCGCAAAGCTACACAGAAAAACTCTGTCTTGAAAAACCAAAAAAAAAAAAAAAAAAAAAAAGGAAAAGAAAACTAAAGCAATGTTTCAGTCTCATAAAGACTAGTTGTAACATTTGTTGCCAGTCTCAGAGCAATGGGAAAGGTTTGTCTGATGTTTTGGCTATAAGTGTAATATGATGGACCATCTCATCTTAAAACTGTCCTGAAGAGTTGACAGTTCAAAGCTGATCATTGAGTGGTGTTTTTTGGCTCAACTGCATCATTTTGGACTGGTTAGAGTCATTGTTGTGGGGCCCTATCTTCCTTCTGGAGACTTCAGAGATCACTTTTGGAAAGATTTATTTTTTCACTCTGGAAAACTTGAGCACTACTAGTATCAAAATGGAAAGTTTAAATTTAAAATGACATGACATATAAAGAAGGTTTGTAAGAAATCAAGAATAAGCATGGAGAGAAATAGAATCTTGACAACAATAGTCCATAAATTATTGAATTTCTTCTGTCCAATTTCAGTTGGCTCTTTTGATATGAGACTGAATCTCTCAAGTTTTTCTTTTAAGCAACTTTGGGATTAGAGAAGGAGATTAGAGAACCACATTCCAATTTTTTTTTTTTTTTTTTTTGGTTTTTCGAGACAGGGTTTCTCTGTGTAGCTTTGCGCCTTTCCTGGAACTCACTTGGTAGCCCAGGCTGGCCTCGAACTCACAGAGATCCGCCTGGCTCTGCCTCCCGAGTGCTGGGATTAAAGGTGTGCGCCACCACCGCCCGGCTCACATTCCAATTTTAATGCCAGCTTGATTTGTAATTGTGTTGGGACCATAACATTTCTGACACTAAAAAGATATTGATGTTAGGCAGTGAGGTATTACCCTGAAAAGTATTCTGATAATCTTTGCTTGTAAATTTTTTCTGACCATTGTTTGTTGAGTTTTCATTACAACTTATAGAATTGTCATATCAGTGGATGAGCTGTCACTTCTTCTCATCAAGGGGTTTCTCCAGTTCAAATTGAACTTTTATTAATTTTGTTAATATTCATAACTTTTCTTCTCTTGCAGAAAAAAAAGCAAAACCCCTTTGCCAATGTAGCACATATCCTGGTTTCCATTCCAAGGTCAAGATATCTTTGAAGTAAACAGGTTGATTTAGCTCAATAGCTTTTTTTCTGTTATCAAGTGTCTCTCTGCAGCTGTTGTTCCTTTCTCATCAGAATTGAGAAAATTAAAGGTTAGTAAAGCATTATGTATTCTATTTCTAAGTGTCATCATTGCCTCTTTCTGTTTATTTAGCATATCCATTAAAATTTGATTAGAACTTTCTATGACTGCTTTGCCTGTGGGATTGTGTGGTATACCTGTAATATGCTTTATATACTAATAAACAAAAAATTGTTTCATTTTACTAAAGACATATACTGGAACATTGTGAGTCTTAATTTGTATTCTCATGATTGCCATAATTTCTAACAGGTGTGAAATTACAAAACTAGCCTTTTTAGAACTTATTGGAGTTGCCCATTGAAATCCTGAATAGATATCAGTGGTGTGCTGTACATATTTTAAGTTTCCAAATTCTGCAAAATGAAACATATCAATCTGCCAAACTTCATTTCTTTGTATACCTTTAGGATTATTTCCAACAGGTAATGGAGTTTGATTATAGAAATAACTAGTAGGACTTGTTTTATGATTTCCTTGTCTTATTGCCAAGTGATGGAAAAGTCCTTTGTCAAACTTTTGCTATTTATATATTTTTAGACATTCTGATACCTCTAGCACATTTTCTGTTAATAACCAATCAATTTCATGATTACCTCATGCTACAGGTCCTGGCAGACCAATATGGGATTTGATGTATATTGTATATAAATATATGATGTGTCCCTGTTTCTGATGATTTTCTGTAATTATATAAATAGTGAAGTTAATACTGGTTTGTCAGGAATAAATTCAGCAGTAACAATATGTAAAAGAACTCTCTCTGCATATTGAGAGTGAAGTAATATATTGAGAGGTTCTGTGGAGACCTTTAGTACCATAAGAATGACATACAATTGTGACTTTTGTACAGAATTGTAAGGACTTTGAACCACTTTACTTAATTCTCTTGCTTTATATCCTGACTTTCCTGATTTATTTGTATCAATATAGAATGTGGGGACTCCAGAGATTGTTTTTTGCCATATAATGTGAGGAAGGACATAATTGGTTCTTTTTATGAATTTTATTCTCTGGCTTTTGGGATAATAGTTTATAATCTCTCCCCAAAATTACTGCAATTTCTTTGTCAAAATATTATCTTTCAATAAACAGGAGATTTCCTCATTAGTTAAAGGTATTACAATTTCTGCTAGGTCAATTTCCTGTCAATTGACAAAGTCTTAATTTTTCTTTTAAAGTCGAATCAGAGATCTTTTCCATATATGTCTTTAATTTCTTACTCAGTTTATGTGGTAGAAATATCCATTCCAACATAATATCTGCCTTCTGCATCAAAATCTCTGTAGAGGATAATCTAGGGAGTAATATGACCAGAATGCAGTTAAGTTCTGGATTCACACAATCCATATGGGTCTCTCATATTTTCTTTTCTACTAAAAGCAATTCTTTCTTGGCTTCAGCTGATAATTCTCTTGGACTATTTAAGTCCTTGTCCCCTTCTGGAGTACTGGCCAAATGTCCTAGTTCATCTTTAGGTATCCCAACAGTGGTCTATAAATTGGAAATGTTTCTGAACAATCTTTGAAAATCATTAAGAGTGCACAATAGATCTCTCCTGATTTGTACCTTGTGGGGTCTAACTTTTTGTAGACCTATCTTATATTTTAAATAATTAATAAAATCTCCTCTTTGTGCTTTTTTTTAGGAGTAACTTGTAATTTGGCTCACAGGAGATTACAAGTTACTTTACCTTTTCAAATATGCTTTCTAAAGTACCTAAATTTGGATCAACTAATAAGATGTCATCCATATAATGGTAAATTATAGATTGTGGAAATTGTACAGGAATAATTTCCAATATTTTTTGCATGAAATATTGGCACAGGGTGGAGCTATTTAACATCCTCTGTGAGAGAATATTTCATTGATAGCTCTTGACTGGCTTAGAGTTATTATAAGTAGGTATAATTTGTGAGGGCAAATTTTCTCTATACTTTTCTTGTAGAAATATAGTAAAAAAAACTTTTAAGTCATTAACTATAATAAGCCATTCTTTACATAACAGAGATGGCAAAAGCATCCTAGACTGTAGAGAGCCCATAGGCAGAATTGTTTTATTTATGGCTATCAGATCTGTCAGCATTCTCCATTTTCCAGATTTCTTTTTAATAATAAATACAGGAAAATTCCCCAGGCTGGGAATTTCTTCAATATGTTGAGCATTTAACTGCTCCCAAACCAGCTGTTCTAAGGCTTGTATCTTCACTTTTGTCATGGGCACTACCCAACCCATACAGGTTTGTAAGTTAGCTATTTTAAGGATATGGTCATTGGTACCTCTGAGAGTTCAACAGCTGTTGTGCTCTGTTTATGTACAGCCTGAACTCTTGGTGACTATATATATATATATAGTGTCGTATTACTATTCATAGAAGCATGAGTTATTTTATGGTCTTCTCCTGAGATTGGAGGAATATTAATCTGTATATCCCATGCTGTAACAGACCATGGCCCCATAGATTCATCACTACACTATCCACATATGGCCTCAGTCTTCCTCTCTGTCCTTCTGGCCTTATGAATTCAACTTATCTTGTGCTTTGTTTTACCTGAGATGTAGCTGTAATCCCTAGAAATTAAACATCTGCCTCTTGAAGAGGCCAATTTGGATGCCATGATTCTGGAGTAATTATAGTCACATCTGCACCTGTGTCCAGTAAGCCTTCACATATAAGATTATTTTTTTCTTACCCTTAGCTTTGGTCTTTGCTCATTTATGGAAATCTGCCAAAATATTCATTTTATGGTGTTTCTTTGAATTTTTGATTCATCTATCAAAGCTGTTCTATCATCCAGTGCAGTGTGGTTTTTACACTAGGCACTGGATTATTTAATCATCCTGGGGAAGGAGTTTCCTCCTCAGTGAGTGGAAATGACTGGACCATGTTTGACTGGGTTTCTGTGAGAGGCCCCCCAAGGCATGTCCCCATTATAAAGGCTTGCCTTATATGTCTCTTGTTGACCTGCATTTGTTGGTCTAATATTGGCCTTTGCCACATCTTCTGCATAATTGAAAGTTTGTTACCTACCATTTGGGTCATTGCTAGAAGTGTTGTTTCTTGGAGAATCCTGTGTATAATTTATTATTATATTATTATATGGCCTGGTAGATCAGGCCTTAATGCCTTTGGAAGTCACCTCTCCTATCCAAGTCGGATCCTTATAGTTAAGAAAATCAACATTGATTATGTGTTGGATTCATTCTTCTGTGGGTGCCAATCTGACCTTTAAAGACACAAGTATCTTTTTGCAGTCTAAATTAGCATTTTAAAAAGCCAAACATTGAATTAGTAATAGTCTAACTTCTTGATCTGATATCACTGTTTACAACTTTAGTAAATCTTTGTAAAAAGTCAGTAAATGATTCTTTCATGCCCTGTGTAATCTTGGTATATAGCTCAGTTGCTTTCCCTGGTTCTGGAATCTTTTCCCAAGCATTTAAGGTTGCCATATGGCAAATGGATAAGTATGCTCATCAATGGTAGATTGTTTATTTACATCAGCAAAATACCCCTCACCAAGAATTTGATACTGGAAATTGTAAAACCTTTAATTTTACCTTACTACTCAAGAACCTTAGCTTCTCTGTAATTAATACCTCTGAGGTTAAAAGTGGCAATCTGTAATTTTATCTAAATCTCCTAAAGATTCCAAAGTATAATTCAGACAGTGCCTATTAGAAATTATGTATAAGCTTGCTTTCTGATCTTGCTGATGTTCAAACCATTAGCAGTGTCTTGGCCAGTTGTGCACTGAACAACTGCAGCAGGTTCCAGTTGTGACTGTCAGTCAGAAACTCACTAAGGCTCTAATAGGAGCAATTTATATCTACTAAATTACAGTAAGACATGAAAAGGAATGAGTTAACTCTGAAAATGATATCTTGTTTTATTAAATGAAAAGTGTACTACAGTAATCTTCCCCAAGAATGTGAGAGAAAATTGACCATGTACACTTTATTGCCAAAAAAAAAACTTAGCTGCTTCTTTCAATCAGCTTTTCCACTGTAATTTTTGATGATATTATAATACTGCTGATACCAAGAGTTCCAGTCATTTGGTGTGATCCTATTTCTAGAAGACCCCATATTTAATAACCTCTTCCCATATATTGAATGTATACCATAAGTAACTATAGCTTTCTTGATGTCTTTTAAATCTCTCATATGTATAGGCTCCCACCTACATTCTATACATCCTTCAGGATATTTATCACCAGCTGGTTTTTCACAAATAGTAACAGAATATAGCATAGCGGGGGAGAAATGGGAGTTTTAAACTTTTGGTAAGTCATCTCTAACTGTAAATGTAAAGTACTGGTGATGTTATTTCTCCCCTAACCTCTTCAGTCTGTGTGTTAATGATTTTATTATCAGTTCTAAATAGGGTCTTATAAAGCTTGAAATTGATTAACCACAGCTTTATCTAGATTCCTCACCTCCTGTAACATAAATGATTCCAGTGACTTCATAGAATCAAAAATTTTCTTACTTTCATTATTAATATATGATTCTAAAGATTTAATTTTGTCTATTAATCATGAGATCCTTTCTCCACCTGCATTACATTTCTGTCTCCATCTCGCTAGTGCTTGATTAAAGGTGTACAGCACAAACACCCAGCTCCATTTCTCCTTCAGACTGTTTTAATATTGTGTAGCCCATGGTGGCCTTGGGCTCTTGATCTTCCTGCTTCCTCCTCCCAAGTGCTATGATTAAAGTTGTGTGCCACCAATGCCTGGCCTCTATGGTTAACTAGTGTCTAGCTCTGCCCTCTGACCTCCAGGCAAGCTTCATTTTTCAGAATACAAACAAAATATCATACAACAAAACAGAATTCACATTAACCACCATTGATTCATCACAGTTGAAAATGACTGTTATATTTATTTTGGAGTCAAATAAGAGTGTCCATGGCCAAGACAAACAGAATTATGTAGCCCTCAATTCCATGTTCCAATATGCTAGCACTTTCATAAAGCTTTAATAGTAACTGAACAAAGAATGTTACAATTTAAGACACTTTTCAAATACACTGGAGGAAGCATAAGGCCACAGCCAAGTAGGCAAATCTCTGCTATAGGACATAGATGTCATCTGATAGAATCTTCGCCCATTAGTTGGTTTGTACATTCCAAAGAATTTCCTTAATGGTCATAAAAACATTAGGTCACATACAGAGGAAAACAATACTTCACTATTAAGAGGGCAAAAGTTACAGATGATGTGGCTCTGGATTTGGCTGTAGTCCAGAATCTTCAAAAAATTGATGTTTCAATCAGTCACTTAGATTTTCAGACTGTTCTCTCCATATATTTCTGGGATTATTTTATTTTTTTCATATTTATTATTGAAATATTATTATTGCTTATATTATTTATAAAATATTACATCATTCCTCACTCACCATTTCTATTACCTTTCAAACATGTGGCCTATATTTCTTTCATTATTATGTATATATGTATTAATTAATAATTGTATAGCTAATACTTGTTGAGTCCATTTAGTATTGCTTTTATTTACATGTTTATTAGGGTTGACAATTTGGTAATAAATTATCATTTAGGAGGCTCATTTCTGGGGAAGTTTAATTCTCTATCACCCAGCAGTTATTAATCGCTTATAGCTCTTCATGTAGAGGTGGCCACTGTAAGATTTCACACATTCATGTCAGGAGATGAATTGATATTGAAATGCTTCAGGTCTTGTTTAAGTAGCTTTATGGTTGAGGTACCATGGGTGCAGCTTCCCTGTCATATCTAGGGAACACAATCTTATAGCAGACTTCTTGGTCCTATGATCTTACATTCTTTCTACCGTCTCTTCCATGATGTTTTATGAGCATAAGCTGTGTTGTAGATGTATCAGTTGGGGTTAAATACCTATGGTTAGCAGTTTAGTGCATTTTAACCAACTATGGGTATCTGAAATGGTCTCTCTGTGCTCCATAAAGAAATTTATTTGATGAGTGGTGAGAGCTACACTTATCTGAGGTATAAGGATAAGTATTTGGAATGCAGCTAGTAATTATATTGATTTAAGAAATTGAAAGTAATAAATTGTCATCTAAGATGCATGACATCACTGTCAGGTGTAGTTGAATATGTTTCCAGTACCAGGCATGATTTTCTTCTTGTTAAATGGACTTTAAGTTTAATGAGACAGATACTGTTTACCACCAAGTTATAAATATCATTTTTGTACCTTTAAGGATATCTTACCATGCTGGTCATTGCTGTGGAATTACAACTGAATAGGGCTACTGATTACTGTCCTTCCTTGGCAGCTGGCATATTAACTTCTAGTACTATTAAAGCTAGTCCACAGGAAAAGACTTTTGGGAAATAGTCACATTGAATTGTCTGTGTCATGTTTCTGAAGTGCATGGTTTCTTCAACAGTACAAATTCATCTTTAAATTCTGAGAGGCAACCAAAGAAAATAGCAAATGACTGGTATTACTTCTGAACAGGAGTTTCACATGCCTGGTACTGGGGTTTTTCATTTTCAGTCAAAATGAAGTTGTGTGTGTGTGTGTGTGTGTGTGTGTGTGTGTGTGTGTGTGTGTGTGTGCGTGTGTGTGTGTGTGCTCGTGCATATACATGTGTGTGAGCAAGATTTGTGTCAGGCTGAGGAGTTTGAACTCTTTTGTAACTAAGACAGCATGATTACTTTTGAATTGGCCGAGTGTTAAGAAACAACTGGAGGATTAGACTTTCTCCTTTCACCTTTGAAATTATGGACCTTAACTATACTGTAGTCTGTTTAGGAGACAAAAGACAACAAAGTTGTTGCTAGGTTTAGTAAAACTTTGCATATCTATTAGTGATAATGTTGTGCCACATTGTGCACATATGTTTGTGAGTAAGGGAAAGAGAGATAGAGATAGAGAGAGAGGGAGGGAGGGAGAGAGAGAGAGAGAGAGAGAGAGAGAGAGAGGGAGGGAGGGAGAGAGAGAGAGAGAGAGAGAGAGAGAGAGAGAGAGAGAGAGAGAGAGAGAGAACTGCTGTAGTATCATTTAGCCTTAAAAGAAAGACAAATTACAACATGGATTTATTTTATGGATCTACCTGAATGACTTATTATATATGCTTCCTAAATTAAAAGAAGTAAAAAAAATGGAAAAAAAGGTAGTTTCTAAGGTTCCACTTCTTGTTTTTAAGATCTAAATATTTTAATATTATGTGTATGAGTGTTTGATTGCATATCCTTGTTTGTACCATATGAATACAGCATCTGCAGAGGCCAGAAGAGGTGTCAGATCCTTGGAACTGGAGTTATAAGCAGACATAAACCACAATGTGGAAGCTAGAAACTTAGCCCAGGTCTACTTTAAGAACACCAAGTAGCCTTAATCACTGAGACATCTCTCCAGCCCCTAATGTTGATTATCTTCCCACTTCCCAGTGGTCCATTTACTATTATGTTTTAACCATTTACTAAAATATGTTTTCTACTCATATGATATCCTGAATATGGTTTTCCCTACCTCTACTTCTTCCCACAATCCCTCCCATCCAGACCATCCCCTCTCATCTCTCATTAGAAAACAAACAGGCTTCTAAGAGATAATAATAAAAGAAAATATATTAAGTAGAATAAGTACTAACACATCAGAATAGGACAAAACAAACAAACAGAAGGAAAAGAACCCAAGAAAAGGAAACAACACAGGTATAAAAGCAGAGACCCACTTATCCACACACTGAGGAATCCCATAAAAACACTAAAATGGAAGCCACAAAATATATGTAAAGGACCTGTAGGGTAAAGAGCAGAAAATGTGTATATATATTCAGATCCAGTTATATATAATTTTAATGTATTATATATGTATATTTATATATGAATAATATGCATATATATTCAGACACAATTTTTGTTTGTTTGTTTTGTTTTTTGTTTTTTCGAGACAGGGTTTCTCTGTGTAGCTTTGCGCTTTTCCTGGAACTCGCTTTGGAGACCAGGCTGGCCTTGAACTCACAGAGATCCGCCTGCCTCTGCCTCCCGAGTGCTGGGATTAAAGGCGTGCACCACCACCGCCCGGCCAGACACAATTTTTTAAAATGGCTCTGACACAACATTATGAAACAAGGTACCTCCAAAGTTGTCAATGAGTTCATTTGCTGTTGGCTATTTTCTGCTGAGCATGCAATCTATCATTAAAAGTTATTTGTTTCTCCAGTGAGAATCCCTTGGAGAAAATCCAAATGTTCATTTTTAAGTGGTTATCAATTGGAGATAGCTTCTAGATTAGGTATTATCCTAACTTCTTTCTGCTCCAGGACTCTGCCGAGGGCACGCCATTGCAGGACCCTTGTATGCTGCCTCAAGCTCTGGAATTTATATGTGCATCCATCCTTGTTTACTTGGTGTTCTCCATCTTCCATGGCTCTTATAATCTTTCTGCCCCATCCCACAAAAGATTCTCTGAACCCCAAGGGGGAAGGATTTGATAATGAGATGTCATTTAGGGCTCAGAGTTCTGAAGTCCCTCATACTCTGCATATTGTCTGGCTGTTGGACTGTGTATTTTTTCCCATCTACTGCAGGAAGAAGCTTCTCTGATGATGGCTGAGAAAGGTACTAATCTATGAATGTAGCAGAATGTCATTAGGAGCCATTTTATTGCTACATTATTTTAGTAGGATATTGGTTTTACTCTATGTTCTGGCCTATCTAATTTCAGGTACTTGGTCATCTGAGCAGTGTCAGATATGGGTTTCATCTCACAGAGCAGGGCTTAAATAAAATCAAGTATTGGTTGGTTACTCCCGTAAGCTTTCTTCCATTTTTCTAGCATATCCTGCAGGCAGGACACCATTGTAGGTCAAGGATTTGTGGATGTGTTGGTGCTTACATTTTTTCCTTTGGTAGCTTGCAGAGTACCCTCCTATGCTGAAGATAATAGAATGCTGGGGTGAAGGCTCTATGTAGGAATCAGGTTAATGTCATTCTCAAAGAATTGTACAAATTTTGTTTTCAACAATGGGAACTTAGTGTCAGTTTGTGGAGAGTGCCTTTAGTCTTGGGAATAGCCTGGGTTGTTTGGAGTACCCATGAGACCTCTTTGGCCAACTACTCAATTAGTTGTAACCTGTTCCCAGTAATGGAAACTTCATTTAGTGAAAAGAGATGCCCAGTTAGAACTCTCTCTCTCTCTCTCTCTCTCTCTCTCTCTCTCTCTCTCTCTCTCTCTCTCCCATTATTTAATGATATCATTTAGATGGTCTTAATATATATTCATATTTTAAGAATCTATTGTAATAGGTTTCTAACTATAACTCATGGCCCTTCTTTTAGCTGTTTCCTCCCCCCAGTTCCTTCCTTTACCCCATATTTTCCTGCCATTCCCATTTGACCCCTGTGTCAATCTATTCATAACTATCTATTCTGTTCCCCTGTCCTAGGGTGATTGATTTGTCCCAACTACTCCCTAACTCTATATTTAACTTCAATAGCAAGATGTAGCAAGATTATCATTGACTTAAGAGTTAATATCTACATATAAGCAAATATACACTATATTTGTCTTTCTGTTTCTGGGTTACTTCCCTCAGGATGATAATTTTTGTTCTATTCATTTACCTGACAATTTCATGAGTAATAATTTGTTGTGCAAATATACACACAATTTCTTTATTCATTATTAAGTTGATTTAGAACTAGGTTGCTTCCAATTTCTGTCTCTTATGAATATGACAGCAATGAACATTCTTAAGGAAGTCTTTCTGTGATAAGATGAAGTGCCTTTTGGGTATACACCCATAAGAGGTATAGCTGGATCTTGAGGTAGATTAATTCCAATCTTCCTGAGGAACCACCACATTGATTTCTATAGCAACTGTACAAATTTGCACCCCCATCAGCAATAGATGAGTGTTCTCCTTAAACCACATCCTGCTGAACCTGAATGGTCACATGTTTATTGACCTTATGTGTTCTAGCAGCCATAAGATGGAAATTCAAGGGAGTTTTGATTTGCATTTCTCATTTTTCCAGAGTCCAGCTCTGGATGAGGGCAGGATCTGAAAATTGGTGGATGAAAGAATGGTGATGAGAGGAATCAGACATGGGACACTTCTTTGTTTCACTTTAGGATAGATGGACAGAGAGAAAGTACATCACAGTATGTCATGTACTTCTCAGACAGGAGTTATCCCTGGTGGGACAGGTCCCAGCAGAGGGTATAAGAAGTTGGTAGGGGAAGGAAGTGAATGAGCCAGGCCATGGTGGTCAGAGAGTCTTGTAGCCTGACTGACTAGCAGCCAGAATGCTACTTTATTTACACAGAATTTAGTAAGAAAGGACACATTCATGATGTTCCAAAACATAGATTATATCATTTTTGTTTTTGGACATGTGTTTCACTCTCTTTTGCTCATCTTTTTGTCATCATTAATAAACTATGACAGAACAGAGTTATCAATTGCAATTATTTTTCCTCAAGTTTTAACATCATTAATAAACAGAGTTATCATTCTTACTCATTAACCCCATAACCCAAATTTTGAGAATCTAGAGGCATATGACATCCTGTTCTCAGGCTGATAGCTTTGGTTGCTTCAAGGACGTTAGACCAAAACAAAATCTTCAAGCCACCCTGGGCATTTTGCCATGTCCCAAGCAATGTATTATCAAATTTTAATGGTCAGAGTGCCCAGGAAAAATCCTCAGGCTAAAGATGCTGCAGTTATTATTTAAATTACGGCATAATAAAATCAATGTTCACATATATATCTTTATAGAATTTGTCTATATGTCTAATCCTGGCATTCTGCTGTCCCTTGCTCATATGACACCACAGAGTCTGTGCATGTGCTAATCTTTCTAAGAAACAGAGATCTTAACAGCTCATTCTTTTATCATCGGTCCACTCCGTACTTTGCTCATCAATGTGTCTTTGTATAGGCAGAGGTATATGCCACATAATTGTCTGAGTGTACAATGAGAATAGGCTTGTAATCTAAGCTGGCCAACTCCTCTAGCCCACTAAATCTTGTTGACCTTTTTGAGTTTACTTTGATTTGAATATCTTGTTCCTGTGTAAGTACAGGTACAGATGCTTCAGGAATATATCATAGCCTCATGAAGATACCTTTGGGTTCTCTGTGTGTCACAACCTCCAAGGCATAGTGAAGACCTTCAAGTAGATAAGGGTATCTCCTTAAAAGCAGGGGGAATAGTATGTTCAGGACTGTCCTGGAGAAGTTTAGAAGCAGCATTCCTGGGAGAAGGCATAAATGATTCATGAGGAACTTTCCATCAATCTGATATCCCCAAATTGTATAAATATTAAAAGTGCCCCAAGTATGCAACAGGTGGAGATGAAAACCAAAGGTGGCATGGCAGTCATCATATGGCTCCACTTTGCTGGACCTTTGTCAAGCAGCTGTGCTGGCTTTATGACTTCTGCATTCTATTCACATATGGCTGTGCCACTTCCTCCTTTTCTATTTTAGAAAGATGACTGGAAGTACAAGAATCAAGATAAGCACACCTCCCAAGATTATTCCAAAATTAGTAATAATAGATAAAAAACTAAGTCTTGAAAAAAAGTGAGATATTGTAAAAATCTATTGAACTGAATTAATGGCTATAATTTGTTGATGCAAAGATTGCATGTTTATAACCAGTTAGAAGTGTTCCACAGGCCATGGAGGTGGGACCTACACTGTGCCTAGATTATCTTAGAAGTATCATATTGTAAGTGGAGTGACACAAATCCATTTAAATTGTGATTGTAAAGAGATAGTTAACCTTAATATTTCAAACTTGATTACCCACACACAGAACTGTTCCTTTCAAAGTCTTTACCCTGTCCTGTACATTTTTGTCATTTCTTTTTTTGTGATAACATTTTTTGAGAGCTGATTAACATGCTCTATAGTATGAAGCTGTTTTACTAAGGCAGTTATACAGGCATTAACAGTTCTCAGAGTAGTAATTAGTATAGGAATCCCCCAAATTAAAGCATTAGTAAATCATTTAGCTTATTGACAACACCAGTAATTTCTTCAATAGCATATATTAAATAGACACCTCAGCCACATATCCCAGATTAGGATATTAATGTTCCAGCCTTTTGTTAATAATAAGTGAATGATAAGGGGTGGTGTAATCATCTTACTACTTTCTGCTGAAATTGGGGTATAGCTGGGGACCAAAAAGGCTAGAATGTTGACTAAGTCCAGAAGAGCAGATTGCTTCATTTGTTGTCCAGGCTCTGCAGGACCATCTGAATGTAGAGATATACAGGCAGCAGTTTGAGTAGTTTTAGAAATCTGTTGGAACAAACATATATCAAAGTGCAGAACATGAAGCTAAAAAAAAATTAAGGAGAATTTTTTTCTTAGGTGTACATTCAGAATTTTTAAGTGCATGGTTTTGGCAGAAGAAAGAGGGGAGTTCCAATATTTATAGAGAGAGAAAAAGAGGTGCCCCTTTAAGAAAATAGGCAGTTGGGGAAACAAACTACAGATTGATAGTGTTTTTCTCAAGTCTGTCTTAGCCTGTGGGTGTTAGTGGGTTTAAATCTCTTCAAGCATATAAGAACCTTCTTCAAGAGACAAAACTTCCAGATGACATTTTGTTACAGAAAAATTATGAACCATTGGAGTCTTAATATAACAGCAGAATATTAAGAGAAAAAAATCTGGAATAAGTTTCAGTTTTTATACACCTCAAATCACTTAAGCCTCTTCATCCTCAGACCTTTATAACTTGCATAAAACATTCTTTATATCTAAGTCTTCATATATGCCCATACCTTAAACCACCCATCTCAGATCTCACAAAACTTGACCCATACTCAAACCTTCATGAATTACTTATACTCTAGACCTATCTTAGACCTGCATACCTTGTATCATTTACTTTCCATGATCTATATATCATAATTTAAGCTTTTACATCTCAGATCTTACATAAACTTGTATTTATATATCTTAAAACATCTTTTTATAACTCAAAGTATTTTTTATCTTTATAGTATAAGTTTAATTTTATATCTTATTTATCCAATTATTTAGCAGGAGACATAGGTGGTTGATTACTGAAGTAGTCATTGTAGGGTGAGTTCCCATAAACAAAGGAATAGTAAAAAGTTACTTGAAACCTGTTTGGTGAGCTATCCTCTATTTGGAATTTGATAGCAAAGCAAATTATTTTTAGAACTGGTAATTAGAAATGTAATCTAAATGACCCAAAAGTGTGATTTGAACAAAGCCCTGGCGGTAAGTAAAAGGCATGGCATAGTTTTGTCTATGTGAGAAATTTAAACATTATAAATGCCAGGGGGCATGTTTATAAACTTATTTTGAATAGCTCACAATCTAAGTAAATTTTTTCTTACCAGTTTATAATATGTTATTTGTCTTTATAAATTTGAAACTTCATGTTTTATCTCTATTAGATTTAGCCTTAAAATAATAATTTTGAATTGGAGTTCTTTTAACATTGAAATGAAAGCTTTTAATCATAAAAACAATATATAGGGAGACTGGAAATTGTATTAATCCTTTTATAGTGAATGAATGAATGAAATCAGGTACAGTAAGAAAGTCAGAATAGCTGTTCCATGTGTGAAAGGAGAAAAGTTTTGTTGAAAACTGTCAAGGGGAAAGATTCTCAGGGTTAAATGAGAATTGGAGAATGCAGGCATTTTTTTAGGGAAATGTAAGGAAGTTAAAGAGGGAGCTGAGAGGACTTATGAGGAAGCATAGAGGGTAAGTGTCCTGGTAACAAGAGTTTCAATCAGGGACATTTCCAAACAGACTGAAAGACTTACCAGTTGGAAATATCCCAAATCACAGAGGAGAGGCATCCCTCTCCATGTGATGATGAGATGGGTAGGTCTAAGGGAAGATTCCCAACACACCAGTGTAATTTTTCTAGTAGAGGTAAACAAAACAGGAGCTCCATAGAGACACATACCTAGAGGAAGAGGAGAGACAAATGCTCATATAAGGAAAGGGAGAAAACAGCTGGAAAAATGAGAAGGTAGAATTATCCCAAGTGTTGAGATTAAGGTAAGTGTGGGGATCACCTTTTAGAATTAATAGGGAAGCCTCTTAAAAGAGGGTCTCTAGATAAAGTTGCTTCATGGGCAGTGCCAGACATTCCTAAGAATTCTGAACTATGTTAGTCACTGCTTCTTCTCCTTCTTCTTCTTCTTCTTCTTCTTCTTCTTCTTCTTCTTCTTCTTCTTCTTCTTCTTCTTCTTCTTCTTCTTCTTCTTCTTCTTTTCTAAGAAGAGGGGAAGATGGAGTATTATAAGATGGAGGCCAATCTTTATCATGATATATGGCAGTTTCTTTTTCTAAATCTGAGGCATCTTGAGAAACTAAAGGCTCATCAAATCATCATTTTGCAGATCAAATAAATCTCAGTGCTTTAGTAAAGGAATCTTAGAAGGGGATTTTATATGAACAGGAGTCTTAAGAGTTCCACACCCCTTAATAGGAGACATTTCTTTAGAAACATTGTCGGGTATATCTGTCCCTGATTCTGCAGAAAGAGAATGATTGATAAGTACCCACAAAGAAACTGTTTGAATAAGCACCTTTTCAGGGCCATGTTTAGTGTACCAACAGCTTATATCTTTTACAACTTTTTCCCCACAAACTTCTGGGTCTAATGTTTCATGGTCTCGAAACCAAGGCCTATTCTTTTGCACAAACTGTAAAAATTCTGGCAAACTGTGGTCCTGAACTTTTATGTCTTTCTTTCTTTCTTTCTTTCTTTCTTTCTTTCTTTCTTTCTTTCTTTCTTTCTTTCTTTCTTTCTTTCTTTCTTTCTTTCTTCTTTCTTTTAAGGGAAATTTTTAAGGATATCAATGTACACTTGTCTCTCAGAGGAATTAGTCTGTGTCATGTTTATACTTCTTATTTCTTACTTCTTACTTATATTTCTTACTTGTTACTTCTCACTTTTCTCACCCAGTCTTTTCTTATACTGGGGGTCTGCAGCTAAGGATGTTGAACACTTCTCTTAAGTGTTTCTCTGCCATTTGAGTTACTACTTTTGAGAAATTTCTCTTTAGATCTGTACCCAAATTTTAGTTGGGTTATTTTTTCTTGATATCTACTTTCTTGGTTTTTTCATACAATTTGGATATTAGCCCTCTGTATTGTGAGAAGTGGGTAGAAATCTTTTCCCATTCTGAAGACTGCTGTGTCTCAGTGATGGTATCATTTTCCATGCAGAAGCTTCTCAGTTTCATGAGGTCCCATTATTAATTATTATTAATCAGAAAGTCTTTTCTTGTGCCACTGACTTCAAGGCTATTCTCTACCTTCTTTTATACCAATTTCAGTGTGTCTGGTTTTATGTTAAGGTATTTGATCCATTTGGAGTTGAGTTTTGTGCAGGGTGATAAGTATGGAACTCTTAGTATTCTTCTACATGGGGTCATCCATTTTTGACCAGCATAATTTTTTGAAAATGCTGTGTTTTATACACTGTGTATTTCTTCACTCCTTTATTATCAATGAGGCTTCCATCATATGTGAAGTTATAGTTTCATTGATCAACATGTCTGTTTTTGTTCCAATACCATGCATTTTTATTACTGTACCTCTGTGGAACAATTTGACATCAGAAGAACTGGTAGCTCCAGCAGTTCTTTTATTATTATAAATTATTTAGCTGTCATGGCCTTTTTGTGGGTGTGTGTTTCCATACAGAGCTGCAAATTGTGCTTTCGAGTTCTGTTAAGAATTCTGTTGGAATTTCAATGGGGACTGTGCTGAACCTGTAGATTACTTTTGGATGGATGATCATTTTTACTATATTAATTCATTAGCATGAGGGAACTTTCTAGCTTCTGATTTCTTATTCAATTTCTTCCTACTGTGACTTGATGTTTTTATCATACAGTTATTTCCCTTACTTGTCCAGAGTGGCCCCACAATATTTATATTATTTGGGGGCTCCTATGAAAGTTGTTATTTCCCTGATTTCTTTCTCGGTGTGTTTGTCATGTGTATAGAGGAGGGCAACTGATTTCTGTGACTTTATTTTGTATCCAGCTACTTTGCAGAAAGTGTTTATAATTTATAGGAGTTCCCAGGTGGATGTTTTAGAGTCACTTATATTTACTATAAAATCATCTGCAAATATTTTTTTTAACTTCTTCCTTTTCTATTTCTATCACCTTAATCTCCTTCAGCTATCTTATTGATCTAACTAAGATTTCAAGTACTGTATTGAATAGGTATGGAGAGCATAGACAGCCTTTCTTTTTGTGAATATGGTGAAAATGCTTTGAGTTTCTCTCTATTTAAATTTACATTGGCTATGAGTTTGCGTTAAACTGCCTTTATTTATGTAGAGATATCTCTAATCTCTCCAGGACTTTTTATCACTGAGGTGTGTTGGATTTTGTCAAAAGCCTTTGCTTCATTTAATGACATGATCATTTTGTCTTTCAGTTTGTTTATATGGCAGGTTACATTGAAATATCTTTTTCTACACCTTCCCTTTGAGCTGATGTCTATTCTTGATGTCAAGGTGTATTTCTTAAATTTGGCAGAAGAATGAATCCTGTTTTTGCATTTATTCTGTTAGTTTGTGTATTTTTATTTAGGAACTGAGAATATTAATGTTGAGAGTCATTAATGAGCCATGTTTGTTGATTCTTGCTATTTTGATATTTTATGATGTGTGTGTGTGTGTGTGTGTGTGTGTGTGTGTGTGTCTATTGGTTTGTTTATGTTCCTTTTTTGATTTGCTAGTCTCAGAGTATCTTGTATTTGTGGTTTTTTTTTTGTGTGTGGAGGGTTATTAACTTCTTTTGGTTGGAGTTATCCTTCTAGTGCATTCTATATTAGTGGATAAATATTGCTTAAATTTGGTTTTATCATGGAATGTCATATTTTCTTCATCTACTATGATTGACTGTTTAGCTGGAAATAGGATTTTAAATTGGCATCTGTGTTTTCTTAGAGTTTGTAGAACATTTAACCATGTTTTTCAAGTTTTTAGAATCTCAATTGAGAAGTCAGGTATAATTCTAACAGGTTTGTCTTTATATGCCTCTTGGTCTCTTCACCTTGCAGCTTTTAATATACTTTCTTTGTTCTCTCCAATTAATGTTTTGATTATAATGTGGCAAGGGGACTTTTCTTCCTAGTATAGTGTGTTTGGTTTTCTGTTTGCTTTTTGTACCTTGATAGGCATCTTTAGGTTAGGGAAATTTTTTTCCATGATTTTATTGAAAATATTTTCTGTGCATTTGACTTGGGTTTCTTTTCCTTCCTCTGTTCCTATATTCTTACATTTGGTCTTTTTATTGTGTCCCAGATTTCCTGAATGGACTAATGCTAGATTATTTTAGATTTAATGTTTTCTTTAATTGAAGTACCTATTTCTCCTATATTGTCCTTAATGCTTCAGATTCTCCCTTCCATCTCTTGTATTTTGTTGGTGAGACTTGTCTCTGAGGTTCCTGTTTGAGTTCCTAACATTTTTATTTGTAGATTTTCATTAGTTTGGGTTTTCTTTATTGATTCTATTTCTACTTTCAGGCTTTGAACATTTTTATTTGCTTCTTTCCACTCTTTGTGTTTTCATAGATTTTTGTCAAGGGGTTTATTGATTTCCTTTTTAAGGGCCTCTATCACATTCATAAAGGCTATTATAAGGTATTTGTCTTTCAAGTCTCAGTGCTTACTTTGGAAGGGTTACTGAACTGTAGTAGAGAAAAGTGTCTTGGTTGTTATTGTGTTTTTTGCCTTGGCATCTAGGCATTTAGGTGTGGGATGTTTGTAATTCTATGCACTGATGTCTGATCTTGTCCATTTGAGCAGATGTTTTGTTTCTTGATTTCTGTTGCCTTCTTTAGTTCTTAGGAGTGTGTTCTGGCTGTGTCATGACTGGTGGGGAATTCATTGTTGATTCTGCAAGATGTGGCCAATGAGGACTCCTGGTAAAATGTGTTCCTAAGAATTGGGACCTGACACTTAAGAATAAGCATGGGCAACTAAGGGAGTACACACAATAGAGGAAAGCAGGATGTTCCACTAGAATCTGCTTAGTCTCCTGGGAATGGGGACAGAGAGTGAGAAGATGTTTTAAGCAGATAACCTTTTACAGAGCTGTTGATGAGACTGAAGGATTGGATTTGAAGGAAAGGAGAGAGATGAGAATATATCTGCTTTCCTCTAATCATAACACCTTCTGGTGTTATAAGTGCTGGCACTTACTTACTGGGATAATATCACCTGATATGGCCACAAGCAATTGAATCAGGTTAGTTGGAGGGACCAGAGAGAAACTGAGACTGTGAAAATTTTATTGAGAGCAATCAGATTTTGAATAACCTTATCAGAAACAGAATAAAATGTAAATTTCTGGGAACAATATGGTTGTAGTTGTCATGATACAATGAAGTTTGCAAGCGATACAAGGTTCACAAGAATAATATCTAAGACCAGTTGTCCTCTCAGGCTTCTATGCTTCCTTGACTACTAAGGGATCACGTAATAAACACATACCAGCCTAAATAATTCACTGACTGGGGTACTACATTGGTCTCTTAGGAACTGGAAGGTGCATTGTGCCCTAGGAGTCATGAACCCTAATCTGAAAAACCTATGACACACGCCTCTCAAGACAGTTAGGCCAGGACAACACATTGGTTCCCTACAGGATATGTGTGTATGTATCAGGAGGATGAAGCTTCTACTTCAAGTCAATTATTGTAATATTAGAGATTTCACATACCAGGTTGCTATAAAATGTATCAAATGAATTTTACAATGCAGCACTCTTAGAAATCATATGCCTCCTGGAAGACTGAACACTACTTTTTAAATAAAATATGACTTATTTTTTTGTGCCATAAAGTTTTTATTTTTGACAGGGATAAACAGATAGTTACATGTGGGATGATTCATCCCTAACAAGATTGAAGGCCAGCCAGCCCAAATCAGTGATAAAATACTTTCTGAGAGCCAACCTGAGTCTGCCTAAGGGCCTTAGCAACAGCAGCTAAGACATGATCTGGAGATGACCTGGACTAATGAGAGGCAGCTATGACACACCAGCAGATACATATTCATCAGACCTTCCTCTAGGGTGGGGTGTAGGGTGTATAAGGCTTTCTTCTTCCTGAATAAACTGAGCTTGTTTTTTCAACATCCTCTCAGAGTCTGTGTCATTGACTCTTTGCCTACTCACCCCCTCCCCCAAAGGGAACAGTAAAGGACCCTGCCACAGTCACATGTTAAACATACATAAATACAGTGATACAGAAGAATATTATTTTTTGGATAGCTGAATAGCTCTTTCTTTGGAACTAAAAAGTTCCCTTCTGGAAGGATCTGAGTTAGACTCAGGCAACACATAATACTCATAAGAATCTGAGATGAAACATAACCTCAAAGAACTCAAGAAGTTCCTGACACAGATTCTCAAGCCTCATCCCTACATTTACATAAGCATCAAGGATTGCTATAGAGAGGCATCTCAGACCAGCTAAGCTGTTGTTACTTGTACAAGGAGCTCCAGGAATGCAACTTCTGTCCATCATCAGCCAGACCAGGATTTCCAGTAGTGAAGCTGCCTTTTGGACAACCATGCTCCTGTGATGAATGGCTCACCTGTTTTCCTGATGAACTTGTTGGCTCACTAAGTCAGACTTTGGTTGTACCTCATTTTTTCATCTATTGTCCATGCACTATCTGAGGTGAACAGGCATTTATTCAGGTCTCCCCAAACAAGGTTAACACACCATGGAGTCATATCCTTAGTGGTTAAGTAGACTTTGCATTGGAAGGCTGAGTTTGAGTTTGATTACAAATATGGGAAGTTTTACATGCTAATTAAGAATATTTAAAAATCCTATCAACATTTTATATCTCTAGGGGTATCAAATAATTAAATTTCAAAAATGAACTCTGGTTGATCTTCATATTACCTAGTTCTTTGTCACATTAAGAAGTAGTTGCTATTTCTTTTGATTTTGCTTATCTCACAGAACAGACTATCAATTTAGATTTTCTGGCAATTGTATTTATCATTGAAATAATAAATCTATCCCATGGAGATTTTCCCCTTTCTCTGACAAATTACAGTCTGGTGACTTATTGTTATTGCCATAATACTTACTGTTATCATTGAAAAATAATCTGTAAAATATAAAGCAAAATGGATATGTTTGCTGAATTAACACTGTGTGACTCTTCCCTTAAAAACAAATGGATGGTTACTTGTGATTCCCTCAAAGCACTATCAAGTTCTATTCCATAAGCCCTCTCACCCCTTTCTTCCTTCTGTTCTCTTACTCTTCTATTTTTCCTCCATTTCCTCTATCTTCTCCTTCCTTCTGTCCTTCGTTCTCCCTTGTTAGCTGTAGCTAGAGTTTTCCTGCCTGGCCCATGGTCAGGACAAATCTCTCTCACCCACCAGTCCCACAGCCGCTCAGACCCAACCAAGTAAACACAGAGACTTATATTGGTTACAAACTGTATGGCCGTGGCAGGCTTCTTGCTAACTGTTCTTACAGCTTAAATTAATCCATTTCTATAAATCTATACCTTGCCACGTGGCTTGTGGCTTACCAGCATCTTCACATGCTGCTTGTCCTGGTGGTGCCTGGCAGTGTCTCCTTCTGCCTTCCTGTTCTTTCTTTTCTCCTCTCTGTTAGTCCTGCCTATACTTCCTGCCTAGCCACTGGCCAATCAGTGTTTTATTTATTGACCAATCAGAATAATTTGACATACAGACCATCCCACAGCATTTAGCTATCTGTCTTTGTGCCCTCTGGTCTCTCATTCTCCTTTATAATCTGTCCTTATTTTTATCTTCCTTTAAAATGTTTTGTTTTCTTCTCCATCCCCTTTAGCTTTTTTCACCTTTCCCTCCATTGAGTAGGCACCACATGTCACCACAGCTCACATAAATATTCTAAATGTGGTGGGAAAAGCTGACCATCTGAGACCCAGTGCTGGTCATTCAGAATTGTTTCATATAGTGTTGTTGAAATTTCCCTCTCCCCTAGTAAGCCTTCTTGTCAGATCTCTAATATAGACTTTCACTTACATTCTACTGGTGTTTACCTGACTTACACATTATACAAAGTGTAGCTGAAAGTTTTCCTGTGTCCCACCTGGTCCTGCTGCTGCTCAGACCCAAGTAAACAAACAGAGGCTTATATTAATTAGAACGGCTTGGCCATTAGCTCAGGCTTACCACTGACTAGCTCTTACATTTTTTTTATTTTTATATTTATTTGTCATTTTTATTAAAAGTAGATTCTTTTCTCATACAATACAATCCAACCACAGTTTTCCCTCCCTCCACTCTTCCCAGCTCCCACCACTTCCCCTCTCCCCCATATTCACTCACCCTCCATCTTTCTTCAGAAAAGAACAGGCATCCATGAGACAATAGACAACAAAACATAACAAGATACAATAAGACAAGGCAAAATCCCTCATACAGAGCTAGACAAAGCAATCCAATAAGAGGAAGAGTCTTAAGAGCAGGCAAAAGAGTCAGAGACACAACTGCTCCCACTGTTAGAGTTCCACAAAAACATCAAGCCAACAGATCAGCCTATTTCTGTTAATCTATATGTGACCATGTGTTCCATGGCTTTACCTGCGTGCCATTACATGCAGCTCTTTGGATGGTGGGATGGTGTCTCCTGACTCAGCC
Organism: Peromyscus californicus insignis; assembly: GCF_007827085.1. NCBI lineage: Eukaryota > Metazoa > Chordata > Mammalia > Rodentia > Cricetidae > Peromyscus > Peromyscus californicus. The sequence continues at coordinate 9,149,706 of NW_026294435.1, read as the reverse complement.
TTCCTCTTCCAAGAATTCTCCTTGTCTGCTTATCCCACCTATTCTTCCTGCCTGGCTACTGGCCAATCAGCATTTTATTATTTCACATCAACAAATATGTGAGTGTCTAGACATTACATGTAATTCTGCTAAAGTGTAAACTTTTATAAATTTTGTACATGATTACATAAATTTAAGTAAAAGAAACAACTTTGTTTTTTTTTGCAGCAGGGTTTCTTTGGTAGCCTTGGCTATCCTAGACCTAGCTTGGTAGACCAGGCTGGCCTCAAACTCACAGAGATATACCTGATTCTGCTTCCCTTTTGAATGCTAGGATTAAAGGTGGTCATCATCACCACACAGTAAGAAAATGTTTTTTGCATATGATTATATTCCCCTTTTTGCTGATTTTAATGGAGACCTAATATTTTCAAAGTTATATTTTTCATGTAGTTACACAAACAGCAAAATCTTGATGTTTAAAATCTTTCTTCAACAACAGAAGCCAAGATAATGCACAATATGACCCTGAGGCATTTTGTATCTAAAAATATGGAAAGTGCTCAAAAGCAATCTATGTGGATATGAGAAAAGAATATATAAAATTGAAAACTGGATTCAGTCAAGCAATCAAATAACAATGGTACATGTATAAGACTATAAAGTAAATATCAGTTTATCCACAATGATTTCCATAAATGACTAAATGAAGAAGTAATTCTTTTTTCAGGCAGAGTTATTCCAATAACACTCTCTAGATGTGACCCATCTTAGGTATTGCCAGATGATCAGCTATCTCTCACATGCAGTCTTTAGCAGTGCCACTGTGCCACCTGAAAGAAGCCAAAGAACAAGGGACAAACAATGCATTCTTCTATTTCAGTGACTTATTCAGTAAATGTCCTGAGGTATGACTGTGTTGGATATTACCATATAACAGAGACTAAGAATTGCACAGAGAAGAATGTGGGATGTTTCTAGCAGGCAATAGTGTGAGGGGAGTAGATAGTTGTGTAATGAGTTGAAAATTTCAATTTGGGATAATAAAAACATGAATGGACAAGGGTAAGTGTTGTCTAACAAAGAGAATATAATTAGAGCCACTGAACCAAATATCCATCAATGATTGTAATGGTAAATTAAATGGCATATATGTTTTTCCACAAAATAAGTAAATAAAACTAGGGGATACAAGCAAGTGAGCTTTAGAACATAAACTAACATAACAAATGCATAAATATGGAGAGCTGGAGAGATGGATTACTGGCAAAATTCTTACTATGCAAGCATAAGGACCAGATTTCAGATTCCCAGAAGCCACGTGAGTGACAGGTGAGTAAGGCAGCAAGGCATGCAATTTCAACCATGGAAGGAAGAGACATGAACCTAAGAGTAAGCTATGTAGAGAGACTAGCCTTATCTGTGGACTTAGGGTTTGACAGAGAAATCCTGCCTTGATGAATAAGTTAGATCAGAGATCAGGCCTCCATATGTACATGCTCCCTGGTATACAAACATACGTATACCCACAGAAGCACAGCACACACACACACGCACACACACACATACACACACAAAAGTGATAAGAAAAAATATGCACATGTAGACACAGTTAGTCATATAGATGACTCACCTTCTTTGGGTAATTAATAGATAAACAGGCACAAACTCAATCACAAAATTTTCTCTTGCTTCTACAACTGTTTAAAGTCAGTTTTTTTAAATCAGCACAAAAAGGAGCTTTAAAATCTAGTTTAATGTTTCATACATTGTTTTTTCTTACAATTTTTATATAAGTCTATGCCTACTTGTGTTTACTGAATGTTTTCTGGCTAAGCAAAACTGATTCCTCCCCAGAAGTTCATGACATTTTCCCTCTACATACACCCACCTCATTTCCAATCCCACCATGCATATTAATCAGCTATATTATTGTCTATTATCCTTTTATACATTTATTGATATCTTCAAGAACACATAGGTAAGGGTTACTGCAATTGTGATTCAGGTTTGTTTTGCAAAATAAAATGTTATTATAATTTTTTTCTGTCTAAATATGATACCTATTATCATATAGTTTTAAAGATCAATAGAATATGTTGGCAGAGACAACCACTGTGGAGTTTACAGTTAGAATTTGATTTTTCTTTCTAATAAGACAGTGCTATAAAGAATGATTTAGTAAATGCAGCTGTCTACATCAATACATCACAGTATTATAGTGCTTATTTACATGGCAAAACACCTTAATGTGAGCTTTCTCAATAAATACCCATGTGAGTTTTACAATTATTAGTATAGCACTGTAAAGCATAATGGCTTTTGCCATAGTATTTTCATACATGTTTGTCATGTACTTGATCATATTCAGTCCCCATTACACTCACCTGCCCTCTCTTTCAACCCCTGTTGATCCTCTGTTCTTCTCACATTGCCCCTATATAACACAGTTTCCAAAGTGTTCTATACACACACACACACACACACACACACATGCACACTCACATGCACACGCACACAGAGATCACATTTTCTTACACAATCATCTCACATCTCACATGCATTTTTTGTGACAATATTTCAACAATTTCCCTAGCAAATATTGTATGACAGTGTTTCATAGGATATATGAACAAATATCCCCCCAGAGAGGGAGCCCATGATAAATCAAAATAAAGATATGGCCAAAGTCCAAATTGGGAAACCAAGAGTTTGTTAGGGTTATTTAGGAGGTGTATGGCTGATATGTAAAGACAGCTACATAATGGTAAGTCCCTCTAAGCTTTGGTGATAGACCACTGAAGGTTGGAACCCCAGAGCTCATAGCATGCCTTAATGGCAGCTTAAAGGCCAGACAATGTCTTCTAAGAATCTGGGCTTCCATGTGCCTCTGCTAGACAGCTCATCTCATCTCTGTCTCTTAAGTAGTCAATAATTCTCATAAAATCTTAGAGATGGAAAAGCCGTATGCATCTGTTCAGCTTCAGGGACTTCCTGAGACTTTTCAGTCATTTACTTCTTGAATCTTAATGAGCTTCCCTTTAAGATTTTTCAAGTCTTGAGGAGCAACCCTGCCTTCAGCATTTCCAGAGTCTTAAAAAGTGTCTTTTTGAACTTCTTGGGTCCTAGATAGCTTTGGAGAAAATTGCTGAACAGCAATTAGTTTCCAAAATGGTCTATGGACACACATATTTTTCAGAAGTAAAAATTTTATCCGTTGTAAGAGATTTGAAATGACAGAACCCTCCTGCTATGTTTTGACTTTCTCTGCCTTCTACTTAAGCTGAGCATCTGCCTTCCCATCAATGAATCAAAAAATTTCATTTTACTCTCTGAATATTCAATCTTTGCACTTTCTTAGTTTTCTATTGAACTGATTTCTTTGTCACTTGTGTATATGTCTGTGTGGGTGAGAGGTCAAACATTGGGTTCTTTCTTTGCCATATACTTCATCTTTTAGCCTGGAACTTGACAAGGAGTTGAGGTTGACTGGCACAAAAGCCCCAGTGAAGCTGAAGTTTTCCTGGTCCTGCCCGGCTCCCATGACCACATGGTCCCACAGCCACTCAGACCCAAGTAGACACACAGAGGCTTATATTAATTATGAATTATATGGCATAATGGCTCAGGCTTCTCACTAGCTAGCTCTTATGTCTTAAATTAACCCATTTCTATAAGTCTACATTTTGCCACATGACTTGTGTGCTTCTCATGGTGGCAGCCGGCAGTATCTCCTCTGTTCTGCCTTTCTCCTTCCTCCTTTCTAGTTACAATGTCCCGCCTAACCTATTCTGCCTCACCATTGGCCAAACAGCTTTATTTATCAACCAATCAGAGCAACACATATTCATAGAATACAGAACAATATCACCTATCACCCCAGGGATATGTTTTTCTTTGCCTAAAACTGGGATTGCAACCATGAACCACTGTGCATAGCTTTTTCATGCATTTATTTATTTTTCATGTGTGTTCTGGTAGTCAAACATAGGGGCTTGTAATGCATGGTAAGCATTTTACCAACTGAGTCATCTTAGTCCTGAGATGTTTGAGAAGTTTGTAATAAGCATTATATAGCAATGTCTTTTGCTAGGTATTGTATTGCCCCTGATCAAACTAGCTCATGTCTTGAAATTTGGGTTTTGAGGAAGACCCATTGGAATCATCCCAGTGATAGCCTGACCTGTTTGGATAATTTACCTTCTTCTCACACATATAATGATAAGGAAGTTATGACAAGTCCAATCATGCTACAGTATTGCTGTTTCATAGTTCTTGGAGACTGGTTACAAGGAATGAATCCCTAAGGCTAAATTCACTCCCAACTATGGTTTCCTAGTCCATCATTCTTTGCATTTCTTAACTCCATCCTCTGATAAATCATTCTTTTTCAATCAGAAATAGATACATTTCCAGCTGTGAAATGGCTTAGCTTGTTACCTCTTCATAAAAATTTGGGGGACAAAAGCATTTTCACTTGTACCAGTCTCTGTTCTGCTTACACCAACCTTTGACAACCCTGTCAGAGACATGGAGGCCCTTTGCATCTCTGATGCCCCACCTTTGAGACAAAATCCAACCTTTTGGTTTCTCCCCACTCTTCTCCTGGTGCTTTAGGCATGGCAGGTTGTTCAGACAGTATCAGCACTAAGAGAAAAAACAAAAACAAAAACAAAAACACAGGGCTAGGGAGAGTTCAGAGACCCAGTATCCTCATAAAAGCCAAGTACAGCAACATGCATCCATAATCCCAGTCCTAGGGAGGCAGGCACAAAAGGATGCCTGGAGACGGATGACTAGGCAGTCTAGCCCAACTGGCCCATTTCGGTTCAGTGAAAGATTCTGTCTCAAAAGAACACAGTAGAGGTTAGAGAGGAAGAGATCCATAGTGAATTCTGGGTTCTTCATGTAAACACAAGCATAGGCACCAACATACATGTGCACATGCATCTAACCCACATACACACATACACGTAGACATGCATATGCTCAGAGGAAATCATGAATCACAAAGAACTTTTTGTGTCACTGCAGATCTGCATGCACCCATCACATCTTCCTGATACAGTTTAGTTTCATTTCTGATTAGAGTCTTATCCTGAGACTCTTTTGTTAGGAGGATTTAAATTTTCAATTCAGAAACATTTGACAATTTTTATTCTACCTGTGAATACTTATCAGCTGTGACATGATAATTTGATACCAGTATACAATGTATAAAAATCAAATTCCTAATCTTTTAAAATTTCTGTGAATATGTATATAATAAGGAGACACAGTATGGTATATATACCTAAATATATAATCCCCACTGGGGGATAATTGGCATTTTTCTCTTGTAGGTAGTATTTTGTGTTTGAAAGTTTTTGAGGGCATTTCCTAGTTGTTCTGTGTGACCAGTACTAGGGCTTAGTCCTGTTCTCTGGTTTAGCTTAGTACTCATTTTTTACTTAGTTGCTCTCTATGCATGTCACATATTTCTAAGACTAACAATCACTATTTCAATATAGATCTGTGTTTTAATGTCCTCAGACAAGAGGGAAAATACAGTGTTCTTTAAAGTCTGCTTAGAAGCAAGCAATGATTCCTCAACTCATCTTTCACTTTAGCTGTCTTACCATACCCAACTGAAAACGTCTCATATTTTCCACTCTGGAACTGAGTATATCAGCAACTGTGCCTGGAGACCATTTAGATGCATTGTCTTCTAAGTAACAAGTGATGTTTCTGAATTGTTTTGCCACTCTGAAGCATTAGGAACACATCCTTGACTGGTGGTCCACCCTCCAACATCAGGACATCCAGCATTTTCCAACAGATTGGTCTCAAAACTGATTCTATATGCTACAGTATTTTGCTCACCACATTTCTCTCTATGCATTTCCAGAGCAGTTACTACCTTGTCCCACTTTTATCATGTCACCTTTCATCAGCTATTTGGATGGATGGGACTCAGCTGACATCCCTGTATCTGCTGGCTTATCTGGAGGTCCTCCATGCCTGCAGTATTCTAAGTGTGCTTCCAGCTTCATCACTGATGCTCACTAGCATGTCTACTTTTCCTGTCTTGGAAGGAGAGTCATGTAGTTTAGGGCCCAGGCAGATGGTTTCCTTTTAATTTAGCTTGATAAAGGTCCTGCCTCCAAATATAGTTCAATTCTGAAGTCCTGAAGCATAGAGATTCAGAAGGCAAAAAATGGAGAATTCATGTTAAAATTAATGTTAAAATATCATCTCTATGAATTTTTATATAAATACCACTTTACTTAAAGGGTTGTTGTTTCATTCAATAATATTATGTACAAGTCACCCTTAGTAGATTTTCAGATTTTCTTTTCTTTACAGTGCTACAGCATGGATTCCTGTCCCACGAATTCTCTTCTCTCCTCCACCCTCCTCTACTCTTTCTTCCTCTTTCACTTTTTATTTCTTTATGTAGTACGAGAGATTGAACACAAGTTTTCACACATGCTAGGCAAGCACTCTAACTATGAGTTACACACTCGGCCTTGGATTCTTCTCTATGGACTTTGAAATACTTTCATCCAATCAATCACCACTAAACTATACAACAATAAATTGTAATTGCAATTGTCTTATACACACACACACACACACACACACTGCTCATGAACATGGCAGGTCCATGTAAATAAATCTTATCTAATAATATAACCAGTATTTGGTTAAATTTGTTTACTCTCTTCAATATTATTGCATAATCTATTGAAATGAATTTTAGGTTAGTGGATAGACATGTGGACAGTAAGAACATATTATAGAGCTGGACTTACAAATAGGAAATAACACACAGAATAGGCATTATGCTTATCTGATAAATGGATTGATCTCTCCTGAAAAATAGGAACAGGAAAGGTATTTCCTTTTGGTGCTTTGATTTTACAATGAATGAGAACCCATGTCAGTGAAATTTCACAAGAAAAACAAAAGCAGATGCATTAGAAGTGAATTACAGAACTGTCCCCTTTCACAGAGAATATGACTATACAAAATTTTCCATAAACCACTAAATATCCTGTGATGCTGCATCAAAAGAAACTTCCTGAAGTAAATGAATTTCAGTGAGTTTAGCAAGGCTACATGATGTCACTGATGATGTGATTCACAGAACCACAAGCGGTATATTTCACAATAAACCTATACAATCAAAAAGCAAAATGTAGAAGACTGTCATTAAAAGTTGCTTAAAGTCGCCTTTAATCCCAGCACTCGGGAGGCAGAGCCAGGCGGATCTCTGTGAGTTCGAGGCCAGCCTGGGCTACCAAGTGAGTCCCAGGAAAGGCGCAAAGCTACACAGAGAAACCCTGTCTCGAAAAACCAAAAAAAAAAAAAAGAAAAAAAAAGTTGCTTAAAGTCAAATAATATTCTTTAAAACAGATGCCTGATTTTTTTCTACATATTGTGTGTTGAGTATAGCCATGACTTTTCTCATATAACTATTTTTTATTCCCTCCCCTTTTTGTCTACCTAGACAGTTTTCTTCTATTTTCATAACACATTTGTGTATATGCATATATATCTAATATATATATGCTTTTTGTGTCTATCTAGAATTACATATATAATATATATTATTATTCTATGTATTTATACAAAAATCTAAGAACCACAAATGAAAGAAATAATATACCCATCTTTCTGCAGTTGCCTTAATTTGCATAATATGATTGTCTCTGTTTATTTCTATTTTTTTACAAACAGTGTAATTTTGTTTCATTGTGTGTATAAACCATTTTTCCTCCATTCTCCTTTGAGGGACATGAAGTTTATTTCTATAGTTCAGCTGCTGTAAGCAGTGTTTAGTTGTGATCAGACTCCTCTGTGAAGTTTTAGCTGTTCATGGGAAATCTTATCACTTCCTTGTGTGACTTTAATGCCTTTTCCCTGTTCTCATGGGGTTCTCCATGAAATTTCCATCTCATACCATTGATCTATGTGCCTATTCCTCCACTAACATCACACTGTGTGTATACTGTTGCTTTAAAGTCAACTGTAAAATGGAAACATGCTTGATCTAATCCCATCATTCTTCTTCAAAATTGTTGCAGCTACTCTAGTTCCTTTGGTTTTACTCATAGATGTTAGACTCCATCTGCTTTGGTATATACTTTCCCAATTTTATGCTGTATTCATGCAAATCCCTTGCTTGGCTTTTGACAGAAATTCTATTAAATCTGTAAATCAATTTGGAAAAATTCCTATCTTTATTATATTGAATTTTAAATCAAGGAGTTACTTGTGCCCTCATTAATTTATGTGTTCCTTGGCTCCTTTTATCAATGTTTTATATAAAAGCAAGTCAGTTATTTTTTTCGTATGTGGATGTACATGATTTTGAACTACCAAGTATAATACATAGTAGATGAACATCTAGCCTTATTATCATTTAATAGATCCAATCATTCTCCTATCTAGCCCAATCTAATAAGAGTGTAACATTACTCTAGGACTTTGGCAGTTTTTCATAAATGTAAATATGCATTTATCATATGGCCCAGAAATTCAAACCTTTGTGATAAGGCCAGATGTATACTTCCAGGATATGGAGTGCACAACATGTCTCATAGAGTCAATTAATTCTATATTTGTGTATGTACTACTAGAATGATGATGGCTATGTTCTAATAAATCTATATTTGTCCTTGATTTGGAGAAATGAAAATACACACTAGTTTATGAAACCTACATACTAGTTTATACACATGCTGAAATCACTAAAGACAGAGAACAAACCAATTATCTTTTGGCACCTAAATAAAATAAAAGAATAAAGATATATTCATATATTGTAATACTACTAAACATGAAAAAATATTCCACATAACAAAGATTTTATAAAGAGTGAAAGGAAACTGGTCTCCAGGGTTACATACTGTATGACCCACATGACCTTGGAATACAAACTCTAATATTAGATGTGGGCATGGATGTGATACTCAGGGAACAGAAAGAACTATAACTGTGAATACAACTTTTTAAAAATATGATAACAGATACAAGGTGTATTAAAGATACACAGGCCTGTATATACACAATACCATATAAAATTAGTTTAAGATCAAAGAAGGCCGGGCGGTGGTGGCGCACGCCTTTAATCCCAGCACTCGGGAGGCAGAGCCAGGCGGATCTCTGTGAGTTCGAGGCCAGCCTGGGCTACCAAATGAGTTCCAGGACAGGCACAAAGCTACACAGAGAAACCCTGTCTCGAAAAACCAAAAAAAAAAAAAAAAAAAAAAAAGAAAAAAATTAGTTTAAGATCAAAGAAACATTGTCATGACGTTCATCCCAGATGCAACTGAAAATGGATAGATCTTCCTTTCAAAGAAACAGTAATAAGAAACTTGCACCCATCTTTAATCTAGTATAATCTAATATACCTGTGGAAACATGTTCCCTGCCTCCTGTGGCACTCGGGTTTATTATATAGTTTGTGATCTTTTATTTCTACTTCAAAACCTGCCAACTTAATTGAATCAAGAAATAATAGCACTGGGGGGGTGGGGAATAAGTTTTTTTTTTCCTCATCTTTGCCTCATGTCAATATTATAGACCTTCATTATACAACTCATAACAATAGTTTGTGTAGAAAACTAGGCATCAAGAATTGGCATCTTGAAGTAAATAAAAGAACATCATCACAAAAATGGGAATATAAATGATAATCAAAAAAACAATAATCAGATATGTAAAAAAATATACCTTCATCTTAAAATATATTTTCAAGAGTAAATCATGTTATAATTGTATAACATTGAACATATGATAGTTTTACAGAGAGGTTTAACTTTAGTTTGTGAAAATCAATGTAACAGAATATCTGTATAGGATGAATTACCAACCTGAATTAGGCATCATAACTTTTAATAGAGGCTGACCATGGAGCAGAAAGAGCTAACAGCCTGTGACTACAGGAGCAGTGTTCGAAGCTGAGAAGATAGCTCATCCATAAATTGTTTGCCATACAAGTACAAGGACTTCTGTTCAATCCGCAGCACCCATGTACAAAGCCTGGCATGGTAGTATTTGTAAGCCTAGATCTGGGGAGCCATAGACATGAAGTTGTCTGGGGAGTCTTCAGTCAGGCAGTCTCACCTAAGCACCTAATCTGTGAGTCCCATGTCCTAGTGAGGGACCCTATATCAAGAAAGAAGATAGACAGCTCCTGAAGAACAACACTTGATGTTGGCCTCTGAGCACATACATGCTTGTGTACCTACACATGTGCACTGGCACATACATAAACATCCAAACTCACATACACATGCACATACACACTCCACACTTAGACTAAAAAAAATACACATCCAAAAATAATTAGATAAAGTGTTAACAAGTCCTTAACCTGGATTCTGGCTTTCATGTGCTTTAAGTATAGTCTTGGTATCATGACATATGAGTAAGTGTTTATATGATTAAAACAGAAACTTAAAATTGTGCCTGGTGACAAACATGTAAAATCCCATCACTGAGAGTCTAAGCAGAACTCCAAATTACATGCCAGCCCAGGCCACACCATTAGGACTAGCATCATAATAAACTAAAACAACAAAAACTGACTGAAGAAACTACACATTTATCTTTCAAATACTTAATACTCAGAGTCTTGATGGACTCTTTTGGACTAGATGAGTCATAACGATGGAGACAAGAACAGCTAAACTTTTAAGCAGTTAAATTCTTCTGCCAAATCAGATAATTAGATTTACAGTGGAAGCAAAGAAATGATGGATGTTTGCGTGACCCGATAATAAGTGTCTCTCTTGCAACTCAGTGATTGACTTCTCCACTCAGTTACTGATGTCAAATAAGTTCTTGAAGGTGTATTTTGATAGGGAAATGAATGATGTGTAAGGCATTGTTTTCAGATGAAGAGAAGCCATGCAACAGAAACGGCACAGAAGCCCAGACACTGACGGGCCTGGGGCAGAGCATCTGTTCCGGCCACCTTTCTTACATATCTTCTTGACCACTAAGGCCACCCTCTGGCATTGGCTGAGAAGAGCTGAGGTGGGAGTGAACAGTAAGGTCTAGATGTGAAACTCTATGTGTCAATGGTGCTACACATCACAGCATCACTTAATTGCCAGAGGAAAATCAAGCAGGCCTTGGACACATGCAGGACTCAGGGTAGATTCTGTCCCATATTTCAACTCAAAGGTGAGGAATATACCTGCACATGCAGACACCGTACACTTTTCTTAGATCATGTGCGTGTGTTCTTGGACCATTGATTTCATTCTATCTTCATAAAACTTACAGTTGTTATTACAATAGGTTATTTATAGAAATGTTGTGTAATGATTACAGTGTGTGTTTTGGGCATTGTGCTGATTTTCTAGTATAAACATGTGAAATTTGTCCAGTAAATAAGTAGAGCATGGAGTCCACAGAGGAATCAACCATGTTCTCGTTCTGGGGACTTAACCATGCCTTCTGACTGAAAGCCTCAGTCAATGGGTTGTCTGCTAGCAATTGCTTTGGGCATACTAGATCTAATATACTCTTTTAGAAATATCTCTCTCCTGCAGCAGGCTTTCTTGGACTGCCATCCCCTAAATCTTGACAAAAGACTTATTATTAGTTATGAATGCTTGGCGTCAGCTTAGGCTTGTTTCTAGCTTGTTTTTTTTCTTTAATTTAAGTTAAACCATTTCTATTCTTCTATGTGCTGACCCAGACTTATTTACTTCATCTACATACTGTCTATCATGCTTTTATGTGTCCTCCATGTCTGTCTGTCTGGCCCCCTGCTGGCTGGCTACTGGCTGGCTGGCTGGTTCCCCTTTCCTCTCTGCCGCCAATCCTGCTTATGCCTCCTCTGCCTGGCTATTTGCCATTCACCTTTTTATTATTGCAATCAGGTGCCTTAGGCAGACAAGGTAAAACAGCAACACAGCTTTACATAGTTAAACAAATGCACCAAAAACCAATGCAACATTTTTACATAGTTAAATATTCTATTCCACAACATTTTCCTGTGTGTGTGTGTGTGTGTGTGTGTGTGTGTGTGTGTGTGTGTGTGTGTGTGTGTAGGGGAATGACCAAACTCCAGTCCTCTATAAGAGCAGCAAATTCCCTTAATGTAGGAGCCATCTCTCCAGCTCCATACTAGACTCTATGACAATGGTTCTTAACCTGTGGTTTGTGATCACCTATTTGGGGATCAAAGGATCCTTTGACAGCCATCACATATCAGATATTTACATTGTGATGCATAACTTTAGCAAAATTACAGTTATGAAGTAGCAACAAGAGTAATTTTATGGCTGGAGGTTACCACAACATGAGGAACTGTATAAAAGAGTCACAGCATTAGGAAGGTTGAGAACCACTGCTCCAATGAGTTCTTGGTTACTGAAGAAGCCTAGAAGGAGATGGTAAAAAAACATTCTTTTAATAATGAAGAGAGGAAACACTTTTCTGGAGTGTTTTTATTTACCTTCTTTCTAGAACATAAAATAGTATCACTACCTACCTGTACATTTGGCATGGTAAGAAGGCATGCATACATACAGCTTGCCTGATCAGGCTCACTGAAGCTGGATTTCTGAAGCTGCTCATTTTCCTGTGCACAGATATCAGTTCCCATGGTAGATGCAGACTTTTCGTGCTTGGATAATTACTAAAAATGCATTTATGGGAACGAACAAAAATGAGTGCATTCAGCAGCCCACAGGCACACAAGGACACCCCAGGCTGCACTAGGTCATAGCAGAGCCATTAGGAACTGACAAAGGAGAAGCAGGGTGAAGCTGGAATCAGGAAATTGTCATTTATATATAAAAATCAGGAAAGAGCAGGAACCCAAGCCTGGGGCCCCAAATAAATTAGAGTGGGCCTAATGAAAGGCAGGCGGTTGAGCACAAGGGAAATTGAATCTCCCTTTCCTGCCTGCTCCTGTTTGTGTGCTTCTCTGTAATTGACCATTTAGGAGCTGATTTGAGTTTTACAGCTGTCATAATGGCCAAGTGCAAGGCAATCCATCACTCTCTTTCCATCAAACTTGGTCAGAGTCACTTTGGATGCTTGTGACTTGGTGCCCATTCTGAAACTCCTGTACAGTTCCTCCTGATGGCATTGCTTTCTTGCAAGGTGCTCTTTCACCAAGAACACTAGCATCTAAAAAGCAGAGGTAAAGGACTCCAGAAAAGTTTGGGACTGGCAGTGTGGGTCTGGGAGAAAAATCAGCAGTTATGATGTCTTACTGTTCTCCTACAAGACTAGAATCCAGCTCCATGTACCCATGAAAAGTAGTGCAAATCCCCTTGTAATTCCATTTCTAGGATATCTGGTGCCTTCTTTTGGCCTCTGTGGACAACTTTACTCATGAGCACATACCTATCCTTACACACACACACACACACACACACACACACACACACACACACACACACACATCTGTACATGCACATGCACATGCACAACATGAATGCACACATACACAAACACAGACACACACACATACATGAATAAAAATAAAAAATAACTCTATTAAAGAAGACTATCAGCATTTTGTCAGGGTAGAGATTCCCCACTGCCACCTTCCCCAATCTGAGTTTTAACCTTTTATGGCCCTCAAATTAGGCTAACCTGGAATTTGTGGCTTTATTGCAGAAAATAATGAATAATCAGGATGTTTATGAAACGCAGTTGAGCTTTACTACAGAAACAATAATGTGGGAAAGAGGAAAAGAAAGTCTCATCAGAAGCAATGACACCGGAGACCACTGGTGTGGACTTCTCAGAGGCACTGTGCATTGAGTTTCACATTCTCTACAATAGGCATGCATACAGGTTTGGTGGAATTTGAGGTTACCATCTTCAAGAGGATTCTAAGAAACATGAAGAGGATCACTAGATGTTTCCTGCAGGGTACTTAACAAGACCAGAACAGATAAGGAAAACTCTAAATCACAGCAACACTGGGAAGGAAAGTATCTTCTCTGTAAACAACTGTCATGTCTGCAAGTCACAGGGGATGTGTGGAGAAAAGAGGGAGAGCCTTCTGGAGGTCCCGTGCATTCAGAATACACCTGGGTCACTGTGGCTCTAATATAAAAGATCTGTGCATATGAAAGGAAGATAAATTGTTAATCAGTGACCTTTACAGCAAAAGTTCTCACCTGATGAGAGGTTTCAGTCAGATTCTGGTCTGAGGGGATCTTTTCCCTTCCATGCCCATGTAACGCTTCTTTCTCTCTATCATCAAGAGTCAGCCATAACCAGAATCTGAGGGCATTTGTGTCCTTGTGGTGCAGAGAAACCATTTTACCCCGTGTTGCATTATCATAATGGCCATTTCAATGGCTTTTTTCCTTTCCTTTTCTTATTTTCTTAAGGCAGTCTCTCTCACTATGTAGATCACACTATTCTCAAACTCATGATCGTCCTGACTTATCTTTCTGAGTAGAGCTCAGTGTGTACATGTGTAGTGTGGTGTGGTGTGGTGTGTTCAATGGGTGTATGTTTGTGTAGGTGAACATGCATGTAAGGGGTGCATATATGAATATGTGTATGAGGATACCAAAGGTCAATCTTAAGTGTCTCTCTTCAGGAGACTTATACTCAGGTTTTTGAGACAGGACCTCTCAATCTCCTGGACTTATCAAGTCACCTAGGCTGCTGGCCGGTAACCCAGGATTTATCTGTTTCCATCTTCCTGCTTGCATAAACCTCAAAAAGGAAGAGTTTTTCAAATTTGTTTTCAGACACTTCTAGAATTAGCAAACTGTATAACAGATTTCAACTTGCTTTAATTTCTGGAGTTGTGTTCCTATATAGTACTTTCTCTTATTCTTTCTTGCCTGACAAGCCCTATGCTACATTTCTAACACCTTTTTTTTTTTGGATATACACATGTATGTGTCCATATGCAGTACATACCTGTGCCTGAATTTCATCTGTGTGGAGGTTGGAAGAAAGCGTCGGGTGCTGTTCAAATGAATACCCTTCACCTTATTTTGAGAAAAGTTCTCTCACTGGTGTGCAGTTCACCAGTTGGGTTAAACTGGCTGGCCAGTGAGCCCCAAAGAGCTACCTAGCTTTGCTCACCAAGGGCTTGGCTGCCACTATACACATGGTATAATGGTTTCTGGGAAATGAGCTCAGGTATTTAGGTTTACAAAGCAAATATTTTATCAACTGTCATATCTATCCACCCTCTCTTTATTCCTATGCTTTGGAAAACTTAGAATACACACTTGCTTTTCTTTTCTGACCTAATAACCCCTTTCCCATGCTAGATCTTAGTTTAGAGGTCAGAGTTAGAAGTTATCCAGGATGCCCGCACTGACTGATTACTACAAATACAGATTTGGATAAGTTTGCTTCCTGCCTTGAACTCAACACTTTTTTTTCCTTTCCATGGTCACTTGTTTTGTATCATTAACTGCTGTAAACAGAGGAGGTAAAACAGACACACTAGGGTCTAAAGCAGTGGATATGGCTGTCACCATCTTCATACCCAATCGTCTACAATGTATTATGTCCATCATAACAAAGTCTTTGGTTAAGGGGAGTGGGAAACACCCGATTATGGTGATATTTTATTTGTATTAAAATGTTATTTGTATGTTAATAAATAAAGTTGCCCGGGGGTCAGAGCTATTAGCAAGCCATAGGAAAGCAGGGCAGTGGTAGCGTATGCTTGTAATTCCAGCACTTAGTAGGCAGAGCTGGGTAAGTCTCTGTGTGTTCAGGGATACAGCCATTATTGGATACACATGCCTTTAATCTTAATACCAATCATGGAAAACCTGGAGGCCTATACAGACAGGCTGTGAGGAGGCGGTCATGTGGTTGGGTTTACAACCAATGAGAAGGCAGGACAGGAACTCTATATAAAGACTTTAACACAGGGGTAGCTCTGGTTCGGAGAGGTAGGACCACTGCAGGAGGAAGGGTAAGGTTTTGGCTCTTGGCTCTGACCTCTTGGCTTTCTTCTTTGCATTGGTTCTGTGTTTATTGTTTGATGGGAAGGTTGGATACATCTACACCCGATATCAATCCAGTACTCATTAAGGGGTTAAGCTGGTATTTAAATTAATCTCTCTCTCTCTCTCTCTCTCTCTCTCTCTCTGTGTGTGTGTGTGTGTGTGTGTGTGTGTGTGTGTGTGTGTATGTGTGTGTTTTTGTGGTCAAGTATCGAATCAGGGACACATGCCACATGCTGCCTGCTAAAAGACCAGTATGGTACTAGTTCAGCCTTGGCCCTTGAATTCTACAATTCTAAATGCAAACTACATACTGGGTACTGTAATAAACAGTTTTTCCAATTCATAAATTGATGTTTAGTAAATGATGTGTATATCATGCAGGATGACAGCATCTCAGATCTGTTTATGTTTCAGCCCTAGAACCTGTGAATGCTCACTTACATGAGAGCAAAAAATTGTTCATGTGATCATTTTAAGGATGTTTGGAACACAGGGATAATCCTGGGTTGTCTGGTTGAACTCTAAATTAGACACATTTGTCATTGTAGGAAAAAGGCCAAGTCACCCTTCCTGTGACTTGACAGGAAGGTGTGTGTGTGTGTGTATGTGTGTGTGTGTGTGTGTATGTGTGTGTGTGTGTGTGTGTGTGTGTGTGTGTGTTGCAGATGTGTGTGCACAGCTGCAAAGCTCTAATTCTCATCACAGTCACTAAGTCTTCCATTCCAATGTTTAAAAATGATTTTTAAAAGGAAACATTCTTATGTTTATCCTGATATTAGTGATGGAGTCTCTAACTACCCACCACTAAACTGATCTTAGCTGTAGACATTTTTTAGCTTGTTCATGTTTATTAATATTATCACTATTATTTAAATTTTTCACATAGTATATTTTGATCATATTCTTTCCTCTCCAACCCTTTCCAGGTACTTGCCACCTTTCTACTCATGCAAGTTCATGTTTCTCTCTTCCACAAAGAAAAAAAATGAAGAAAACAAAATAAAACAAAATCAAAAAGAAAAACACCAAACCATAACAAAAACAACCACAACAAAACCCCCCACACAAAATCAACCATGGAGTTCATTTTGTTTTGACCAACTATTCCTAACTTAAACATGAGGCCTGTCCTGGAGTATGGTTGATAAACTCAGTGTCACTCCATTAAAGAAAAGCGATTTGCCCTTTCCAAGCTGGTATACATTGCAAATGTTTTTTGTTTGTTTGTTTGTTTTTGGTAATGGGTGACAATGTATGCTCACTTCTTCTCCAGGCTGAGATTTCTGTCTGCTTGAACTTACTCATATATTGTACAGGCTCTAACAGTCTCTGTGAGTTCATATGCGCATTGATACTACTGTAACTGGAAGATGCTATTTCCTTGGAATCATCCACCACCTCTGGTTCTGACATATTTTCCTCCTCTTTTTCCACATACATCTCTGAGAGCTGAAGAGGCAGAATTTGATAAAAAGCATCCCATCTAGGGATGAATGCTTCAAAGTATTACACTGTCTTCACAATGTCCAGTTATGTCTCTTTGTTAATTATCCTATACTTCAAGACATTTCTCTAACAGGCTTGAATGATGCACTGATCTATGGGTGTAACATTGTGGCACCAGGAGCCATTATATTTCATTTAGCAGAATAAAGGTAGTATAATTGCCCCTAGGGCCCATGACCTGTCTATTCCTTGTTTCTTGGCCTCTTTTATAGTTTCAAGTGTGGGCTCCATCTAATAGAGTGAGCCTTAAATACAATTAAAAAAAAATATTTAATTAAATACTATGGTTATTACCTTAGCATTTGTTGACACTATTGCACCAATATATCTTGCAGGCAGGTTGAAGGATTCATATTTGGGGGACACTGATGATTATATTTTTCTCTTGGTAGCATATAAAGTATTTTCTAACACTATGCATGCTAGTCAGCAGGGGTGAAGCTCCTAATTTGGCATCAGCTTGATTCTTCTATGTTTGATGGCATAAGTAAGTGGTGTCTTTAGCAATAAGGTCTTGCTGTCAGGTTGTCAATGGTAACCAATAGCATTGTCAATAGTTTGTAATGTTTCGGGGGTCCATGGAAATTTTAGCCATGACTTGCTAAGATACAGCCCATTCTTAGTATTGGAAGTTTTACTTCATGTCATAGATTGTCTAGTTGGAGCATTCTCTCCCCTGTTATAGGGTAACTGTATTTTAATACCTGTAATATGTTTTGGGTAGCTTCTAGAGTAGTAGGTTTCCACACGGTTTATCAATAGGCCTTTCATATTAGTTGATTCTCTCTGTACTCCCTTCTTTATTCTGCCTTTTAATCATCTCCCTCATTTCCTATTCTATTTTCTTTCCTATTCTATTTTCATATTTTCTACTCTATTTTCCTCTTTATCCGTTAATAATATCAGATTATATTTCCCCTTCCTTGAATCCAATCTTCACTCCTGGTCCCTTATGAGCTACCTAAACTTGGTAGATATTCTTAATTTAATACAAATAACAAAAACTTAAAAGCTCATACCAGCATATAAGAGAAAATACACAATGCGTATATTTCTGATGGTCATTACCAAGGAGAGGAAGTATTTTTTTTTATTATGAATGGGTTTAAACCAAATACATTGTGTCAAATAATTCCTTCTCTATGTATTGATTTGACTGTATAATTTATGCCTTGAGTTGATCAGTTATTTTATTTTATAATGTTTAAACATTCTTGTTTAGTCAGGGTAAATCCTTCTGTGTCATGTACACAATACTTTTATACAGTGATGCAATCAGTTTGTGAATATTTTGTTTTGTTTTGTTTTTTTTTTTTTTGGTTTTTCGAGACAGGGTTTCTCTGTGTAGCTTTGCGCCTTTCCTGGAACTCACTAGGTAGCCCAGGCTGGCCTCGAACTCACAGAGATCCGCCTGGCTCTGCCTCCCGAGTGCTGGGATTAAAGGCGTGCGCCACCACCGCCCGGCAAGTTTGTGAATATTTTATTTGGCCTTTTTTTAACCTGTTTTCATGAGCAAGTTTGATCTATAGTTTCTTTGCATGTCTTCATCTTATTTTGTATAAGGGTAATGTCTGTTTCTCAGTGAGTTCGGAAGTATTGTATCTGCCTGTGTTTTTCCAGACACCCTACAGAATAGTTTATATAATTTTCTTTAAGTGTTTAGCAGCATGTACCAGCAAGCTTATCATATTGAAATTATCCAATTGGAATTTTTTTATTACTGATTCAATTTCTTTTACAGATATAATTTTATTCATTTCTTTTGTTTGTATGAGTTTTGACAGATTGTGTCATTCAAGGAGCTGACTCATTTCAGAATGTTTACCAAATCTGTGATGATACCATTCCCATGGTTCTACTCTATTATCTTCTTAATGTCAAATGAGTGCTGACATGATCTTTTTTATTTACTGACATTACTTGTTGTTTTGGTTTCCAACCCATCTTTTAAAATTGGTCTATAAAAGTAATCAATAATATCGATCTTTATACCTCAACTATTGGCTTTACTGATGAATTTACTGGTTGGTTTCTTATTTAAGATTTTATTTACTTATGTTCTAAGTTTTACTTTATTTTATTTGAAATTGATTTAACCTATTTTCTTAGATTTTTAAAGAGAAAGCCTTTGTTATGAATTTTAGAATGCTGTAATATGTACATTCCATGTTGTAACTTATGAATTAGTGCTGGCTTCCTGAACTGTATAAACCTTGATAATTTATTTCATCATTTTTTAGTCTAAAATACACTATTCACTTAGTTTGAGAGGATTTCAGTTTCGATGTTTCTTAACAGTGATATTTAAGTGTATTTAAGGGATATTTAGGAATTTGAGAATTTTATATTAGATTACTGGTGGAGGTTAGTTAGTGCAGGTCCTTTTTTGTTTGAAAATATGGAACATTCTGTTTTTTGAAATTTATTAAGATGCATTTCATTGGATGCCCTACTGAAGCAAAGAATCACTCTCTACCAGGGACCCCATTGACACCTAATTGAACTAGGATGCAAATTGAAGGAAAAGCAGCCAAAGAATGCAACACTCACTTATTAAAAGCAAGACTAGACATTTACACAGAGAAGCACCTCAACCGTAACAACTGGAGACATTTGAATCCCAGCACAAAAGCACAAGATTCCTCCAGAACCCAGAAAAATTGTAGAAATAGGTCCTGATAAAAGAAATTTAGCTGAAGCACATGAAGAAAACTTCAAAATAGCAATCATAAATGTGTTCATGGACATTAAGAAGTTACAAACAAATTCCATAATGAAGACAATAAAAACATAAACAGTTGAATGAAATAGTGAAAACAATTTAAGACATGAAAGTAGAATTTAGCAAGGAAATAGAATCACTAAAGTAAAATAAAACTAAAAGCAAAAATCTCAATATGTATAACAAAACCCTCAGAGGCAAAAATAAAAGTCATGGAAGAGAAAATTTCAGGTCTTGAAGACAAAGTAGAAAAAATGGACACTCCTGTAGAAAAAAAAATGTCAAATCCTAAAAAATGTAGACACAAAAGATCCATTGAATCAGGGACACTATGAAGACAAGAAACATATGACTAATAAGACTTGAAGAACCAGAAGAATTCCTTATCAAATGCAGAGAAATATTTCTAACCAAATTATTGAAGAAAATTTTTCCAATCTAAATAAGGAGATACCTATCAAGGTACAAGAAGTGTACAGAAGACCAAATAAACTGGAACAGAAAAGGAATTCCCCACAACACATGATAATCAAAATGCTAAATGTACAGAGCAAAGAAAATCTTAGAAATGCCAATGGAAAAAGACTGAGACACATATATAGTCAGGGCCATTAGAGTAGTATTTGATTTTTCAGTGGATACTTTGGAAAAGAGAATGGCCTGGACAGATCTTTTACAATCCCTGAAAGACTGCAGGTACCAACCTAGACTACTATATACCCAGCAAAACTATCAATCAAAATCAGCAGAGAGAGAAATATGTTTCACAATGAAAACAAATTTAAGCAAATTTGGTTCACCATTCCAGTTCCATGGAAGGTTCTAAAAGTAAAATTTGTCTTAGGAGAAGGTTAACTATACCAACTATGACAAAAAGAATAAATAATTCCAGAATAGTTCATCAGAAGAAGGAGAAGAAACACTATACAACAATAAAATAAGAGCAACTAATAGCCTATGCTCAATAAAAGCTCTAAATATCAATGATCTTAATTACTGAATAAAAAGACGTAGACAAGCAGATTGGATTACAGGGCAGAGACTTTATGTTGCATCCAGGAAACACAGCTTTTCATCAAAGATAATGGTTTTCTTTGAGTAAAACAATGGAAAAAGGTATTCCAAGTATACGGAACAAAGAAGCAAGCGGGCATGACTATTTTAATATATGATCAAAGCAAACTCAAAATCACAACTAATCCATTTAAGTTACAGATTAGGCTTCCCCATTGAGACATAGGAAAAGAAGACAAAATTCATTTCAAATTAAATAACTCAAACTAAATCAGTAAATGTATCCATAAAAATGAAAGGACCTAAAGTAAAGCAAAAGTATGTAAAAAAGATATTGCAAGCATGTGGTCACAAGAAGCAAACAACCATAACTATTTTAATATCTGACAAAATAGACTTCAAGTCAAAACTAATAAGAAGAGATAGTTAAGGGCATTACATATTCATTAAAGAAACACACCCATTTAGGGGCTCTTACTATCTTAACATTCATGCATCAATTATGAGGGTACCCATTTTCATAAAAGAAACGCAATTACAGCTAAAATAACACATTGACACTAATGCAGTGATAGTGGATGACTTCAATACCACACTCTCGTCAATAGACAGTTCATTCAGGCAAAACCAAAACAGAGAAATGCTGGAGTTAAATCATGTCATGAATCAAATGGATTTAACAGACATTTACAGAATATTCTATACAAATGTTAAAGACTACACTTTCTTTTTAGTGGCCAGTGGAGCTTTCTCCAAAACTGGCCAAATATTAGGAACAGAATAAATCTCAACAGATATAGAAAAATTGTAATAACTCCCTACATTCTATCTGACTACCATCTATTAAAGCTAGAAAACAGCAATCATAGAAACAGCAGAAAGTATTCAAGGTCATGGAAGCTGAACAACTAACTCACTGCTGATCAAAAATTGAGTAAAGGAAGAAATTAAAAACTTTGTAGAACTGAATAAAAATTAAGCACAACACAGCCACATTTATAAGACAAAATGTGGTTACCGGAAACAAGTGCATAACTCTAAGTACCTACAGTAAAAAAAAAGAACCTAGAAAGACCTTATATTAATAACTTAAGGACATACTTTAAGGCATTAGTAAAACAATGATAAATAATACCCAAAAAGTATAGACGGGAAGAAATAATCAACTTAGTGCTCAAATCAATAGGATAGAAACAAATAGGAAAAATACAAGGAATCAATGATAGTAAGAGTTGATTCTATGAGAAAACTCACAAGATTGTCAAACTTAGCTAACTTAATCAAAAGAGAGAAAGAATCTAAATCCATAAAATTGGAGGTTAAAAGATAGACATTATACCTGACAAGCATGGAGTAAATTGAGAGAATCATAATGACATATTTTAAAAATCTATATTCCACTAAAATGTAAAAGAAATACATGAATTTCTTCGTATATGATTTACCAAAGTTAATTAAGGTGAAATAAGAAATTCAAAAAAGATCCATAAATGTTGGTGAAACAGAAGCAGGGATTAAAATTTCCCAAATGAATAAACTAACATATGAATATATAAATCAATAAAGCAAATCAGCCCAGGCCTACATGGAGCAGCACAAAATTCCATTCATACATTCAAAGACAAACTAACAGAAAAACACTTCAAATTATTCTACAAAAATATAAACTAAAGGATCATTTCCAAATTCTTTACAAAATCATACAAAGGCTCCATGAAAAAAAGAAAATTGTAGCCAGTATCTCTTATAAAGACAGATACAAAAATCCTCAATAAAATACTTGCAAACCAAATTCAAGAACACATAAAAAATACACTATCATTTTGAGAAAAGCCACAGCCTATGGAACAGGAATGAAATCTTTACCAATTATATATCTGACAGAAGGTGAGTGCCTCGAATATGTAAACAATTAAACAATATAAACATCATGAAAACAAATAGCTCAATTTAAAACATGGGGTACATAATTGAATAGAGAGTTATCAGAAGGTAAAACACAAATGACTGGGAAACACTTAAATATTCAGCATCCTTAGACACCAGGGAAATGCAAATTAAAACTGCTTTCAGTTTTTGTCTTACCCCAATCAGAATGGCCAAATCAATAAAACAAAACAAATGTCTGCACATGCTGACAAGGATGTGGGGAAAGAGAAACACTTATTTATTGCTGAGTACAAAGTGGTACAGCCAATATGGAAATCAGTGTGGTGGTTCCTCAGGATGCCAAAATTCAATCTTCCTCAAGTTCTATCTACATCCCTCTTGGAAATGTACCCAAAGGGCTCTACATCTTACTACAGAGACACTTGCTTATTCATATTCAATGCTGCTCTACTCATAATAGCTAAAAATTAGAAACTTCCTTGATCAATAGATCAACTAATAATGAAAATGTGATACATTTACACAATAGATTAGTATTCACCTGTTAGTTAAAAAAAAAACATAGTATTCAATTTGCAGGCAAATCAATGAAGCTAGAAACAATCATCCTGAATGAGACTTTCGCACAGCTCAGCCTTCATCAGAGAAGCTTCTTGCAGTATATCAGTGCTTCTCATCCTGTTGGTTAGCACCCCTTTGGGGATGTTTATCAGATATTTACGTCACAATTCATAACAGGCGCAAAATTAAAGTTATGAAATAAGTTTATAGTTGGGGGTCACCACAACATGAGGAACTGCATTAAAGGGTCATAACATCAGGAAGGTTGAGACCCACTGCAATAAATGGTCATTAGCACAGAGTCCACAAATGGACAATGAGCAGTCAGTGAGAGACTTTGGAGCACTTAGTCCTAAATGATACATCTTTATCAAATCTCCTTTCCCAAGACTCAGAAACATTCTCCAAGGAAGATGTAGAAAGATTGTACGAGCCAGAGATGGTGAATGACTCCAAGGAAACATCTTTATGCACAAAAGGGCTGATGCATATAAAAACTCACAGGGATTGTGACAGCAAGTGAAACACCTGTATAAGTTCAAACCAGACAAAACTCCATCACTGAGACTCGAAAGTGGACACAAAGTCCCACTACTAAACAGGAAGCTATTTGAAGTTCACACCCTCTTGTTGAGGAAAAAAGAGTTTTCTCTAGTGGAATGACACTGGTTGTATCAACCGTACCCCACCGTAGGCCTCATGCCCAAGAGTAGCTCGGCAATCTAAAGGAGGCTCTGTGATTTGTTTTGTTTGTTTTGGAATTTTTTGTCTTATTGAGATTTAGGTTGCTTTGATTTTTGTCTTTTGTTTTTTTTTCCTTTTGAAAGAGAGAGAGGGGATGAAATATGAAGTTGGGTAAGGAGGGAGATGGGTAGGAGGCGCTGGAGGAGGGGAAATTATATGATCTAAATATTTTGCATGACAGAAAATTTTGAATCTCAGTAGACTTGACAAAAAAAAAAAGATGCACTTCCTTGCTATGAAGATGGTCTATACTAATAATATTCCATACTGTTTTCAGAAAAGCATCCAGTGTGCCACAGTTGAAAAAGTAACCTAGAGGTGTCAACTGGATCACATTACTTGGTGGTTTTGAGGTGGAGTGATGGTGATAATGCGATCTTCCATTTGGCCATATGTCATAAAGGGCTGTCAACATCTAAATCTACAACAGAAGATTCTTCTGCTGTTTCTGAGCATCATTGATAGTTCTTTTCATTTTTATATAGCAGATTTCTCTGAATTAAGACTTTCCTCCCATCCAGGAGGAAGGGACAGGCACCTATAATTTAAAAGGTAGGTACATCACATGTCTGGGAAGGCTAGAGGGTACTGAATATCTCAATGGCCACTACTTTAGCCCTATAGAAACTGCAGGATTCAGGGGGAGGAGACTGACCAAGTCATCTATGAAAGAAAATTCCCAGGTTTGTCTATGCAGTGAGTTCCTGGGCTCCAGCTGTCCCGAGTCCCCACCACCCATGCAAGGGAAGGCTTTTCTTCTTCCTTCCTTCCTTCCTTCCTTCCTTCCTTCCTTCCTTCCTTCCTTCCTTCCTTCCTTCTTTCCTCCCTCCCTCCCTCCCTCTCTCCCTCTCTTTCTTTCTTTCTTTCTTTTCCTTTTTTCTCTTTGTTTTTTGAGACAGAGCTTTTCTGTGTAGCTTTCACTGTCTTGGATCTCATTCTAGACCAGGTTGGCCTTGAACTCACAGAGATCCACCTGCCTCTGCCTTCTGCCACCTGCGAGTGCTAGGATTAACGGCATGTGCCACCACTGCCTGGCTAGGGGAGGGCTTTTCAATGATGAAGCTGCTTTCTAATCACCCCTGACCCTGTAATCCCACACCTGTACAGCTGTTACTAACCTCAGTAAAACACTCTTTTTTTCACCAAGTTAGACTTTGTAGTAATTACTTTGGCTTGTAACAAGTTTCTTTACTCAGGTGAATTGGCATGTATATGTTGTAACTCCCTATGAATAGTTGGTCACACAACACTAATGCATTCTGACACGTATTTCTGGCTTATTATGTTTGATGTACAACTGCCAACAGTTTTCTCTGTACATTGTGACTGTAACATTCTTGCTGTGTAAGCATGCTGAATCCTGATTGGAATTAAACTCCTATAATGTGAAGCTGAGTCTTCATTACCTGTGGCAGCTGAGCCTGCAGCCAATCAGTGTGAAAGCTGCCACAATCTCACTGACTGTAGTAAGCAAAGTTAACTTCAGGTCGTTTCTGTGTTTCAGCTCCTGCTTTTAGATTTTAAATACAAGATACACATTTGATGAGATATAACATTCTGAACCATTTTTAGTTTGGAGGCCATAATTAGTATATAAAATAGAATTGCTATATAAAATAGAATTGCCAGAGAAACCCTGTCTCGAAAAACCAAAAAAAAAAAAAAAAATAGAATTGCTAGTTACCATCATCAGTACTAAATGACCAAACAGAACTCTCACAGCAGAGGGCACAGAGTAATTTTCTGATTTTCTTTTTGTGTTTCATTTATCATTATTAATCTCTCTCTTTCTCTCTTTCTCTGATGTGTGTGTGTGTGTGTGTGTGTGTGTGTGTGTGTGTGTGTGTGTGTGTGATGTTTGTGTAGGGACAAGCACATGCCATGGCATGCATAGATAGTCAAAGAACAATTTTTTGCAATCTATTCTCCTCTTCCAAATTTAAAAGGGCCCTGGATATTGAACTAAGGTCACCAGGCTTGCATGGGAAGCATCTTTGCCAACTGAGCCATCTCACTGGCCCAAGGGAATTATTTTCCCATCTGATTTCAAAGCTCCACTGATTTCTGTTTCAAAGTATATGAGATTATTTGAGCAAGTGTTTGAGCACAACTGGACTGGAAAATTGATCCTGAATGATGAATTATGATAGACAATGTCCTTAAATTAAATTTACTATCAATCTATCTTTTGACAGTGTTAGTCAACGACATGGTGTCCCCTCCTTAGACCATTTGAAGAACATAAGGGAAACTGTGGATCCTCTTCAGTCCTTCTATCCACTTCATGAAGCACTGAGGGTCGTGAGTGTCTCTGATTTTTTTGCATTGAGTTCGCAAAGAATCTATTAGTTACTTTTCTCATTACTCTGACAAAATCTATGAAAATAAAAACTTAAGGAAAGAAGAGGTTTTTTTTTTCCCATTTACAGTTTGACGGTCAAGTCCATGGCTTCAGGAAAGTGATGGTGACAAGGGCTTGAGGCAGCTGGGCCCATTACATCTAGTCAGGAAGCAGGAAGACAAGCTGGGACTCATCTCCCTTTCTCCTTTACTCAGTCCAGGACCCTAGTCCATGGCATGCTATGACTCACATTTAAGGTACATTTAAGGTTTCATTCTGGTTCACCAGACATAGAAACTCCTTCAGAGCTGTGCCCAGGGTTCTGTCTCCTAGGTGAATCTAAATCTTATTAAATTTCACAGTATTAACCCGCACATGGGGGCATTTAAATCTTGAGTTTTCTGCTACCAGATGGTGCATGATATCAAAAGCTAATCTGTGGTATGAAAGACCATATGATCTTTGGAGGACATGTAAACACCAAGGCTGGGCCCTGGAAAGAGACTTCAGTTGGCCAGTTACAAAAATAAAAAATAAAAAATAAATGATTCCTACTCAAAAGACAAGTTACTGAAGTATAAAACAGAGAATCATGGGACAAAGTGGGACCTAGAACGTCTGTGCTAGTCATATGCTATGGCTGATTCTAATTGCAGGAAATAATCAACTTAAAAGGAGAAGGTTTTGCTTTGTTATGGAATTTTTGTGGTTCTTTCCTGTGATCTGTAGGCTTCATAGCTTTAGGCCTGTGACAACGTAGCACATTCATTTATAGCAGAGCCTATAAATGAAAGAGAAATGGGTTATTTCCTTGGCATTACATTAAAAAGAAATGAACAAAAAACATTATAAGAACAATAGGCTGACAAGCCTAGGCTAATTTCTCAGTCACACATGTCACGCAAGCACAAGAATCTGACTTCAATCCCCAGTGTCCAAGAATGTGCTGGGAGCAGAGGTGTGCGAGTATCACTTGAGGAAAACAGAGAGAAGAGGACCAAGGCTGGCTAGCCAGTCCAGCGGAACCAGGGGATCCTAGGTTCAGAGAGAGACCCTGTTCCAACAAGACAGAAGGTGCTGAGGAGGAATTACACTTGAGGTTTTCCTCTGGTCTCCACATTCACATACGTGCATGTGTACATATGCCTAAATAGATACACACACACACACACACACACACACACACACACACACACACACACACACGAGAGAGAGAGAGAGAGAGAGAGAGAGGAGAGAGAGAGAGAGAGACCATAAAATGCATTTTTAATTAGCACATGAAGATATTTAAAACATTAAATGGATCCAAAAGATGCTTTCCTACAAAAAGGTAAACAAGCCTGTTTCTTTATGGCTACAGCTTCTGGGATGAAGAGGGAAATACTGAATACTGTATCCATATGTACTGAAAATGTCAGATCCCACACCAGAGAGTACCACTTGCTCACCAGTGACTTAACGGACCCATTCTCTGGCTCAGAACAAAGTGCCTTTGTTCCTGGGTCGTTAAATTAGCTCTCCCTAGTTCTCTCTCACTATTTCATCAGCCTCTCAGTGGACTGAAATACAAGACTTGTTAGGTTTGTAACTTGATACACTCTAGAATTACCTGGGAAGACAACCTCAACTGAGGAATTTACCTAGATTATGCTGACATATGGGCACATCTGGCCAGGATCGTCTTGATAATTAACTAATGTAAGAATGGCCAACCATTATGGGTGACATCATTCCCTAGGAAGGAGTCCTGAACCATATAAAACTGGAGAAAGGCAAGTGGGAGCAAGCATGAAGCAGCATGTGTGCACTTATTTCTCCTGCTTTTGACTCTGGATAAGAGTGAAGAGCAGCTTGAGTTCTACCTTGACTTCCTCTTAATGCTGGAGTTAAAAGCTGAAAATCCTTTTCTCCCCAAAGTTGCTTTGGGTTCATATTTAATCAAAGCAACAGAACAGTACCTCTTTCCTGACTTTTGCTGCTACCTTCTTCTGCTTTTGAGTTTTGCTATATCCCAAAACTCTTTTATAATCAAAATTGGGTTTTTAGCGCAGTTATGGATATGGATTAAAATCCAGAGGGCACACATTGAAATCTCCATGTTCTCATGTCTCAGAGCAAAGAATCGTACAATGGACACATAGATAGTGATAGATATAATTTATTATGAAAGACAAAGGAACTCCTGGGAATGGAAGTGGGCCACTCAGCTGAAAAGGGCAGCGGTTCTAATTTCCCCCACCATGAGCATTTTGGATCATCTGGGTCATTGTACTCCACCTCTCTAGCATTTGGAGATTTCCTGGGATCTTCTCATGCATGATGTTTGGGACATACATTTCCAGTCTCCCTTCCTTTGGTTTCATTCATGTGTTTCTCTTGCTGCCTCTAGGCTTTTTGCTCTCTGCCCTGTGTTCCTATCTTAGTTCACATTTCTTTCTGCAGTTATTTTGAATGTCTTTGGGTTTTTTATAAACACAAATAAAAATATTATCAATTAAGGGCATGATGAAAGAAGACTATACTCTGACTGAATTAGTCTTGACTGCTCTTTCTATCCATCTTTACCTCAATTCCAGCGTGATCTAAACTTCTGTTCAATCCACTCTTGCCAAAAGGAGCTAAGACGATTACTGAAAACCTCTGAATTGAATTCAGAGTTTTCCTCTGAAGAAAATGGACTGGCCCACTATTTGATCTTGTAGGAGAAGGCACAAAGCAGCTTCTCGTTACAGAGCTATTTTGGGATAAAAATAGTTCAGGCTCAAAATACAAGAAAGCAAATTTCCCAAGAGCTGCTGTGGTATCCCCACACTATTTACAAATGGGCTATTAAACCCAATAGTCTAAAGAAACAAACAAACAAAAAAAAAAAAAACAAGTATTAAGGTAGGGTATTATGGATGCAGTCATTCAGGACTCCCAGAACCAGGCACTTACCAAGTTCTCAGCTAAGAATATGTAGAAAAAGTTATCTATCGCACATTATTCCCTCTATTAGACCTTGCAGCTAAGACAGACCCTCACTGCTTAAAAACACTAACAGCAGCAGCAAACACTAATAGCTCTCCTTGAAATTTCTTTGCAGGTTTCACATGCTGTAGAAATTTTCATCAAACTCCACATCTTTCAGCTTAAGAAACTCTCTGTTGCTGTTGTTTCTTTTTGAATCACAACTTCTTCACAGCTGAGACTCCAATATCATGACCAGTGCCCAGTTACATGGGTGTGGTATCAGAACTCACCCCATTGTGTTTGCTTACAAGACTCTTCATGCCAAGTTCTGATGACCCATTCTGCTAGCAGTTCTTCTGTCTAAAGTTCAGAAGGAAACCATTAGGAAAGCCAGTCTGACCGGATCCACAGTGATACGGAAACTCTGTCTAAGGAATATTACCAGCCATTATCTCCTGTCTGTTTAGGACAAACCCTTTTTCTGGATGTCCGCAGATGCTGGCACATAAGCTTGGAGTCTGAGATGTACCCCTCCTTTGTTAGCACCTCATAATTGTTCCTTTAAATACAGATTTAGAAGCATAACAAATCAGAACATGAAAGGAAAAGCCAAGTGCAATTTGAACCAAAAATCTCAAAACTCTTTTCTAGAAATGTAAACAAGACTTATAATTTTACATTATAATCTTGTTCCATGGTTCTCAAAACAATTTTGGGTCCAACACGTTTTTAAAGTAATAAGAAGAAAATAATAAGTTAGTCAACTTGTAATTATTGCTTGAGAGGGATTACAGTTATAGAGTGACAATGTATAAGATCAACTTATATATTCACAGATGTGTATTTATATTTTATATACATATATATCACGTTGCATATTTGCATATATATGTATATATGCAACATATCTATACACTCATGATGTTTTCACAGTAGGTTGCCTAAAAAAGGTAGATTTATTTAGACTTTAAAAAATCAGTGACTTCCTATGATGGCTAGTATTGTTTGTCAAATTCACAAGACCTAGAGTCACCTTAAAATCTATTATGAGGACATGTCTGTGAGGGAACTTCCAGACTCAGCTGAGTTGGGTAGACCCAGCCTAAATGTTGGTTGCTCCATTCCATGGGCTGGAGTCCTAGACAGATTAAAAATCTAAAGGTAGCTGAACACTGGAATTTATGTCTCTTAGTCTTCTGACTGTGGATACAGTGGAAACAACTGCCTTGTGTACCTGCTGCCACAGCCTGGACCCTCAGACTCTGAGCTAAGGAAACCCTTCCTTCCTTGGGTTTGGTTTTTCCAGGCATTTGTCAGAGCAACTGGTGCTGTCTCCAAACGTTAGGAACTGACTGGAACGTTCTTCCACTTCATGTGAGTTAGTTAAGTTATGGTTCAGGAATGGTTTTCGCTTTGTTGAAGTGAATGTGCCTTCTGAGTTCGGGGCATTGTAGCTAATGCGTGTGTACAACGTTTCTTGCCTAGATTTGCTTATCACATAAACTCATTTCATTTCCATATTATACAAAGTTACAAAGAATGCTTCAGATGAAAACTAGCTGTTTAGGGTCTCATTTTATAAGAAACTCAGTTATAATTACAAAGTGAGAAGAATAGATGAAAACAGAAAACTTTCTATGGGTAATATGTCATTTCTATACCCAGGGTTTAACATCTCGTTATCTAGAATAGAAAGTCAAACACAAGAAAAATGAGTACTTTCAGTTCAATTTCTAGGCCAAATAAAAATTTTAAAAAATTAAAATTTCTTAAATTTTCTTCTGTACAGTATAACAGACAGATATGAACTATTTGTGAGGATCAATAAGTATGTTCTGTAGCACACTAATAAATAATACTAAAGTAAACTGTATAGTTCTAGAAATTGACATTCATAGATCCACCAATCACAAATGTTGGCTGTTTAAAATTCACTGATACAGAATCAGAGTGGATAAAGAATTATATTTAATAGATATAACTAAATTTACCAGCCATCCTACACACAGTATACACATAATGTCTGTGCCACTATTACAAAAAAGCTAAAATCTATCTAGAAAATTGTTGGTTATCCCTATAAGATCCATGTTATTATTCTAACAGTGACATATTTAGCCAGGTTGGTCATTGTTGTAATTTGCAAGTTCACATCTAGGTGAGCCCATCTGTGGCATCTCTCCTCCAGGAACCTAAAAAGTGTCTTCTGCCACCATGAAAGCCACAAATCAGGAAGGAAGCTTAAGGATCAATCTCAGGTGAATTTCTCCACATCCCACATGGAGGTCAGGGATAGGGATGAAAGGAGTTAGAGCATGGGGGTAGGTGTTTAAATACATTGTATTCATGTATAAAATTACCAAAGAAAAAAATGAAAATCTAAAAAAGAAAAAGCGGTAAACATACACAGATATCTGTTTTGTTCATGAAAAAGAAGTCAAATATTTTTTGCTAATGTGGAATTTATAGGTTGTTCTAGAATATAAGAGTTATAGGATAAAACTGAAGGTAATAGAGGAGTTGTAAAATGCCTGTAAAATAATTTTCCAGATGTGTATTTGTGAAGACTGTGAGAAAAGTTTTATGTGTTTACGAGAATCTGGTCTTTAATATCAAAAGCACACTGATTTTTAAAAATAAAACCTGGAGGGATTGGTGACATTGTCCAGCAGGTAAAAGCTGACAACCTGAGTATCATCCCCGGAATGCACAGTGGAAGGAGAAAAAACCAGATCTTAACAGTTGCTTTCTGAATCCACCATGCACTATAGCACACACATGCCTGCAAATACACACACACACACACACACACACACACACACACACACACACACACACACACATATACACTCACACAATAATAATAACAATAAAACTGTTTAAAACACTAGACTTAGGTCCTCATTAAAATATCATCTCTTCAAGCATTGCTATACTATATATATGAAAATGAAGAAATGTGTAAGCTGTCTGTGGTATGGATGTGTGTGTGTGTGTCTGAGTGTGTGTGTGTGTGTGTGTGTGTGTGTGTGTGTGTGTGTGTGTGTGTGTGTATGTGTGTGTGCATGATCCTGTGAGTGCACAACCTCTAATTCTAGCATTCTACCTTGAATTAAGGTCTCTTACTTTTCATCTCTGCATGCGTCAGGATAACTGGCCTTTTCATGAATCCCCACCTTTTCCTCCCATTTTCCTTTAGAAGTGAAGAAAAACTTCCTAGCAACCCACTTTCCAGTGATGGTTAGAGGGATCCAGAAATAGGTTCCAGGCTTTCACAATAAGCTTTCTACTCAGAAAGTCGAGTCCTCTCATATCCTCAGGGAATTGAATATTTTAACCTTTTGTAAAATTAACTAACAATTCAAGATTGTGTGAGTCTTTTTCAGAATAATTTCCTGTAGTTTATATTATTTATAAAAATTTTTAGCACTTATGTAGCTGAATCTTCATTAGAAATAGAAGGTATTTTACTACTACGTACCTTCTTGTACTTATTTGCTTTTGAAGTTTGCAGATGGTCACTCTGGTTAACTAAGCCAGTACGAACATTGCTAATGTACATAACTGAAAAGCCTTCCAGCAGATTGATCCACCTAAACTTTCCTATGGTGATCTATTTAACAAACTGCTTGTCTTTGATTCAGAAAGATAGAACTGAAATCTGAAAGGAAATAGATTTAATTTTATGAACAGATTTACAGGATGCCCAGATAGCTTCTTGGAATCTTCTGGAAACTTTGAAGCTTCCACTAATCAAAGATTTCCATTCATGACTCATGGAAAGAGCAGGAAACATGCACTCGGATTAGTGAACTTACCTTTCGTTTTTAAAAAGTTATGATCAATCTTTGTTTCCCAAACTGGCAATCTAGAGAATATAAAAATGACTTCAGAAAAATGTGGTTTAGCCACCTAATAAACTGCTTAAGCACTCACAGAGTTTGTTCTGCTGCTAATTCTCAGAGGAGTATCAGTCAGAAAGGTCCTGGTGGCTCACAGCTTGGATAAGAGTGCTTATCTAGCATGGATGATGCCTTGAGTTTGATACCCAGCACCACACTAACCAAATGTGATGATGTACGCCTGTAATCCCAGCACTTAGGTAATGGAGATAGGAGAATCAGAAGTTCATTGTCACTCTCAGCTTCATAGTGTCCAAGGCTGGCCTGGGCCACATGAGATTTAATTTCATAAACAATGAAAGAAAGAAGAAGGAAGGAAGGAAGGAAGGAAGGACGGAAGGAAGGAAGGAAGGAACTAAGGAAGGAAGGAAGGAAGGAAGGAAGGAAGGAAGGAAGGAAGGAAGGAAGGAAGGAAACCAAACCAGAAATTGGCAGAAAACAAATTTCTTTTAGAGTATCACAGTCTGAAGAACTTTAATGGACAAAGTATTGAAGTATTAGGTATGATACTGCCAACACCATAGTGTTGTGGCCATTGCATTCATCATTTTGTCTCCTATCAGGACTGTTAAGTACGATGCTGCCAACACCATGCTCATAGTCCTGTCTCCTAAGAAAGAAGAAAGGTCATGCACACTTTAAAACTGAAATTTGAAAGGTGATTGCCTTGGTCAACTGCATTTCCATTGGCTCTGATGGTAATGAGGTCCTTTGCATCAGAATAAGCTGCTTGTGTAACACTTATTGGAAGATTTATGACTGTCATCATAGAGCTTTGTGGGTCTCGGAGTCTCCCAAATCTTCACATGATTAAGCACTGCAAGGATCTAGAGCATTATGTCAGGATACACTTCCTTGAAATCAGAGGTGCCTTCAGAAGACCATCAAAGCAGCGGGCATTGCACCCCAGTACAAGACACTCACACAAAAGTACCAGGAAAACACTTTCTCCGAAGCACATAACACTGTATGCAACATCAATACTTCTTGTCCACAAGAAAACTTTTATCTTTCTCATTTTGTGTGTGTATTTTCTGCTGCGCTAAGTCATTTCATTTTTCACAAGGATACTTTGGGGTTGTGTAAGTTAGCTTTCGTTGCTGTGGAAGGATGCTGGACAGAACAAGTGAAAGGTGGAGGAGATTTTGTTGGATCTTGGATTCGGTCCATCACGGAAAGGAAGATGTGGCAGTGAGGAGCATGGAGTGCTGAGGTGGTGGACTGTCTACATCACAGGAGGCAGGAAGCAGAGAGCTGACGTTCAGAGACAGGGTAATAGAACCTGGGGACCTTCTCCAGTGATCTACTTCTTCCATGTAGCCTCCACTTCTTTCTTATCTTTTAAAGATATATTTAATTTTTAATAAAATATTATAAAAGTTTATTTAAAAGATTATGATATAATTACATCTTTTCCTCTTCCTTTTTCTCTCTTCAAATATGCCTTAGTAAGCCTGCTCCTGCTTGCTACCTTTTAAGTAAATGGGCTCTTTCTTTAAATATTAATGTGTGTGTGTGTGTGTGTGTGTGTGTGTGTGTGGTGTGTGTGTGTGTGTGTGTGTGTCTGTGTGTGTGTTCCTAAATACATAAATACAACCACTTTAGTCTGTATGTTACTTGAAGGTCTATGTTTTCAGGACTGAACACACATTGTTGGATAATCAATTGGTATGCTCATCTCTGGTGAAGGCTATTTCTCCAGTTCTCAGCATTCCTTAGTTGATTGAAGTTCTTTGTCTAGGGTTGAGGTCTCTTGAGTTTCCCCCCCTTCCACATTAGCATGCTGGTTACTGTTATCTTTGTTCAGGTCATGCATAGGCAGCCATGTTTGTGAGATTTTATGGGTATGGCTTCTGACATTACTAGGAGACACAATCTCACAAAGCCCCTGATCAGCTGGCTTTTACAATCTTTCTGCCCACTCCTCTGCGGTGTTCCCTGAGCCTTGCATGCAGGAGTTATGTTGTAGATGTGTCCACTGGGAATGAGCTCCCCAGCTTTGTATTTTTATTGTTGTGGTTTTATGTAATGATCTCTGTTGCAAAGGGAAGGATCCTTGACGAGGGGTGAGGAATACACTTAACTGTGAATATAAAATAAACATTAAGAATTGTAGTTAGGGATTACGCTGACTTTGTAAAGTGGTAACTGTAGGTTCTCCTCCAAGATCCATGAGTTCATTTGCACTGGCAGCTGGCTAGGTTTCTGGTACTATGCATGTTTTTCCCTATTGTTGAGCAGGTCTCAGGCCACCTGATTTTGGTCTTCACCACCCAAGAGACCATGACCCCCTTTCTCCTCCCTTTTAAATGGTCACCTAAGCAGATAAGTAGCCCCATCTCTATCAGGCCAGATAGCCCAAGGTCATGGATGGAGTGAATTCCCACTACAGATAGGTCCACAGATATTACTGATATTTAATCAACACTACTATATGGTGATTTTTCTAGCTCCCCCAAAACTACACTCATTACCAGTGAAAAGTGTCTTATTGGTTTCTACCTCTAGTATGGTTTCCTCTTCTTTCCACTTCAAAAATATCTTTTCCTGAGGTTTCTTACATGTCTTGTAATCAGGAACCAAAGTTGTCCAAACTGAAAGTACTACCCATCCTTAATTAGACAAGGATGGGTTCATATCCACCAAAAATTTCAATGGAACCTATGGGCCTAATTCTTGGCAGTAGTGGCATGCAAACCATATTGAATTTAAAACTCTTATTAAACTGTGGGAAAATTCTGCTTTGTAATATGTCAGACCTCATATAGTTTCAATAATAAAGAAACCAGCATCCAGTAAATGAATTGTGAAATTTGTATTCAACAAAAAACACTTGAGGCAGGAAAGATGGCTTCATCGATGTACAAACAGTCCAAAACAAAACAAAACAACTTGCTTTGTAATAAAAGGATCTGAGTTTGAGCACTTGTATACACACACACACACACACACACACACACACACACACACACACACACACACACACACACACACAGACAGCTGGGTGTGGTGGCACCAGGGAGGCAGAGAGGCAGATCCATGGAGTTCACTGACCACCCAGCCTAACTGAGTAAGGGATCCCTGAGCAGGGAAAGACCATATATCAAAAGTAAGGTGGGGAAACATTGAGGAAGATGCCCAAAGTCTGCCTCCTGCCTTCATAGGCACACGTGGGACATACATCTGCACACAAGTGCACTCATATATGAACATGTACTCACACAATTAAAGAAATATAATACAGATTTTGGTCTCTTTTTAGTCTAAGTTGGGAGCTGAGTACAGTGCTGAACTATACTAATGGCTCTACTTTGATGTCTCTCCATTCTAGTATTATAAAGAGACCAACAAGAAATGTTGCTGCTCCCACTAGTTCTTCACACTCTGTCAGCAGAAGCTGTAAAGAAGAGTCTCATAGAAGTGTAGAGTGGGTTGTGAGGAGTGCTAACACCTGCCTTGTGTGCACTGCATGGTGTCAAGGTCAGGGCTAGATAGTCTGAGGTTTGTTCATTTTTATGTTTCTCTGAATAGATCTAAAGATCACCATGGTTACCTGCATTATGTTAACTGCACAATTAGACATTGCTATAAATCTGGCCACTTTGCAGCAAGCTATTGTCTTCAGCTGCATCTTTTCTTAAATGTGCATGCACTGCAGTTCCTTGTTTACTATTGAGACCACTCTTTAGTCCAGATCATTTTTTTTTGCCCTGATACCTGATCTGAGATAAAGTACCCATTTCTGTTTTATTTTAATTAGTATCCACATGGCCCATAATCTTCCTTTATTTCTTTACTATTAAATAAATATGTAAATGTATATGTACACTTATAAATGTATATAGACTTACATAAATGTATATTACTAACCACACAGAGAGACTGTTTTACTTGAAAAAAGTCTTGGTATGCAATCTGACTTACCCCTGTTTCTGCCTCAGTCTTCCCAGTGCTAGGATTACAGGCCTCTGTTATGGCATACCACTTGCTATTATATCTGACATAGATTTTCTACAACCTTATAGACAATTGTTTGATGATTAGCTCTCTGTTTTTTAATGAACTTTGCCCCTGTGCTGTTGTAATGGTTAATTTGGCTACAAATGTAGCAGGATCTAAAATCACCTGGAAGTCAAAG
This sequence comes from Peromyscus californicus insignis, assembly GCF_007827085.1. NCBI lineage: Eukaryota > Metazoa > Chordata > Mammalia > Rodentia > Cricetidae > Peromyscus > Peromyscus californicus. The sequence continues at coordinate 9,112,001 of NW_026294435.1, read as the reverse complement.
CACTGGCATGTCGATGTCAGCTATGCTCACTTTGGTTTAACAAGGATGATTTCCCTGAATGATGAACTAGATACTCTAAGGTGAAAGAAACTCTTTCCTCCTCAAATTATTCTTTGGTGATGGTGTTTTATCACAACAGCAGAATTTTTAAGTAAATAAATGACCAAGAAATGATATTGTCTATATTGATGCAGTTCTTCCTATAGAGATATAATTGTGACATTTAGCATGATGTTGAGTTTTTAGGCTAAGGGCTTTGGGGTACTTCACTATCTTATTTTTAAGTAGCACTATCTCTGTCTTAAAATAGACTTCAGTTCTAGTTTTCTCATCCTGTGTTGTAGTTTGAATGTGAAATGTAGCTACTGCTACTAGACAGTTACAGAACTTTCAGTAGGTAGAGCATTTATGGAAGAAGTAAGTTATTAGGGAGGGACTTGGGGTTTTACAGCCTGTGGGACTTCCTGCCTGTACTCTATTCCTGATAGTAAATACAATGTGACCAGCTTCTTCATGTTCTTACTTTCCCACAAGGGGCTGAATCATTTCCCGGGCAGTAAACAAGACAAGCTAGTTCTTGTTTATTTTGCTTCCTGACATGTATAAGGATCCTATTCACTATAACTTAGAAAAAGCTTGCCATGTCATTCTTTGAATCCCAAAAGGTATAAATGAGCAACTTTTCTCCCCATGCTCTAAGTTTATTTTTAAACAGTATGTACATTTTAAACACATTAAAGGGGAACATGACATGCAACATAGGAAAACACAATTAAAACACTGTTGTTCTGGTAGCTATAAGTAGGAGAGTCTGAGACTAGATTTGTTTAGTGTCTTTTACATTTTGAGTAGTCCTAATGACCAACAGCAGAATCTGCTGAGTAAATAAGCAAGACACCATAACTTTGGGAAGGAGAATGTATGTCAGTCCCCAGTGAGGAGCAAATGATGGAGATATCACTACATACATGTGTATACAGGTAAAGGTTAGGAATGGAATCAAGCAAGGTAAGACTCAGACAAACTACATGAAGAAGATAACACCAAGGAATTGCAGAACTGATCCCCAGATGAGCACAGAGACCTAAGAGAAAGATAAGAGTCTTAAAACTTATGGGAACATTGTCTATGGATGTTGTGGGATTTTTTTTGTATGTTGTGAATATATGTTGCTCTGATTGGTTGATAAAGCTACATTGGCCTATGGTAGGGGAGGATGGAGCCAGGTGGAAAAATCCAAGAGAGATAGTGGGAGGAGAAAGGAGAGGAAGCAGATTCTATGAGCCACTGGCAGGAGAAGCAAGATGAGAAAATACTAGTAAGCCATGGCCACATGGCAACTTATAGATGAATAGAAATGGGTTAATTTAAGAGATAAGAGCTAACTAGCAAGAAGATTAAACCATAGACCATCCAGTTCATAGTTAGTATAAACCTCTGTGTGTTTACTTGTGTTTGAGCTGCTGGAGGGCAAGGCAAGACACAGGAAGACTTCTAGCTACATTTGGCGCCCAGATGTGGTAGCAAGATTTTTCACCAAAAGCCTGAGAAAGCTTAAAAAGAAAAAGATTCTAAAATGGAGCTAAAAACAGCTTCCTAAATGTGTCGCTCAGACAAGCCGTGAGCTACACTATGGCGGGTTCATAGCATACAATCTTGAGCTAAGCAGCAAGGCAGATTCCCGCAGTGATACACAATGGTGTCTACAAGCTACTCAGTGTGCTATGTGGTGCATTCAGCTTTTGCTAGTACAGAAATTAAAAAAAAAGGTTTTTGGGCTACATGTTGCTTTTTGGAGACATAGACACACTGCTTCCCAGAGTTGGCAGTAGGCGTACTTCTACCATGTTGGAAAGCTGAGGTAGGCAGAGTCATCAGCCAAGGCTGCCATATTGATCCTAGTCATGCAGTTTAGCAGTTTAAAATCTCTCCTTGTCAGAGAAAGATTATAGAACCACAAGGAGAAAGGTTCAGATGGAATAAAACTCTAAATGGTTTACAGTATGTGTAAAAATGTATTTAGGCTTGGAAGAGAAAGGAAAAGGAGGATAGATAGTTTGTAAGTAAATAGTTTTAAAAAATAAAGTCTGTTAAAGAGACAGTAAAAGTAATATAAAAATAAACCATATAAAGATGGAATCACACACTGAGTCTAGATTATATTGTCTTTGGGATTTTTAACTTCAGAAAGACATTTCATTGTAAAGGCTGCTGAGTTAAGCCTATATACATATGCAATTTTTTAAAGGTATCTTGACTTCAAAGTTTGTGTTTAAGGATGTGTTGATTTGGAAAAGAGGTTCTGCTTTTATTTCCACAGAAGATGAGACCTGTGGATTGCTTCCAGACTAATATGGTTTGATCATCCAAGACCCCCTGAAAGGTCTCCAATGACACCATGACTCAGATGATCCAACATCAAGAATGGCTTCAAAGCAACTGGATCAGACAATGCAGCCTCACAGACTGTTCCAGTTAGAACTTGATGATAATTCTTAATTTTCTCAGGATCCCCATAAGATTGTCAGCACTCTCATTCAGCAGAAAGTAGTATGAGAAGCTATGGCCAAATTCCCAAAATATTGTTTGTAAATGTTTGTTTTTATTTAAAGGGGGTTGATTATAAATACAATCACTTTCTAAAAAAGAAAAGGGGATAATAGAGATATGATAGAATAAAAGGGTAGATTATTAAACCTACTTTTAAAGACCAAGAACTTGTTTGAAATGCTTTACATTGCTATAGATTTTAGTTTATTATAAATTTAAAGTTAATTTTGTTATACTATGGAATACTGACATGTCATATAAATTGAACAAGCAGGACCCATAGGAAGCTGACCACTGAACTTTGCAAGGCAAAATGTTCTTCAGGTTTCTGATTCACAGAGGAGACTGCCAAATATTCTACAGGACACAGAGAGACGTGACTAAAAATCTCTAGGCCTATTGGCTGAAGTTGAATGCTCTAATGTACAGAGAAACTTTGGATGACTGTCTCTGTCATTTCCAGAATTTTTGAAGTTGTTTACAATGCAGTTCCTGTTTACTTAGGTAATATTATATCTTTCTGAGGTCTTTGATATAGTTGAAGACTAGATAGCTATAATTATAATTTTCCTTGGTTATGATAAAAGATAAGTTAGATATGAAACCTTAGACTCATAAATATAGGATACATAGAATATTTTCTTTGCATTTGCCAAATATAAATAGACTAGATGTTGTAACTGTAATTCTTGATTGATAACTGTTTTGTTATATGTAATTTTAGGTTAAAGTTAAAACCTTCCTTTTTGATTAGACAGAAAAGGGGAAGTGCTGTGGGATGTTTTTCTGTATGCTGTGAATATATGTTGCTCTGATTGGTTGATAAAGCTACATTGGCCTATGGCAGGGCAGGATAGAGCCAGGTGGAAAAATCCAAAAGAGGTAGAGGGAGGAAAAAGGAGAGGAAGCAGATGCTGGGAGCTGGCAGCAGGAGAAGCAAGATGTGAAAATACCTCTAAGCCATGAACACATGGAAACTCATAGATTAATAAAAAAGGGTTAATTTAAGATATAAGAGCCAGCTAGCAAGAAGTTTGAACCATAGGCCATCCATTCTGTAATTGATATAAGCCTCTGTGTGTTTGCTTGGGTCTGAGCAGCTGCAGTACCAGGCAGGACACAGGGAAACTTCCAGCTACACAGGGAGAATATACCATGAGAATGTGTACCACTTG
>NW_026294435.1:8823276-9105776 GCF_007827085.1 Peromyscus californicus insignis | reverse complement strand
CCATACAGTAATAACATTTTTTCTGTCTGTGTCTTCTCCAGGAAATATTTCTCAAAGGAATGTTGTATATAACAAAGAAATAGTGTCACTCTACTTAGCAATTACTGTTTGAACTAATTAAAATGCTTTTTTTTAGTAATTAGTACATAACATTGGTACCAAGAGGCAGAATCATTTTGGACACGATTTGTGAGAGGAATATGGAAGATTTGGGAAATGCAGTGTAGAGAAGCACTAGAATTGTGTAAGCAGAGCTCACAGGGCCATTATGATGGAAGTGAAGTAAACCAGAAACCCCATAGAAATGTAGACAGTAAATGCCTGGCTCATGGGGTGTCAAATGTAGATGAAGACTCTATCAGGAATTATACCAGTGACCACAAGAATAAATGAAGGCAAAAGTCCTCTTGAACTGGTATGGGAGTGGAAATAAGTCATTGTTCTTTTATTTAATGCCATAAAGTTGGCTACTGAGATGTCTTGGCAGTTAAAAGTGCTTAATATTCTTACAAAGGACTGGAGTTTGGTTCTCAGCACCAACGTCAGGTGACTCCTAACCACTTGTAACTCCAGTTCCAGGGAATCAGATCTGGCCCTTGTGGGTGAATGCACACTCATGTACATATAGTCACACACAAAAATAAAAGTAAAACAATTTTGTAAGTTGTAAAGGAAACAAATCACAGAGCTCCTAAAAGTAAACAGATATTCTTTCACTAATTGATTTTTTTTCAAATATTTATTGCCAGATATTGAGCTTTTCTTAAAGGTAGACTTAAATAATAACCAAATATCTGTAGCATGAATCTTAAAAGTTCTTATTAATAAAATCAAACCTGAGGTCAGTTATTGGGGTAAATGCTGGAAGGTCAGAGTACCAGAACAAGCCACAGCTATCTCACCTTGCCAATTCCTCAGTTGGTCCTGTTTCCTCAGACTGGAAGCTTCTGTGTCCTCATCCCAATGGCTCTCAGCTGAACTGCTGCTAGAAAGCTTGAATGCTTAACCAGCCAAATGCTTCTAGTTTCTGGTCCTCATGCCTTATAAACCTTTCTGCTTTCTACCACCACTCCCTGGGATTAAAGGCTGCTTTCTGGGATTAAAGGCGTGTGTCACCATGCCTGGCTGTTTCCAATGTGGCCTTGAACTCACAGAGATCCAGAGGGATTTCTGTCTCTGGAATGCTAGGATTAAAGGTGTAAGTGCCACCATTTTCTAGCCTCTGTATCTAGTGGCTGGCTGTTCTCTGACCCCAGATAAATTTATTAGAGTGCACAATATTTTGGGAAACACAATACCACCACAAATATCTGAATTTCAAAAATCTCATTGTGTAGTAAGAATGACAGATTGATACGAATTCAGCCTCTGGTGTGTTATTGAAGAGACTATGTCTCAAAACAAACACATCTCAATAGACGGTGGTAGATGTGAAAGAGTCTCATATTCTACTATTCGTGAAGTACTCTGTGTGACTCCTCTGTGGAAAGCAAACCATAACATAAAACCCTAGAGTTATATTTCAATTCTGAGCATTACTGAAATATTAATATTGGACTTTTCATCCTGCTGGGTCGAATGAGAATGCCAGTGAGTAAGAGAAAAATCCTGATCCTTAGTCGCCAGGATTTCCTCATGCACTCTGTATTTGAGCCCATATGTCACATCTATCTACTTTTCTCATAACAATTAAGATACTTTGCTTTTTGTTAAGAAATATAAGGAACTATAGCATGAGCATTTCTTGAACCACAGTTTCAATCTGAAAAATCTACAATATTGCTGTGCCCACCCACAAATACAGTGGGTTTCAGAGCAGATTAAAGAAATTGGGTACCTACCAGGAGCCATGGTGGAGCATTTGTTCCTGGAAGATAAAGGAACTTTGTCATGGGGGTGTGGAAACATGGGAACATAAATAGCTTCAGGAGCTTGTGTAGGATCATGAGCTGGTAGCAACTGTATCCGACTTAAAATCCTGTCATTTTCTCTTCTGATGCCTGTGATCACAAACAGTTGCCCTATTGTATAATGAGTGTATAGGAGACACACACACCACACACATTTATGCAGGTAGTGACTTTGGAGGAGGTTCTGCCACATCATAAACACTTGGCATAAATTTCTAAGTTAATATTGCTTTCTGCTGTTTTCATCATAACAATCAATACTCATACATAACAAATTTTATAACTTAAAATGTTATAAATTATGCTGTTTGTTAGTTTCTAACTATAAAATATATACATTTTTCTAATATTAGAGATATACTTACCTGTGTATGTGTGTGTGTTTTTAAGAGAAGTTCTTCTGTTTCTTATGCAACTATGTCTATTCAAGTTCATCCTTCATGTTTAGCTATTGGAATGCCCAGTTTCACTTTGAAGAGGTGATGATGGGCTAGAGAGATGGCTGTTGGCAGTGTGCTGGCTGAACAGGCCTGAAGATCTAAGCTCAAGTGCCAGAGATCACGTAAGAAGATGGACATGGTAGTGCACACACTTGACATACCAATGCAGGGTGCAGGGGTACAGGGGTTCAAGGCAGGAGGTGTCCCCCAACTTTCCGGCTCTAGCTTAGTGAATTGACAAATTCCGGGTTCAGTGAAAGATCTGTCACAGAAAATATGGTGAAAAGCTAGTGAGGAGGCAATTGGTACTGACCTCTGTCTGGCCTTTATATGTACACCCACATGCCTGTGTGCCTGTACACTCATATACATGCACAAAGTGGAAAATTACCAGTATTCATGACCAAAGATGAAAAGACATATTCCTCTAACAGAGGAAGAGATGTGCTGGTCAGAATCTGTAGCTAGAGTTTTCCTGCCTGGCCCACAGTCAGGACAAATCTCTCTCACCCGCCAGTCCCAAGCCGCTCAAACCCGATCAAATAAACACAGACACTTATATTGGTTTCAAACTGTATGGCCGTGGCAGGCTTCTTGCTAACTGTTCTTACAGCTTAATCCATTTCTATTAATCTATACCTTGCCACGTGGCTTGTGGCTTACCGGTACTTTACATCTTCCTTGTCCTGATCGCGGCTGGCAGTGTCTCCCTCCCCCAGCTTCCTGTTCTCTCTCTTCTCCTCTGTTAGTCCCGCCTATACTTCCTGCCTGGCCACTGCCAATCAGTGATTTATTCATTGACCAATCAGCAACACATTTGACATACAGACCATCCCACAGCACTTCCCGTTTTCTTTTCTTAAAAAGGAAGGTTTTAACCTTTACACATCTCCAAAGTCAGCTTGGTATATTTGGGAATTTGGGCGTAGCTTCTCTTACTACTTCCTGCTGGAGGGGGGCGCTGTATCTTATGGGGACACAAAGAACATTTTAGGATTATGGAGTAGTCCATGAGGGTATATTCGTCTGAGCCAGTTGCCTTGAAACGGTTCTGGATGTTGGATCATCTGGACCATGGTGTCATCGGAGACCTTTCAGGGGGTCTTGGTTGGTCAAACCTGATGTATCTTAATCTGGAATAAATCCATAGCCTCTGGCTTTCTGTGGGAACAAAAGCAGAATCTCCTTTCCAAAGCAACATATCCTTATATCCAAATTTTGAAGTCAAGGTACCTTTAAAATATGCATATTGGTTTAACTCAGCTTCCTTTACAATCAAATATCTCTCTGTAGTTAAGAATCCCAAAGACAACACAATCCAGATTCTCTGTGTAATATTCATCTTCACGTGGCTTATTTTTTATATTAATTTTACTGTCTCTTTAAAGACTTTATTTTTTAAAACTATGTATTTGTTTCTATATGTATATATCACCTTTTTTTGTCTCTTTTAAGCCTACATATATTTTACACACATTTTAAACTATTACATCTGAATCTGTCTTATTGTGAATCTGTTGCTTTAAGCTGCAGCAGCTGTGGCTGCTGGCTCCGCCCACCTCAGCTTCCCAACATGGCGGCGGCGGTACTGTAGTTTTCCGTCAGCTCTGGGAGTTATCGTGGGTCTATGCTTTTATCCAAGCAGCGTGTAGCCCAGAAACCTTTTTTTTTTGTTTTGTACTAGCAAAGGCTAAATCCACAATGCAGCTTAATGTGCCACTTGCAGAGGCCTCATTCCCGCCATATGGTGGCAGGTCAAGCGCACACGCTAGGAACCCGCCAGTAGCTCAAACCGGCAGCTGCCGCTCATTTGAGAGAGACAATTAGGAACTGTTTTTAGCTCCATTTTAGAATCTTTTTTCTCAGGTTTTAGGTGGAAACTCTTGCCCCCACGTTGGGCGCCAGATATTGGTGAAATTACTAAGGCCACTCCACGTAGATAAAAGGAGATTTATTTAATGGCGTAACTTACAAATTAAGGGATAGGTAGGTCGCGGAGTCTGGGGAAGGTGTATCGCAGTCCAGTGGTGTTCTCTGGAGCTCTGCTTGGTACACCTCTCCAGTCCAGGGTCCCGCAACAGAGAGAGAGCCCGCCGATCCAGATCTCAGGTCCCCAGGCGCCTCCTTTCGCCCCGCCTTGTAGGCGTGACAGTTGCCGAAGTCTCAATGGGGGTTGGAACTTTCAGATCAAAGCTGGAATGGCTACCCACTACAAGAATCCTCCAGGACAAGCACTGGGGATCCCTAAAGACAGTTTAGCTCATAGATGCTAAAGCTCAAGTTCTTCACTAGAAGGCCCTCACCTGCCAGAGCTCCTCTTCCAAGCATCCTTCATATGTCTTCACAGTGTGGTAGGAGAAATGCTGAGCATTTCTCATAAGTAAATTGCATTCTTAAATATTTGACATAGTTTTGGAATGTAGAAGATGCTGAGTTTTTATTACATTGTATCGACTATTTCAATCACATTTTCTAGGTTTTTATAACTTACCATGAAGAATCAAGAGGACCAACTGAGAGTGAGCATCCCAGGATCCTTTTTCCAAAGGGAATTCTTGTCTCAGAAACATGACTTGTGGGACCATAGATTGGGTAGTAAGCATATGTTATAGTGAATTCTACAGACTCAACATCAGGTATTATCACACACTGTCTTTATTGAGCCCTTCACTGTACTCAGTCCAAGTTTTAAAATAGTTTTCAGGAAGCTAGGAAGATGCCTCAGTGGGAGTGCTTACCCGACACACATATGGGCCTGATTTCTGACAAATTGAAAAGCTTGGTGTGGCAGCAAAAGCCTGCAATTCCCAGGGGTGGTGACATTGGGGGCAGAAACAGCTGGATTCCTGGAGCCTACTTGGTGAAATTTCAGGCCATCAAGACACTTTGTCTCAAGCAAAAGTGGGACTGTGCTGAGGTTGTGCTCTGACTTCCACATGTATGTGGGCACATGTTCACACACATAAATCAAAAAACAGCTTCCAAACATGTTGACTCCTTGTGCAAATCCTCACAGGATTTGGTGTTGGAGTCCAAATGCTTCAGATGTGAGAGATGTAATGCTACCTAGTGAGTGGGTGGATCCAGATTTCATGACATGTGTCATTCTCTCTTATAATTTAGGATAACACAAAAATCCTTTACTAAGACTATTTTAATCCAGAACACTAAGATTAAGATTAAAAGCAAGCAATAATAATAAAACAAAACAAACAAAAGTGGGAGGCCAGAGGCTAAGGAGTCAGCCAGGTTGGTAAGGCACTTGCTGTGAGACTTGAGTGTGAGCTTCAGAATCCACATTTACAAAACCCAGAGTGGTGTTGCACATTTCTGGTCCCAGAGCTGGGGATGCAGGGACAGGTTGATCCCTGGAGCCTGTTCCAAGGGTGACACAGTCTGTGAGGCTGATGGCAGGACTTGATCTTCCAGATTTGTAGAGCCCTGGGACAGCAGTAGATTTGCCTTCTCTCTGGGAGCGCCTGAATCCCTCACCTTGATGCTCGTCTCCTGGCATCCCAGCAAGCACACTGTGAAGGTTTTCTTCACTGAGGATGGCCCTCTGCTTTGCTTGTCTGCTCAACTTCCCGGTGGGCAATGGGTGCCTTAGTGGTGTCCCCCACAGTCTCCAAGTTATTATTATAATTCACATCCCCCTGAAACCATCCACGGAGCAGTCTTGCCTAGGTCTCAGTGTCTGGCACTACTGCTTTCTGGAGCGAATGCGGCCCAGCTGCCAGCAGAGAGATCTCTGTTGTTTCTTCTTCCCTCCCTTAGGTGGAATGCCTTGGGTGTAAGGGGAGTAATAGGGAATGGTCTATTCACGAGTGATGTGATAGTTCATTTTACTGACTAATCTACCGGTATACTAGATGGCAGTCTGTTAACTACTCACAACCGATAGGTTAGAGTTCTTTGGAGTATCCTGCTGGGACACTTTTCACTGTGATAGAACACAAGGTCCAGTTCCTGACTCACCTACCACTACTTCTTACATTCTTTCTCCCTGTTCCATCCTGGACACTAGCCATCCTGATGAGACGAGATTCCCAGCCAGCTTTGGCAGTGTCCACTGAACCACTGGAAAGTCCTGGCTGCACATCACAGAGATAGGCTACATTAGTTATTACAGCAACTCTGCTCCCTAGCCCAGATCTATTTACCTTGTCTGTAGTGTACAGATGTTCAGGGTCACTACTGTAGAAGCATCTAAGAATCCTCAGAGCTAGAATGACTCCAAATACCAAACTTTCCCAGAGCCATGGGTAACTGAGAAGTTTAGACTATGGGGGATACCATATGGGATATTTAGGCAGGAATCTGATTTCCAAATATGGAAAAATCATGCCTAACTTTCCATAGAGAGAGGTGGGGGAAGAGCCGAATGGCAAAACCTAGTATATCCACAGCCCTGTACAGACTCAAAGCAGTAAGTAAAGACAGGCGGTTGTGACACCACCTGCTTTGTTAAGCAGAGGCAATCATCAGACACTGCTGGGCATGGCGGCTCATGCCTGTGGTCCCAGCCTTCAGGAGGCAGAGGCAGGAAGTTCTCTGTGAGTTCCAGCCTGATCGATATAGGAAGTTCCAGACCAGCCAGGGCTATAAACAGATCCTATGGGGAGTGAGTGGTTAGCAGGGAGACAAAAGGGAGGAAAAAGAAATAATTAGACACAATAATTATTAATTGATTAATAATTGTTTTTCTTTAGGTGTAAAGCAAACTCATACCCTCACTATCACTTGGGAATTGACAGTGTTGCACCTGAGCTGGTAAATCCTTCATTCTTCTAACATAATTATCATTTAAAGTGTGTTGGGGGGGGTCATGCAGCAGCAGGAAGATGGAGAGAGATTTCAAGAGTTAAGAGAGTCTGCTGCTCTTGCAGAGGAGTGGAGCTCAGCTCCCAGATTCCATATTGAATGGATCGCAACCTCCTGCAATACCAACTCTAGAAGAGCTGACACCTCTGTCTTCCACAGGCACTCACACTCACATCTACACACACACACACACACACACACACACACACACACACACACACACACATTCTAAAACTTTAAATCTTTAAGAAAATTAAAAATAGGGCTGAAGAGATGGCTCAGTGTTTAAGAGCACCTTGTGCTCTTGCAGAGGACTTAGATTCAGTTCCTGGCTCCTACATGATGGTTCAAAACCATCTATAAGTTCAGTTGCAGGGGATCCAAGTCCCCCCTCTGGCCTCCCTGGGAACCCAGCAGGTATATACATGATATGCATGTAAGCAAACACTCATAAGCATAAAATAAGAAAATATTAATAAGTTAAAACGAGATAATCATAAAATGTGAATGAATTAACAGAGGCTAATAGGTCAATATTAGTTTGATAATAATGTAGTTTTTTAGACAGACTAAAGTCAAGAATTAAGAACAACAACAGAAACATATATTTATATATTCTATATATTTATTATCCATTTATTTGCAAGGCACATTACTGCTCTATCTCCTCTGGCTCAGGAGTTTCAGTCATAGAAGAGCACAGGTAAGCACTCACAGAGGCTTTGAGCAGAAGGCAGGGATAATGGCATGATGAAATTTCTCCCCTTGTGAGCAGGTATAACGGTACCTTCAGAAGGCTGCACTGAGCAGATAACTCAGTAGAGGCAAAGATGAATAAATCCCAGGTCCGAGATGCCCTGCTGACACCAGAGTCAGTGAGGAACAAGGGAGTGAGAATGGGTGGGTGTGTCCCTCTACCAGTAACAACAGAACAGAAACATCTTCTCACTGTTCCCTCAACCCAGGGGGTGTGCTGCTGTTCTGAGGGCAAGCAGCATAAGACAAATGTGTAATTACGGCTTGACCCACTCTTCTACTTTTCCATTTTCATGAGATGCCCCAATTCATTATTTGCATTGGTATGTACAGAAGGATGGCGACGCCTTGTTGGTATTCATTTATTCAGCCCTCTGTAATCTATATTTAATGGAGTACCAGACTGTGGCATAATAAACCGTTTAGAAAGATAGTGGCTGCAGACACAGGGGTTATTGCTTGCATAACCTGTACTTATTTTTCATTACAAACCTAAAAGAGCCAAGTATAATTCAAACAAGCAAATGAAGTTAACATTTAACGGCTTGAAAAATGATAGTGTGAGTTTGCACTGTGCTAGGTCCCGAGTGGCTGTAAAACAAAGAAAAGGAGTCCACCCCACACTCCCCAATTGCTACATAAAGTTCTCTTAAGTGCGCTGTGAAATATGGATGCCAAAGCAAACTATGACATTCTGCTTTGTTGAGTCCTAACTAGTCCTTTAATTGCATTGACTTGCCATGAAAGGAACTCTTGCCCCAGGGCAGTCTCTCTGCTCAGGAGTCTGGAAGAAAAATTTTCTCTCCAGTGCATCAGTGGTGCTGAATGTGCACCAGTGTCCTGTGAGTGTGCGAAGACAGGAGCAGAAGTTAATGTGACAAAAAATCACCATGAGCCCCACAGCATCATGCGACACATGTTTCTCCAGTAGTGCCCTGAGTGCAACCCAACACTGCCAAAGATGAGGGCAGCATTGTAAGGTCTGCAAGCAAATACATTTATTCAATTAAAAATTCAGTCCTTTTTCCTGAAACTTTTTTTCTAAATTCATTGTGTCGTCATTCTTACTGTGAGATACTGATGATAATGCCTGAGAGACTTGGGGCTGGGGACATGGCTAGGAAGATCGGAGCAGTTGCTGCATGAGAATGAGGACTTGAGCTTACATCCTCAGAATCAAACAAAAAGCCACTTGAGGGTACACGCCATACCTATAACCTCAGCCATTCAGAGACAAGATTGCTGAAACAAAGCAAGAATGCAGAGGGTGACACAGCAGGACATTTGATGGCCCCCTCCAGTCTCTGTCTGCATGCATGGGAGCATGCACACATAACACACTCACATGTACAGAATCTCTTCCCCACCTTCAAATAAAAATATAAGCAAATAGATTATAGATTTGAGGTGTTTCTTTTACAGAGGTGGTACAGTGCTGTTTACTGTAATCTCTGTACTCCAGCGGCAGAAGCAGTATCAGGGGTTCTAGGTCACATCTGGTTATAAAGTGAGTTTAGCGGCCAACCTGGACTACGTGAGATCATGTTTCAGAAAATAAAAGATAAGTAACTACAAGAAAATGATTATCATCTGTTCAAATAAAATAATACTCATGTCAATTTTCAAAGAATCCAAAAGTTTTTGAAAAACCTGCCTTGGGAATTCTCGTTCTTAAGAAATGATATGAAATAAAGTCCCAAAAGTGATGTTGTGTCATAGCATTAATGACATTTATACTTTTTGACCTTTACGTCCAACTTTGTAAGATTCCTGTCATTTTATGTCATCACTGTCATTGATTGGTTTTCCGTTTCCAAGAATTTAGTAGGTAGTGGAACATTTTCCTGTAGACATTCTCTGACCTCCCATTTCCTCTATGCAACACCAGTGTCTTCTGACATAACATGTCAATAATGCACATTATTGTCTCACTTACAATAGCCTTTATCTGGGTAGGAACAACACTAGCAATCAATCATGGATTTGATTTCTGTCATAGTGAAATTTTTTGCATCTTATAATCTGAAGAGTAAGATGCAAATGTTTAATAAGCAAATTTATTAGCAGATACTAGGGATTTCCACTCTTAGATATTGGCAATGAAAGAACTGTCCACAGTTATACATGACTGAAGACAACTCATAATAATCAAAATAAAGTCTACAGATGACTCTAAGTCAATGATAATTTTCAACCAATATTTTTAGATTCTTTTACATATAACTTACATGTCATTTAATTTTATTACATATAATTTATTTTTATGTTATATTTATATACAAATTTATATAATATATAACTATATAATATAACAAATATAAAATATTGTATATAATATATGTTTATATTATTTAATATTTGCATGTTACTTTTACATATAACCTCAATGTGCTATGCCACTCTTTGAGACTAGGAAAGTAATATTTTCTGGTAACCCCACAGGTAACAGGCAGAGACAGGATCGGCAAAGCCTGACTTTTCCATAGCAGAAGACAAAAGGTTCAGTATGAAGATACTTGATTGCAGAAAGAAAAATGACAAAATCTACTCTGGAACAGACCTGGGCAAATGAACAAATAAATGCCTCCCTGTTAAGCACAGGGGCTGAAGGGACAAGTGGTCATGCAGCTGAAACATGAATGTGTGTCTGTTACCAGGACATTTGAGGTTCCCCTTGGTCGGTGCTGAGTCTCAATAAAAGCAAATAAAAATGGACTCAGAAGGAAGCTCAGAGACAATTTTGTTGGAGTTTGAGTGGCAAACAACAGAGCTGGCAAACTGTAATCTTGGCAGATGCTTGGAGGAGAAAGGTAGATAAGGCAAGAAAGGCATACCTTCTGTGCTAGGATCCGGGAAAGCGGGTGGGTTTAGCAGTGGGGGCTAGCAAGCAGCTACAAGGCAGAGGGAGTTTCCAAAAAAAGATTAAAAACACCTAGGAAGTCATGGAAAGGGAGTTTGTTAAGGCAGGGAAAAGCCCTCTCAGTGATAGGAGTGATCCAGTGAGCTGAGGGGAAAAATCCAGAAAGTGCTGGGCCGTGAAGGGTGTGGCCATTAAAGACATTTAAATGAGCACTCTACCCGCCTCCCTCCTTGCACAAGCCATTTCTTAAGTGAAGCCAGAGTGAGGAGGGGCTTGCAATCTTCCTCTGCAAACTCAAACTGCCTTCGTTCATGGTAATATTGGTGCTGGAGCCTCCACCACACTCTCCTGTCACACTTGGTTGTGTTTCTACACAGAAGCTTTACATTTGTCACTAGCACAGTCTTCACAAGACCGTCTCGGTCAGTACTGAGGTGAGATAATAACACAAGTGCCTATGTGGATCCTCAAATAAGGAGCCTGGAAAGTAATTTCTTCTTCTTCCTTTCCTTCTTTCTCTCCTCTTCCTCCACCTTACTTCCTCCTCCTCCTTTTAGTGGGTGTGATAAAGGACTCTATGTAGTGTGGGTGTGTGGAGAACAGAAGTTGACAATCTTTCTTCCTCATTTGCTTCTCTATCTTATTTTTTAGTAAATTAGTTTTTTTTTACTGAGACCAGACCTCACCATTTGATTAGCACCAACTGTCCAGTGATCCCTTAATATCCACCTGTCTCCACCCTCCATCCAAGTTTTATATGTGGGTTCTGGGGACCTGAAATCTGGTCCTCATACTTGGATAGCAAAAACTTTATCTTCCTGGTCCAGTGAAATGTTCATTTGTACTGCAAACAGAGAAGTGGTCATTCATTTAATCCTTACAAAAGTTGTATGAGCCATTTTCTGTTATTTATTCCTATTTTACAGAGAATAAGGCCAAGATAATGAGAGACTATGTGACTTGCACAAGTTCAGTTTGGGATCCAAATGTGTTTGACATTTGAAGGCAAGCAAGTTACTATCTAATCTATTCCTGCAGCCACTGAAATTCCCTGCAGTTTGGAGAGATGGTCTGTTATGAATGATGATAGTTAAGCTTAAATTTAAGCTTTTATTACTGGAAATATTAGCAATATATGTGATATTATAACCTTTTATATATTTTCAATTCCCTGTTGTCAAGGTGTTTGTGGTCTCTGAATGCATTGTTTTGAGACTATTGTTCCTTCATGTTCAATAAGAAATAATAAACCTAACACAGATTCAGCTCTTTATTCTTTATATAAAAAAGTCTTTTGTAATGTTTTCTCATCAATAACACTTTCAAATTCAAAAATATTTGTTTAGTTTATAAATCTTGGGGCTTAAAGTCCCCTGTAGGTTTAATTTTTAAAGAAAGCAGAGCCTGGAGTGGCTGAGTAATGTGCTTTACCTCATACACTGGTTGATGGCTAAACACACAGTAATATCTGAGACATCTCAGCATCTGCCTTTGGTGCCATCAGCAAAGGGAAATACATTGTCCACTGGCAGATTTCAGCATGGCTTTCTGCAGAAGGAAGATTGGTTTTGGTTGTATCTGATATCAAGTAAGCCAAGGCGTTGATTGACACATCATGCATGGTGAGGAAGAGAAACAAATACAACCTTCTTCCACACAGACTTAAACAATGCTTTACTACCAATGTGACAGGCAAGATAGGCCTCTGATGAAGTAGGGCCTTGATTGTCCTGGGGGTAACCATTTTCTGATTCTGTTGGAGGTCCTCACCTTCACAGAAGAGAATTCACATCTGGTACAATAAGCCTGATCAAAGGACTGTGTCTGCAAGGTGGAAGGGAAGTTAATCAACACAAAACAGAAAATGATACTGTGTGTTAGACTTCTGCACAGAAAGCCAACAGACACCATCTCTCTGCATGAATTCCTGGGTGGTCTCTAATGTTACTCCAAATTTACTTTCCATGGGCTCTAAACATAGCCAGTATCACAGTCCTTCACTGGGACCATTAGCACTGTAGCAATTTCTTGTTGTGAAGATGGAGAGGGCAGAGTGTGTAGCAAGTTTTCCACCCACACTGTTGGCAAATAGGTGATCAAATGTCAGGCACAAACTGGACAGCTGAAGATTTTCTTTGCGCTGAAACAATGTGATCACTGTGACATAGAAACAATGTTCTTTTTTCTACTCCCTGACCCAGAAAGAGTACAGGGTTGACTTAGGACACTGTTCAAAATTCAGCAACACAATTATCACAAATGCTGGGCAAGGCAAATCTTCAAAGCCAGAAAATGAGAAACTCAAAGAGTAATGACTAAATCAATAGTACCTGTAAGCTGGGTTGGGGAAATGCCTTATCGGTGGTATTGATAGCTCACTGTGACACATGGAGTCCTACTCAATGCTTAGGCACAGATGGGCACACACCTCTTACCCAGCTAAACGGGTTTAGAAATAGGACAGGATGGAAAGAGAAACCACGCTTAATCCTGTACTTGGGAGAAGGCAGCTGATAAGTCCTATGGTTATAGACATTCTTGATTTGAGAAGGCTGTACAGACAAGAGTTGTGTAGCCATATCTAACCCTCATGAGAACACTGTGCTGATGCTGTAGAGAAGATGTTCCTCTTCATTCCTTGTTGGCCCAGAGACTGGGCAGGGTGAGTGAGACTACAGACGGAATTTACCGTGGCTGTTAAGTGTGAACAGAAAGATGAGGACTGAAGGGTGGCTGAAAAATATGCCTTAGGTAGTAAGTAGTTCAGCCAATAAATAGTTTGCAATGCAAGTATGGAGACCTGAGTTTGATTCCCAGAGCCCACATGAAGTTCCAGAGTGGCATGTGCTGAATAATCCCAGTGCTAGAGAGTTCTAGACCAGTGAGAGAGAGAGTATTCAAAAAACAAGATAGACAACATCCTGAGAAAGATCCACCAGATTGTCCTCTGGTCTTCACACATGTGCATTTGCACGTGCATGAGACTTGCATACACATGAACACACAGAGAGATGTGTGCTGAAAACAGGGGAGATAACTTAAAAACTCTTTACATGGTAACAAGGCAAAAATGGGACCCTTTGCTAAATTGTTGACACTTAATTTTGTTTGGTTAACATGTATTAAATTGTGGTACGATGCCCTATTCTAAGGGATTTTTAATTCTTTTATTTTTATTCATGCATATGTGTGTATATGTATGCTAATTGCATTGGGGGTGTCTATAAAGGCCAGAAGAGGGTCATGTCCCAAGAAGCTGGAGTTCTTAGTGGTGTGGCCTGAACTTCCATCCTCTGCAGTAACAGCAAGTATTTTTAACTGCTGAGCCATCTCTCCAGTGCCTATCCTATTTTTGTACTTTTGTATAAAACATAAAGAAGACCATCATAATGTATGGTATATACAATAAACGATACACTAGGTTTATTACTAAAATGTGAAAATCATCTGTGTCGAACCTCACATGAACCTAGACAGGTGTAGACTTTGTGATTCTGCCCACCTGGCTTGGCATTCGACTTACTGGAGCAGAGGGCACCCAACTAAGCAGCTCTGTGAAGGAAAACAGAAGAAAACACAGGAAGGGGTAGAACTTTCCCTAATTAGCATGATCACAGGGACAATGCCTCTCCACATCATGCACAACCAAGCCGGGCTGCTTTGAGATGTTTGACTGAGGGAAGACGGGGGTCTCTCTCAGTAGCAATGGGTTACAGGTGCATGGTGTTGAATGATAAAGGAAGGGCCATAGAGGCAGACCTTTAGCAGTTAAGGCAGCTGTGCCTCTGGCTACAAAGGGTTTCCAGGGTTGAGCAAGACGGTTGGATCAATGTTTCTGAGGAAATATGAGCAAATGTCTATTCATCCCAGATAGGGCACCACCAGCAGGACCAAGAAGAGATTCCACTCAAGTCTAGCTTGTAACAATAAGTTCAATTAGAGTCTTTACAGGTGGTTGGTGAGGCGTCAGTTAAAGTTGGTGAGGGGTCACATACAGGTGGTTGGTGAAAGGTTACTTGTGGTTGGCAAGAGGTCACTTATTGTTGGTGAGGGGTCACTTTTGGTTGGTGAGGGATCACTTATGGTTGGTGAGGGGTCACTTATGGTTGGTGAGGGGTCACTTTGGTTGGTGAGGGGTCACTTATGGTTGGTGAGGGGTCACTTTTGGTTGGTGAGGGGTCACTTTTGGTTGGTGAGGGGTCACTTATGGTTGGTGAGGGGTCACTTTTGGTTGGTGAGGGGTCACTTATGGTTGGTGAGGGGTCACTTTTGGTTGGTGAGGGGTCACTTATGGTTGGTGAGGGGTCACTTTTGGTTGGTGAGGGGTCACTTATGGTTGGTGAGGGGTCACTTTTGGTTGGTGAGGGGTCACTTATGGTTGGTGAGGGGTCATTTACAGGTGGTGGGTGAGAGGTCACTTATAGGAACATGGTTACTTTATGCCTAGCTTCATCACTAAAGAACATAAAATCTCCAATTAACTGTTAACTGCTTATAATTCTTAGGAAGAGGCAGGGTCTGGAGAACCAGTCCCAATAGTAACTGTGCACTGTCTATATCCATGGGGAGGGGGAGGCCTTATGAGATGAGTCTCCTACATGATAGACACTTTATAGGCCAAATCAAACTGACCTGCTGACAGGGGAAGTGGTCAACAGCCATGTCACCCCTGGAAGACACCGTTTCATAAGAGAGACACTGATTTAAAAAAAAAAAGTGGATAACATGTATAACATGAGAGAGCAGAGAACTGACTGACCAGAAATTACAGGGAAAATAAATATACATGTGTATCAAAGGAGAGAAGCCATATGAGGAAGCAAGAGCTTTCCTAAACAGGCTACTGTCAGATTCACCAGTCAGCAACACTCACTTGCAATCTCACCCTTCTCACATGATACACTAACTTCCAGGACATCCTCCATTCCCTGAGTCTGTCAGCAGCTGTGGAGGGTCTCTTGGGTTAGAAATACCCCAGCAGAGTCAAAGCAGTTTCTGACTTTCAAGGAACTCCAAGGACAGCAATGGATTCACAGAGTGTCTTTTGGAAATGGGAAGCGCTTTTCTGTGTGGCATATGGTCTCTACCCATCTTCTCCAGTCTGGACTTGAATGAAACTCTCTTCCACCAATTACTGTCCCCTACTTTGTTTCAGTAGAAGGCATCGGTAGTAGGTCTTCCAGGCACTGGTAGCTGTGGAATGAGCCTGGCCAGGCCCTCAGAAGCAGGTGGCTGGCCACTGATGCTGACTGATGAATTCAGCATCCTGAGCTCACTGCTGTAGTAGGTGTGGAGGGCTGTCTAGAACAGGCTTTCATGTGGAGGACAAGGGCGCCTCTGTTCCAGGAGGTTCACATGGCAGTGAGTACTATGTGAGTACTGGGTGCCATGTGAGTGTAAACAGGTGCTGATCTGGGACTGGATAAGTCTAATCCACAATGTTCATCTTGAATGTTGTGAATCAGTAAGTCAGCATTTCTATACTAATGGTTGTTAAGTGAATGTGCTTTAAGTTTTAATGTGATCTCCTTCCCCACCCCCTTTTCAATTAAGAATCCTAGTCAGAGGTAATGTATAGCACAAACTTCTAGAATTAGTGCTGTCAGTCAATCAAATATCGAAACTGGGATACTGATTAAAAATACAGAGGGCAGTGGCTACTAGGTTAGAGTGACGGCTGAGAAACAGGAAGCAGAGAAGTTGAGCAGATGGAAACAGCAGAGCCAAGGACCTCCAAACCCTGGGGTCCTAACTATAGTGAAGAGGTAAAACATGACAACACTCAGTTTGGGTTATTTTCCAATAGAGTTTATTATATAATAATATAATAGACTTTAAAATGGCTTTGAAACTTGAGATTCAGTAAATAAGTAATCAGGATACCTGCACTGGAAATTTGGAGATTCCAACAATCATTAAGTGAACCACAGCTCTTACCTGGTCCCAAAGCTAAAGCACAGGCCTTTCTGGTTTCTCTTTCTCCTGGGCTTCCTGGCCCCAATCAATTCGTGAACACATAATGTCCTTTTCCCTCTCAGACATACTACGTCCTATTTGTGATAACACTATTTTCGTTGCCTTCTCAGAACTGTGAAAACAATAACAAAACCAAAGGCCAGCTGAGCAGTGAAGGAAAGTGTATTCTTTGGTCAGATCATCCAGAAAAGCTTGGAAAATAACAGATCAGCACACTCCATCTGCGAAGGCTAAGAATCATTTGAAGAATAAAGTGAAAGGGGCCAGTGAGATGGCTAATCAGTTGAAGGTATGTGCTTCTAAGTATGACCAAGTGAATTCCATCCCCAGGGCCCACGTGATGGAAGGAGAAAGCCTTCTCACAAGTTATCCTCTGACCTTTATACGTATGCCTTAGCACCCATGCTAACACACACACACATAATAATGATGATGATGATGATGATGATAAAAATATCTCTAGATAAAGAATAAGAGAGAAAATGAAGGTCTTCAGTGAATGTAAGGAGATTATTAGTGTTTTTTTTTTTCAAGGTAGAAGTTGGATCTACCATGGATATGGAAAGCACCTTCCTTTAATCTTTATATATAACAAGGGATCAGTTTGGGCCAGAACTAGGCACTAACACTAGCATGTAAGAATTTTTCTGAAGAAATTTTAGTTTTCAGTCTCAAGGTCGGAACCCTAATAGTCCACAAAGAAGGTGTCCTGCTTCCTAACCTCAATAGACCAATAACCCAAAAAGTATGAGTGAAAAGCAGAAAAAGGAGGTTTATTTAATGTTGCTGCTTTCAGAAGAGAAACAAAGAAGGTAGTATCCAAATTATGTTTAAATTAAAAGCCAAAGGTATGCATAGCTAAGCAGTCTTGGTCAGGGTATGGTCCTGCCCATTGTCATTGTCTCAGCTCCAGACTCTCCTGCAAGGTGTTCTGACAAGTTCTCCGAAATTTGTGACATCTTTCTGGGAAACATGTTCCTCCTCTGGTTGGACGCAAGCCATGAGATTTTTCATTGTCTCAGCATGAGAATCCTAGGGAAGTTCCAATTTCTTGAGCTCCATTGTTCAATAGAATGATTGTTAGAGTAAATACTCCTGGTTATTTGGACCACGGCATTCAACTGGCCAAGGGGCCATCTTTAGGAAGGCAGGCTCTCTTTAAGACACACTAAAGCAATGGATGGAATAATCAGTCTTCTGATGAATTTTGATGAGTTCTTTGATTGTTTTCCTCTCCAGAATTCTGATTCTAATGTGAAGCTCATGAGCCCAGTGAAGTACTTTGTAAATCTGACTGCTTTTCTGAATCACTGAGAAAATCCTCTATTCCTTTTCTTCTGCCTCTAACATACTTTCTTTAATATTCGTTTCCCTAGACATTTCACGATTCCTCACTCTTTCTCTAAGGCCTCACTTTCCACCAAGTGGCTACTTGTCCACCATGTGTCTGATCTGCAAGGCAGCTTAAATGACATGCATATTTTCCCTTCTCTCCCAAACTCCTCTCTTTTGAACAGCTGATGAGATTTATGGCTTTCGTACCCTGTTGTTTTTTCTTTTAAACTCTAATAGAATTGTCTGAATTTTGGATTACATTCATTCCTAATTTATTGTAATGACTAAGAAATCCAAGAGGAGACCCCAGTTAACTCTGTATCATCATGATTGCCAAAGGGAGGGCACAAATATCTCTTTAGAATATCCCTATTCCTTTCAAGATTGCTACACAATTGATTGCAAAGGATTGAAATAAGCTGGGATGAGTAGCTAGTCAATGTGTTATGTTTATTGTTCAAATAACTGTCTCCAATTCCACCATGTATGTGTTTTGCAACAGTGGGCTCTATCTAGGGTTCCTGTTCTCCTGAATAGGCAGTTGTATTTCTGAAACCAAACATTGGGTAGCAAAACAAACTTTCTCAGGTTTAGAGAAGGTGTTTGCCTGGTAACAAATCTATCTGCAAACTCTGTAGGTTCTGCCTGTGAGACATACTGAAAGTAGACACTCATCCCTCAATCTCATCTCACATCAACAGAGAGGAGTGAGTTAGCTGTGTCTGAAACATAAATGGACATATCTATGTCTTTCACCACGTCAAGATTTATCGCATATCAATAAATTCATAACTAAGTTAATCTTTTGGCTTCAGTTCACCAATACTTCCTGATTACAGAGTCTTAGCCAATGGAAGTCACAGGTATTCTATTTCAATCTTAATCACTAATATTGATTCTTGGAAGGTCTCCAACACAGGGTATAAGCAGGATGTCAGCATGGACTGTTGGGAATAAGAAGTTAATTTAGAAGAGTAATTAATGTGGTGGACATTCAGATACACAGACAAACAGCATGGCAGGCACTCGGAGGAGAATCAGCCCACAGAGAAACAGCATGCTGTGGTCTCTGAAAAGGAATCATAGCAGAATTCAGATCCCAGTTTATAGGTTTCTGAGGAATGGAGAACATTTCAACAGGACCCTGAAGCCCAGCTATCCTATTCCCCAAAAGGCATCAGGGAAATGGATCTATGCCTACCAATAGCCAAGGGTGATCCTTTGATTCATCTGGGTTGCAAATTCACTTTGATAAGTGAGAAATTGAGGCACCTGAAAGTCTATTAGATGGAGATTCTCTGATAGTGCTCTCCACAGCTTACCAATCAGTATCTATAGTGATGATGAAAGGGAACTGCAAGTATTATGGTCTGAGCAGTAATCTTGTGTGGAGTATAATAGTTGTTAGCTCACTCATTGCACTTCATGCAGTGATGTAGGTAAGCTATAGATAGTTATGAAAATGCTCAAGGTGCCAAACTAAGAGCCAAAGAAGAGAGATAATATAGCTGCAAGAGAGTCACTGCAGATGGCTAGATAAGGCATTAACATGAGGAACCATTCACAGCACTGACAGGATATTTGGGAAGATCATTTTATGGTTGCTAAAGTAATACAGGCTAAATTGGTCTCCCCCCCTTAGCATTCTTAGACCTGTGATAAAATTCATTTCAGAATGGATTAAAAAAGAAATTCAGGAGCACTTTTATTAGAGTTTAGGAGAAAAACCCCAGGGTAAGCAAGTTGTATAATATGGCAGCTTCCTGAAGGAGAAGAATGGAGGAGTAAAGGGTGTGGGGTGGGGAAAGCCACATCCGTTAACTTAAGTAAGCCTGGAGTTCAGTAACCTGGTGCCGAATAGCCACATGATGGATAGGGGGCCTTTGATGTAGGGTAAGGTGTTGGGAAAAGTAGACTTAGGGCAGAAATGGGAAGAAGAAAAGGGAAAGATATGCTTAATAATTCAGAAGCAGAAGATTTATAGAGATGTGTTACTGTGTCCCTGTAACCCATTCTAGGTGGCAGGAAATCAGGGAAGGAAAATTACATTATTTCATTAAAGGGATAATTAGTTTACTCATTTCTTTAGCATGGTTTAAGATGAGCCCACCTTTCTAGGAGTGGCCTTTTGGTAAGGTGATTGATCAGCCAGCTAGAATGTTAAGTCTCTACCTAGGCCAGAGAAATCATCCCACTGGCTAGAAGGGAATCAGGGAATCATTTCCACTAGCAGTCCTTTAATGTTTCTGATCATCAGAACTCTCTAGATTCAGGGCTTCCAATGCAGTGAGCTGGTGGAAAATGCAGAGTTGGTCCAGGCTAACTGTGCCAAATTGAACAGGAATGATGTTGAGATGAAGTCTGAGGACACAGGCATGTGTCACTTCTCACTTGTTGTGCTGGTTAGGTTTTTGTTGTTGTTGTTTGTTTTTGTTTTTGTCAACTTGGCATAAACTTGAGTCACTTGGGAAGAGGGAACCTTAATTGAGGAGATGCTTCCATCAAACTGACCCATGGGCAGTTCCATAGGGCATTTTCTTGATAAATGATTGATTTGGGTGAATTCAATCTTCTGTGGGTAGTGCCACCACTGGGTGGATGGTCCTGGGTTGTATAAAAGATAAGCAGAGTGCTGGATTTCTCGATGGTCTCTGTTTCAGTCCCTGCCTCCAGGTTTTTATCCTGACATACCTCAATGATAGACTGTGACTAGGAGGCATAAACCAAGTAAACTCTTTCCTCTTAAGTTGCATATGTCACGATGTTTATCACAGCAATAGAAAGCAGACTAGTACACCTGTCAATACCATGACAAGAATAGGGTGGTGTGATGATTGCTGGTAGGTACCACTATATAATAGTGAGAGGGGGGGGCATTTTTTCTTATTTAAATTTTTTGGATTTTTTTGAGAAATGGTCTCATCTAGCCTAGGGTGTCCTCCATCTCCCTATGAAGCAAAGGATACCCTTAAACTTCTGATTTTCCAGCCTTTACTTTCTCAAGTGCTGGAATTGGAAGCATGCATGACCCCGTCCAGTTTAAGTGGTACTTGAGCCCAAATCCAGAGCCTCTTATATACTAGGCAGGCAACCACCAACTGCTCTGGCTGGAATAAGTGTGCCTTTTTTAACTATTTGCTGTTCTGGTGTATCTGATGTGCTCATAGGCCTGGTTTTGATGCAGTCATGTGCCCAAGTGTTCCTGACTACACCTGATGAGTCCACAGGTAATAATGAGCAAGCCATAGATCAGGTTGTCCTTCAGGGTTCATGCTGGATAGGGAACAGTAGTTCACTTGCTCAGATTCATTCTACCTTAGCATTTGCCAGAAAATGAATGCCAGCTGTCTAAAGGAGGCAAGGCCCATGATTAAAGCTGCTGTTGTTCTGCACGATGTGAGGTAACTGGGAGCAAGGTCAGACTGGTTCCCACAGAGTGCACAGCAGCTACCTCATGCTCATGCCTCCCTGTCTGTGGTGCTTGACTCTTCCATCTTCCCAGCACAGGAAGTTCAATAGTCAGGTGTGTCAGAAATTAAATCAGAGGTCCACATTTCAAACAGGGCCATATTAATGAGTTAACACTAATGTTGAGGATAAAATTGAACTATAATTTCACACACATGAGGCTTGGAAACTGGCCCTGACTTCATAACCTGTGACTCTGTGATGTGGGAAATGTCGATAAATTTTGAGGGCTTCCTGGATTTCTCTAGCAGTTGTATGATAGAGACCACATCTTCTAAATGACTACAGTGGCTGTCACCTTGATGTTACCTCGACTATCTGCTTCTGATTTTGCCTTCTGTAACTGAGTGATTATAGAGTGTACCACTCAAATACTTTGGAGATTGTTTGTCTGTCAATTGGTTGTTTTGGGATGACAAGGACCTGGGTCCCCAGGATTTATGAGAAAACAATGCAGTGTGGTGGTATGTACTGGCAAGCTTAGGGCTGAGTAGGTGGAGGTAGGTACAGCTCTTAAGTCCCTTCCCAGCCAGGCTCACCTACATGGTGAGTTCCAGGTCCCTGTTAATAGCACCTGAGAAAGGGCAGTGACTATTGTCCTCTAGGCTTGATGTGTACATGCACACAGATGCAAGAGCATGAGCCCCCAAGCACGTGTACACAAACATACACTCACATTAATTTAAAAAATGGACTATTCAGATCTTCACATGAGTGAAGTGCTACATCAGTAACTTTATAACCATAGACAAATGGAGCCATCACTGGTATAAAGGAGGATAGATGGACACTTTGCTAAAAAAGACCTCATCACTCTCCTGATTGAGTTGTCTGTGGCATCTCAACGCACACTGGATCCTACAAGACTTTTTGCAAACTCTGTTCTCATAATTCTTCCCATCTTCAATTCCAGAAATGGGAAGACCTACTGTGCCCTGAGGCCCCTACACATACTGACACCTGCCTATGGCCTCTTTCCCTCTCTCTCTGCACAGAGGAGATGTCAATTTTCACGTTAATGTTTGAATATGAATAATTTCCTCTAAGAATCCTTTCTTGGACTTGGCTCAGTTGGCAAAGAACTTTCCTCACAAGAAATGGCTGACTTGGTAAAGTGCTTGCCATGCAAACATGAATCCTTGAGTCTGATTCCCTAAGGCCTACATTTGAAACAAAACCAGGGTTCAGTGGCATACATTTTAAATATCTGCACTGGAGAGACAGACTTTTGTGGGATGTTCTGTATGGCAAATATGTTAACAAATAAAACACTGATTGGCCAGTAGCCAGACAGGAAGTATAGGTGGGACTAACAGAGAGGAGAATTAAGGGAACAGGAAGGAAAGGAGGAGACTGCCTGGAGCCGCCGCCAGGACAAGGAAGATGTAAGGTACCAGTAAGTCACGAGCCACGTGGCAAGTATAGATGAATAGAAATGGGCTGAATATAAGAGTAACAGCTAGACAATGATAGGCCTGAGCTAATGGCCAAGCAGTTTAAATAATATAAGCGTCTGTATGTTTATTTTATAAGTGGGCTAAGGGACTGCCGGGGCTTGGCAGGGCCAGTAGAGAAAACACTCCAGCTGCAGACAGACAGACAGATCTCTGCAGCTCATTAGGCAGCTAGCCCAGCCTACACAGTGAGTTACAAGACAATGAAAGACCTTGTCCCACAAAGCAAGGTAGACATCACTTGAGAAATGACAGCTGAAGCTGTTCTCTGGCCTACTCATGAATCTACACAGCTGTGCATGTACACACACACACACACACACACACACACACACACACACACACACACACCCCTACATACACATGAACATGCAAAACCTGCTATCATGTCACTTCATGTCATCCTAGTACCAAGCCCACTGGTATTCCTAACCAGTCCTTTCCTTACTGCCTTCTCTCCTGTCTATAAAATAAACCCCAAGGAGCCTCCTTTTACCCTCAGCACTTGATCAGTGCTGGTATAGAAAACTGTGTTTTACTCAAGAACGAATAAAGAAAAAAGTAAACTACAATC
Source organism: Peromyscus californicus insignis (assembly GCF_007827085.1). Lineage (NCBI taxonomy): Eukaryota > Metazoa > Chordata > Mammalia > Rodentia > Cricetidae > Peromyscus > Peromyscus californicus. The sequence goes on along the minus strand of NW_026294435.1, from coordinate 9,082,182 downwards.
AATGACACAATCTTTATAATGAGCAAATACTATAAATGTTCCAACCTCCTATAGATATAGAGTTATTTCTCTCTATTCATGTGAGTGGATGGAAAGATGGATGGATGAATAGGAAGGTAGATGTAGAGAGATTGTTAGATTTAGATAGATAGATAGATAGATAGATAGATAGATAGATAGATAGATAGATAGATAGATGATAGACAGATAGATGGAGAGAGATAAAGTCTTTTAAAAAGAAAGCCTACATTTAATGTCAGCGTGCTACCCTCTGTGATTATCCAATTTAAAAAGCATAGAAATAAAGAAATTGAATCTGCTGAGTTCATTAGAAAATTGGAAAGCTTCTGAGGAGATAGCTTAGATGACAAAGTTCTAGCTTCACCAGCATGAGGACCTGAGATCAATCCTTCAGAATCCACATAAATAGCTGGGTGCTATTGCACATTTGTATATTTTCTGCACTGTGGAGGCAAAGATAGGGATTCCTGTGGCATGTTGGCCAGCCTAATCTAATCAGTGAGCTCCAAGCTTGTGTCAAGCAATAAAGTGGGTGCCATCTCAGTAACAACAGGTGAGAGTGACCTCTGGCCTCCGTATGTACTTGTACATACCTGCATGCACACCATATGTATACTACCACAGGAACACACAGACACGTATACAAAACAGTATGTACACTTGCACCACCCACAAGAACACACAGGCATGTGTACCCACCTGCAATCATAGCAGCACACACACACTCCCACAAGAACACACACACGCACAAACAGTAATTAAAGCTAGAAAGCAACAGAATGATACATAAAATCAGTCACTTGGTCTCTGGCTAGGGCAGCCTGTGTGTCCTCTGAGATGAGTGACAAGATACATATAATTGTATTCGACATGTCGCTGCACCTACAGTCAGCGCTATTTTCTCTCCCAAACTCGTAGGCTGCATAGCCCACAGACATTAAGTAAGCCTGAGTGGGAAGAAGTGAATTACACCAGTTTGACATTCCAGTTCTGCGGTGACCGCCAGAACAAAATACAGTCTTCAGGCCTCTTTTTCATTAGAATGAAACTGCCTGGTTTTAAAATAGTTTATCCATTGAATTAATCTCCTGCCTGTCTCTCACACAGGGCAGACACGGCTCTCTGAATCCAGCTTCTCATTCTGAAACACTCTGATTTTTATTTGTATGCATTCTGGGTAATGAATAATGATCTTCTGTGCTTTGAGAATGGCATTCTCCCAAGCAGCTCCTAGCATTTTGTAAATGTTAACTCATTAGACCGCAGAGCATCCAGGGTCATCTATCACACTGAGTTAGGTCAAAAGCATCATATTTCACATTTCACACATGGAGAAATTTTAGGGACTTCAACCCAAGGTCACCCCTAGTCAACAGCCAAACAAGAGAAGACAAGGAGCAGAAATATTACCGCAGAGGCAGGCAACCCTGACTTTGCCCTCTGACTGCAGCGTGCTGGGCCCTGGGGACAAACAAAGACAGTGATGCCTGAGAAATGCTCTCCATTAAGATCCAGATGGGCTGAAGGATTTGAGGGCATTCACTCGCTTTCTCCCCAGAAAAATGTGATTAAAATGAATAAAGCAGAACTGCTTTGTTCCATCCATTATGTCAAAAGCAGCTCAATTCAGTCCCAATTAAAGTGAAAGTCTGGGCACTTTGTGAGGCTCCTGGTGACTAGGACATCCAGGATTCTCATGTTTACCAAATCTGGACATGCTGCAGATGCAGTTGACCTGATCTGTCCACTCAGAACAGTGAACTGCTTTGTGTGAACCCTAATCCCCTTTTGACTCTCTAATGACATCAGGGGAGCACCATGCATCTGTTAGCTCTCCAGTTTTTCTGTCCCCATGTCCCTTCTTGGTATACTGCTCTGGTTGGACTATGAAACTCTCCCTTAGGCTCATATGTCTGAACATGTGGTCCCCAGGCAATGGTGTTGTGTGGAAGGCTATGGAACTTTTAGGAGGTAGTGTCTTAGTGGAGGAAGTACTTCACTGGAGACTGGCTTCTGGGTTTATGGCCTGGCCCATTCACTCTAAGCCTCCAAATTGCCGATGCAATGGGATGAGTTGCTGCTCCTGCTGCCATGCCCTTCCCACCATGATAGACAGTACCTCTCTTGAACCATGAGCCAAATCAGCTCCTTTTCCCACAAGTTTCTTTGCTCAGGATGTTATTTTACAGCAACAGAAAAGAAACTAGGATCTAAAAATTCACAATCCCAGGTGTGCACCTTGCAAAGTCCCCACTTTAACCTCTCCTTTTAGAGAATCCACATTAACTGATGGGAATGTCTAAAATCTGTGAAAGGTGTCTCAATACCTTCTCTGAGCCCAATATCTTCTATTGGGTGCACAGCTGCGTGCAGCAGGACTTAGGATTCAAATCCAATGATGCACAAATTGCATACAACCAGGAACTTCTGCTTGTATACTTTAAATCATTGTTAGTCCAATTAAAATACTATTAAATGAGCTGGGTGGTGGTGGTGGCACATGCCTTTATTCCTAGCACTCTGGAGGCAGAGGTAGACAGATCTCTGTGACTTTGAGGACAGCCTGGTCTACAGAGTGAGATCCAGGACAGGCACCAAAACTACACAGAGAAACTCTGTCTCAAACAAAAACAACAACAAAATGCTAATAATGTAAATATTAAGCAAACAGCTCTTATATCCTAGAGTATAGGGAATAATGGCAAGAAAATGGTTTGTACCTGTTCAGCACAGAAACTTTTTGAAATATTTTCCTTTAATGGTTGGTTGAATACACAGATGTATCTTGTGAATATGGAGAGCTGAATGGTTTCTGCATTTGCAGTCTTAGTGTTCTTTCTGAATCTTAGCTTTTATGTCAAGTAAGATGCAGATCTGCTTATATTTCCCAGTGTATTGAGACAAGGAGGCAAAGGATGTGCCAAGGATCATTCACATCTGTCAGTGTCTAGATTCCTATTCTTGCTCTTAGGAATGTGTGTAAAACATCAAATGCAACATGACATATAACAGAAGTCACATCAGTCGTGTCACATGTGACATACTTCACAATTAGATTAATTTTTGAGATAATGCCATGTTCAAATTATTTCACTAATGTGTAAACTGCAGTCAATATCCATCTTCCATGGCAATGCACATTGTCATGCCTGTGAAAGATGCAACCAGAGCAACAGCTGCAATGATGTCACATGCTCTGACTTGGAGCATGTTGGGAAATAGAAGCTGTTTGTTATCCCAAACTCTAATTCCATCTTTGTCTACTGTAGAGGTTAATCTGGACTGCCATGTGGATTGAATCTGTAACTCAGAGACAGACCTATGGGCTGGCCTGTGAGGGCATTTCCAGAAATGATTTCCTAAGAGAGGAAGTCTCTCCCCAAAAGAGGGGCAGCATCTCCTTGTGGCAGTCCAGATACAGGGGTGAAAAAGCAAGCTCACTTTTGCTCCCTGCTAGTGAAAGAATCTAATGGTGTTATCACTGCTCCATCTTCAATTGCTATCAGAACCCAACTTCATCAGCCTTCAGCATAATTGAAAACCAACATCTGCCCAGGATCTCAAGGCTGTCAGCACCAGATTAGGACTGCTGAGGCATTCAGCATCATGAACTGAGCAGCCATCTGGTTCATAGCCTCCTCAGGGCACAGACACCACTGTTGGATTGCCTGTCTTAAGAAGTGTTAGCCTAACTAGTAAAAGATTCTATCCAGTAGATGTTCTGGGATTTACTCTGACTGAGACAAACCTGGGATCCAGGCCTTTATTTGCACCAACCTCTATTAGTCCTTCCACAAATGTCCTCTGATGGCTCTCGCCACAAGAAGAAAACAAAGAAGAAGGTGGGGGCAATGGGAGGAAGAGAGAGAGGAGGAGGGAAAGGAAGAGAAGGAGGAGGAAGAAAAAGGAAGAGGGGGAGAGGAGAACGAAGAGGAGGAGAAAGGGAAGGAGAAGGAGGAGGGAGAAGAATAAGAATAAAAATAGGGCCGGGCGGTGGTGGCGCACGCCTTTAATCCCAGCACTCGGGAGGCAGAACCAGGCGGATCTCTGTGAGTTCGAGGCCAGCCTGGTCTCCAAAGCGAGTTCCAGGAAAGGCGCAAAGCTACACAGAGAAACCCTGTCTCGAAAAACCAAAAAAAAATAAATAAATAAATAAAAATAAAAATAGGAAGAAGAAGAGGAGGAGGAGGAGGAGGAGGAGGAGGAGGAGGAGGAGGAGGAGGAGGAGGAAATCCTCTATAGAGTATCTAAAGAAGCCATTTCAAAGCCATTGTACAATTTCTTCTCTGAGGACAGGTTTCTGTTTGTAAATCACCCCAGAACGGAAAAGGAAGCAGAACATTTAATTTATGGAAATTAAAATCACTAAACTGACATACAGTATATACAGAATGGGAAGGAATCTCTCCTTGAAAGGAAAAAGAAGCTAATTGTGGGCTCTGTCTGTCTGTCTCTCTGTCTGTCTCTGTCTGTCTCTCTGTCCCTCTGTCTCTGTCTCTGTCTCTCTCTCTCTCTCTCTCTCTCTGTGTGGTGTGGGGTGTGTGTGTGTGTGTGTGTGTGTGTGTGTGTGTGTGTGTGTGTGTGTGTGTAGGCCACAGAGAAACCTCAGATGTCTTACTTGGGTACCATTTTTTTTGAAGCAGAAGCTCTCACTGGTGTGCAGTTTAGTAAGTAGGGTAGGCTGCATGACCAGTGAGCCCTAGGGTCTGCCTATCTCCTCCTCTTCAACAACAAAATTCAAAGCAAGTGCCCAGATTTTTTTATGTATATTCTTGGGATTGAATTCAGGTCCTTACAAACGTACTTCAAGGCAGGCACTTCACCAAGTCAGCCAGCATTTTAACAATGTCTATTCACTCCTTCAACATAACTCCTTGGTGGTAGCAATCCTTTCTCTCCCATCTGCCCCCCACCCAATTCTTTAGGCTTTATCTTAGAGGGTACATATGTGCACATGTATACATAATTTATCTATTGGTTGTCACACATATGTACATATATAAGTTTACATTTTTACTCTGAAGGGTCATTTTTGTTAGAAGAATAAATGTAAACCCTCAACTTCTACATAACCCTGTATCATTCAGTTTCTGTAGAGAAACATTTTTTTCAGGAAATAACTTCTATTAACCACTTTTCCTCATTCCAGAAAGCCCAAGTTATTAGAAATTACATGATGCCGTGATTAAAAAGCAGTGTACTAAAATTCAGTGCTCTTTGGGTGAAAATCCTGTAGTACCCATAAACAGCACCCCAAGGCAGTTTGAAAACTGATTTGCATTGATCTAGCCACATTTTCATACTATTTGTGTCTCCAAGAATAACTAAAACAGAGGAGCAAGTTCAGGAGAATTCAGGAATCCAACACTGCTTTAAAGAGGTGGACAGGTGTCTCTAGAGCCCCTGAGCAACAACATTAAAGGACATCAGCGGAGACCACCCAGGATGCATGGCTCTTGCTTCTGAGGGACTAGGTTTTCTCCTGTCTCAGAGAATGTGTAAGAAAAGCTCTCAAGTGTTTGTGCTTTTCAGTTCTTGTGTTGATGAACCAGCACCTTTCCCTCTCTCCACTTTCCTTCCCTCCTTCCCTCCCTCTTCTCCCTCCCTCCCCTCCCTCCCTCCCTTCCCTTCCTCCTTCCCTCCCTCCCCTCCCTTCCTTCTTCCCTACCTTGCTCCCTATCTGCCAGCTTACCCATGTTTCTCTGTCCTCTCTTGTTCCTCTCATCTCTCTCCCCCTTTCTTCTCTTTGGCTCTCTGTGTCTCTGTCTCTCTGTCTGTCTCTGCCTCTCTCTCCCCCACTTTGTACTTCTTTCCCTTACTTCCCTCCATCCTTCCTTCATCTGCCTTTTCTTCCTCATTCCATTCTCCCTCCCCATCTTTCTCTCTCAATCTCCCTCCCTCTCCTCTTTCCGTCATGAGTCATATATTCCCTAAAGTATCATTATTAAAATGCAGGTGTTCTAGTTCCCTTTGCCTGCCTTGTCAAAGGAATTTCTATTCTTTTGAAATAATCAGGGGATTTTTATATTATTATCACAATGAAATGGCCTGCCTTTATTCATTCCATAATAAAGTCACTCACTTGGACATTCTCAAGTTGTCTGCTTATTCACACAAGACAAAGACACAGTTTGAATTTAAGCATCTCACAATATTTGCCATTTCTGTTATAGACGTAAAAGTTTGTTGTCTTGTGTTTTCAAGTCTCATTAGTAGTTCTCAACCCATTAGTGCAAACTTTGTTCTGAGGAGCTTGCTGCTAACCTCTCCCTGTCTTACCAAACAGTATCTAAAATGATCATATGATACTTTTAAGATTTTCAAGGAGCCAATATTTTTCTTAAGAGTTTTAAAAGTTTTGATTCCTTATTCAAACATCATCACAGGTGTTGCTATCATCATTTCAGACTAGGAACCCAAATGTGCAGAGGGTAGTTTTGTAAGGTAATGGAGAGCCCTTGGGGAAAAGGAAAGTGGATTTGAGGTAGGAAAAATTCTGAGAACCCAGTAAGGAAGGCTTGAAAATGAGGTTAGACTTTGCTCTCCTTGATAATGAAATCAAAAAACTCCCCCAGACACCATGATGTAGCTAAAATTGTTTACAGTGAACAAATATATTTTCACAAAATCACCTTGTCAAGAACAGTAAGCAGACTCCTTCATAGGGCCAAAGTAACTTATACCTCAACTGCCTCACATTTCTCCTCTTTGATAACTCTAACCAGTGGCCCTTTCAATCCTCCTTATGTATGTTCTTAAGAAGGGTTCACTTGCCTGGCTGTGGTGGTGTACCTCTTTAATCCCAGCATTCAGAGAGGCAGAGGCAGGTAGGTGGATCTCTGGGTTTGAGGCCAGGCTGGCCTACAGAGTGAGTTCTAGGACAACCAGGGTGACACAGACAAACCTTGTCTCCAAAAAAAAAAAAAAAAACCAAAAAATAAAAATAAAGAAAGGAAGGAGAGAGACAGAGAAAGAGGAAGAAAGAAAGAAAGAAAGAAAGAAAGAAAGAAAGAAAGAAAGAAAGAAAGAAAGAAAAGGAAGGAAGGAAGGAAGGAAGGAAGGAAGAGTTCACCCTCAATCTCCTTGTAAGCCACTCTCTTGAGCAATATTAAATGGAGTGTGTGGTGAGGGCCTTCTGAGACATCTGTAGGCTTGTAACACAAGAGCTACCAAAATAATATACACAGTCATTATAAAGAAATATAACTGGGTGTTCTTGACCAATGAATCATCTCTACAGTCCCTCTTTCTACTTTTAATAAAGTCCATCCACTTTACATTAGCCTGTCATTTAAAGTCACTTTTTAACTGAAGCCACAAATCCCACTTTTGACCTAAAGGAAAAGGGAAGTTATCAGGCCACTGTAGGTATGGAATGGAGGTGCATTTCTATCCTGTTGCATTAACTTCATCCCACACACCCCATCCATCAAAAACTGAAGTCTCCTATCCTGTAGAATTGAATAATTAATATTGCCCCCCTCATTCTTGTGGCAAGCATATTGAAATTGAGATTTTTATATTTCAACCACTTGGCTATCACTTTTGATTGATTGAATGATTTTTTTATTGGTTATTTACCATCAAGCACACAGTCCTCTAGGTTATGTACTTGTCATAGATATAAATAAAGCAAAACTCTTGCTCTCAAGGATGGCCTTGTCTCTTAGGGGTAAGGAGAAAGCAGCTGGGGAAGGAGAGATGGAAACATCTTGTTGAACAGAAGAGCTACTGATTAAGAACAATTGCTGCTTTTTCAGAGGACCCAACTTTAGCTCCAAGCATGTATGCCAGGTACCTCACAACTGCCTGTAACATCAATCTGGATTGATGCCCACTTCTGAACCCTGAGGCACCTGCACACACACACACACACACACACACACACACACACACACACACACACACATAAAATAAATCTTCTTAAAGACAATGACAGAATAGAGATCTGGCTAAGGAGCAAAGTGATTAATGTGAGTGGTTAATTGTACTGGGCCCTTACTCAATGCTACTATATTTACATGTATTTATTTCTTATCCAACATTAATTTGATTAATCATATTTAAAAATAAAGGTTATGATTAAGTTGAAATTCAGTGATACAAAGGAATCAGAAAAGAGAATGCTTGGAATTCGTACTTACTAGTTTCAGGCACTAAGTGAATGGCCTACTCCTTTTCCATATTATCTCTCTTGGAGCCTTTAAATTGAAGGGATTTACACACAATTTGCATATATAAGGCTCATAGAATAAAGAACAATGCCTAATAAAATAAGACAGCAAATCGAATTTAACAGTGCCTACAATCTATTCTATGGTCTTCAAGGTATATGGTGGTGGCAGGTCTGAAATGGGAAGTCCTGTGGGAAGGTATGGCTTTGACTACAAATTGTAGCTGTTTTTGTGCCATGTAACTATTCTCTCCTTCCTGTCTTTGGAGGAGGAAGTCAGTAACTAGTTATTATGACTCTTAGTACATTTGCAAAAACTAGAATATTTCAGGCATTGTAGCTCATACCTATAACCGCAGTACTCACAAACCAAAATAAAATAGTGTCCTCAAAGAAGGCTTTGAGGGAAGTTATGGGAAAGACACACAAAATACCTGAGTCCATGGTAGTCTTGGAGACACACTAAAGCGATTTTGGTTCTCAACAGATGATTCTAGAAAGATAAGTTGTGGCTTGACTAAGCTTCTTTGTGAAGTTTTCTACCCATTTTTTTTAGAAAGGCTTAGTTGAGGTTTACTTTTAATACTGTTTATTTTGATCCTTTAATGTCAACAATTCAGTACTTTCAGGACATTCACAAACTACTGCAGCTATCACATTACACACCACCTTGTTGCAGGTGAAAAATGCAAACAAGAAGGACTTGGATGAGATCTAAGATTACTCGCCAACAATCTGCTGGATTAGCAAGACTGTGCTTAAGAGGTCTTTGAGGAAATTCTGCCACAAACTACATCAAAATATAGTATGATACCAGAAGATACGCATTTACCTGATTCATGTCACTTTTAAATCCTTATCACTTCTTATATTATCTCTGAGAAACAACTGTGCCTAGTACATTATTTGGACTCTCTAGATGTTTTTTTTTTTCAGTTAAATGAATGAATAGTTCATATTTATCTAGCCAAAGAATCAATTATTGATGTATGCTTATTTATTAACTGTTTATTTTGTATAATTATTTACTGAGGTGGAGGGACATGTACCACTTTATGTGTGTGGTGATGAGAGGACAATTCTTGAGCATCTGTTCACTCACTCCACTATGTGGATTTGGGGGCAGGAATTCAGGTCATAAGCCTTACATGAAAGCATGATTGAGGCCTGGAGAGATGGATTAGCTGTTGAGAACATTGACTGCTCTTCTAGAGGACCTAGGATTGATTCCCAACTCACAGTTGTGAGTTGGTGGCTCACAACTATATGTAACTCATGCATGTTACACAAATGTATATGCAGTCAAAATATTAAGTAAAGGAAACAGCTTTACCCACCCACATCCCTCTGATGTATGTTCATGAGAGGTTTCAATATGAATTAGTTAGAAAGGAATGGGAACTGACCTCTCTTCCCATGTACCAGCAACCCTGAGCTGTGATTGTCAAAAAATTTTATTTATAAATTGATTCTTCTCCTTTATAATCATATTAATTTTGTTGTAATCATTCATATTTTAGTTATTTAATAACTCTTATACTTAATATTTCATCTGAGATTGTTTAAAGATATTCTGATATTTCCTCAACATTTTTAAATGTAACGTTCCTATACTTTCAGACCTGTCCCTTCAAACATGGACATCATACAAGATAGGGCAAAGCTTGATGTTTCTTTTTAAAGTCCTCTGACTCTTCTCATTTTTTAAAGATTTAGTGTATAGTTTTTAATTATGTTTGTGAAGGTGTGTGTGTGTGTGTGTGTGTGTGTGTGTGTGTGTGTGTGTGTGTATGTGTGTGATACATGTGAGTGCAGTATGCATGGCAGCCAGAAGAGGGAGTCAAATCCCTGGCCCTAGAGTTAAAACTGGTAAGCCACCTGACATGCATGCTGGGAACTGAACTCAGGTCCTCGGCAAGAACAGTACACCTAACTGTGGAGTTTTATGTTTAACATTTAGTTCATACGGCTGTATTCACAAGCACAGAATTTCTCAAGCTGGGTTGTCTGATGTTTGAAAATGTCTGACTCTGTTGGAATCTCTTCTAACTCTCTGTTCTTTTATTTCGCATAACAAACCAGTGCTTACTATGTCAGAAAGTAAGGAAATGCTTGGACAGCATGGCCAAAGGACATGGGGACCCATGAGATCTCATCAAAGCAGAAGCTATTGATTAATAAAATTAAGTATTGAATTACAACCCAAAATATAAAATAAAAAAAGTATGCATTTATATGGGTATACAAAAACAAACAGAATGGTCAAGATGATGTTCTAAATATGCAGACAAAATAAGGCAAAATAATGTGTTCAGACAGTGCTCTGCTCAAGGATACTGGAACTGACTTCCACCCCACAGTGCAGGCTACACCATGTAGCTTTCCTTCCAAAGCACAGGAGTTGCTTTACTGTGGGAAGCATGACAAACAAGATGTCAGTCTCAGTGGTGCTCTCAGTCTCAACACTTGCTGTGGATAGTAGGGATCTCTCAGAGGATATGACGAGTGTCAGCTTATCTCAGTGGCTTTCCTTCTGTGTATAATAAACACCATAAACACCTGAGGAACTCCTGGAATAATGAACCAAGCAGAGCCTGTATGGACTTATGACCAGCATGATCCAAGGACTTCAAAACAGTACAAATCTGTCCAAGTGCCACAACCTTCTGAATCCTGAAGATGCATGGGGAGTCACTGTGATGTGGTCTCCTGCCCAGGATCCAGGAACAAATAAAGGAGGTTAGGAAGTCCAAGTGTGAGACACAATAATAAAGCATTGGTATTTGTGCTGGTTAACTCTGTCAACTTGACCCAGCCTAGAATCACTTGGGAAGAGTGTCTTAATGAGGAATTCTCTATGATTAGATTGGCTTGTGGGCATCTCTGTGGGGGATTGTCTCAGGTCTTAATTGATGTAGGAAGACACAGGCCATTGTAGACAGATAGACAGCACTATTCCCTAGACAGGGAGTCCTGACTAGTAAAAGAGGATAAAGCCAGCTAAAGCAAGCAAATAAGCAAGGATCCATGCATTAATTCTCTTTCTGCTCTTTACTATTGATGTGATACCTCAAGTTCCTGTCTTAACTTACCCACAATAATAGACAGTGACCCACAATAGTACACCAAATAACTTGTTTTCCTCCCTATGATGCTTTCTGTCGGGGATGTTATTATTACTGTTGTCATTGTTATTTGTTTCAATCCTGTGCAACAGACGTGAAAGGAGAACAGCATTGCCATATGAACTGTGTCAAGTGCACCTGCTGACATCTGATCTCGTCAGTGGGGAGGGGCTTAGGATGGGATGCTACACAGAAACCTGTACTGTTGTATAACTTTCATGTAGATTTGAAACTGCTCTAGCATTTTAATGCTTTAAAAGTTCCAACAACCCCAAGTGCTTGTTCGTGATGAATTGGAATTCTAAATTTTGATATGACTAAGTTCATGATTAATTTCTCTTATAACTAGTATTTTTCTTTCTCCTTTTTAATATACTTGTAAGCTTGCTCTTTTTGATTCCATAAAGATACCTGCATGTCTCCAAAACCTTTATTCCTTAGATTGTCGTGTTGAGATTGATTTAAACTAGACTTAATCTTAGTGCATCATATGAAATATGGAATGATCTTAGATTATTTTTCTATACTCAACACTTATTGGACTTTGCCAATTCTCACTTTGTACAGTATCAGAAAGCTCTTCCAGGTGACATGGATTTGCATATCTAAAGAAGTAAGGGAATGACTTGCACATGGCCATTTTAATCACCCTCCCCAGTCACAAAGCTGCCCAGATGAACATTATGAAGAAGTCCATTCTTTCTATTTATGTATTTACATGTGTATGCACATGGTGTGTGCATCTGTGTGTATGTCTCTGTGTGTGTGTATGTGCTTGTATCTTAACAATAAACACACTGACAAAGGAAACAAAGTTGGGGGGGTTGGTTATTCTACTCAGTTCAAGGTTCCAATACTCTGAGGACTATGTTCTGATGCTAGGAAAGGAGGAGACTTATGAGGAACCTGGGAACTGAGATTTCAGGGACACACATGCAAATAAAATGCTCTCTGTTCACTTTGGGAGAAGGCCTCTGGATAGGAAGCCGTAGGCAGACCTCCAGGAATATGTTGCAACTCCAGGATGCACAGAGGCAGACACAGGAACACACAAGATTGGCACACAGGCCTCCAGATAGACACATGGAGGATGCCAAGCACAGATGCAAAAGCTTGTGCCTCTGACCTGGAGGCCATATTTAAACAGAATCATACAAAAGGGTATTTTGCCAAAAATAGTTATCGAATAGGTTACATCAACATGAATGAAGTTCCACAGATATCCAGTGTCAGACAATTTGTGCTTATTCATACTCATGTGTTCCACCATGCACCCAACCCCATTCCTTGTCCTGTGTTCAGTGTCAGACATGTTGTGACTGACTCATAGTGGGTATGTATAATAGCCCTGTGTTGTCTGAACATAAACTGGCCTTTACAGTCTTCTGTTGCCAACAAATCCATCATAGTAGGAACTTGATGGACTTAATGCTCACATCATATCTATAACCAGGAAAAGAAAGCAATGAATATATGCTGCTCAGATGCCTTTCTCTACTATTACAGTCCAGGATCCCCTGCCAGGGTGGTGCCATCTACAGACATCATAGCCAGGAGCCTTTCCTCCAGGTGATTCTAAATTCCTTAATTGTGATTATTTATTTATTTACTTATTAACTTATTGGATATACATATGTACCAGAGTGTATGCATGTGATCTACTGGCATAAAGGAACCTGAGAAGATTGAAGAGAGAATCAAAGCCCCAGGAACTGTTGTTATCAGCTACTGTGTGGATATTGAGAACCAAACCTGTGGCTTCTGCAAGAACAGTAAATGCTCTGCACCACTCAGCAAATAATTCTCCAACCCACAGTTATAAATTGTGTAAAGTTGACAATTAGCACTAATGACCACAGTGAGAAGGCATGATCATGTATTCACGTGAATATCAGGGCTTGAAATTGATGTCAGAAGCCTTCCTCAATTACTCTCTATTTTATTTTTGGGGTCCAGGTCTCTTGCTGAACCCTGAGTTTGTCCAGTTTCCCTGGGGGATCTTGTTTCTGCCTACTGAGTGCTGGGATTATAGGAAGCTGGCTGCAATATGAACTCCCTTCATTAAACTTGTGCACTTAGTATTTTATGTACTGAGGCCTCATCCTTTTGAGTGAACTGACATAGTGCCTACCTAGTCTGCCCCTGATTTTGGAAAGGAATTTGAGCCACTATAGTTGTTCAGGCCCATATTTAATATGTCTCTTTCCTCTTGAAAAATAAACCACAAATATTGAAAGCTTAAAAGATAGCATCCACATATAAGAAAGAATATGGAATATTTCTCTTTTGAGGGTCTTAGATTTCCCATTCAGGATGAGTTTTCTCTAGGTCCATTCATTAACAGCACATTTCACAATTTCATTTTTCTTAACAGATGAATAACATTTCATTTTGTAAATTACCGCATTTTAATTATTTCTCCAGTTGATGAAAATTGAGGCTCTTTCTAGTTTTTAGCTATGAAGAATATGGATTAGCAAGTATCTCTGCAATAGAATACAGAGTCCTTCGGGTATATGCCCAAAAATGACATAGCTAAATCTTGATGTAGATTGATTCCCAGCGTCCTGAGGAACCATCACACTGATATCCAATTTTTAAGACTCTAGAGGCATATGACAGCTTGTTCTCAGAACAGTAGCTTTTGTGTCTACAAGGACACTAGACCAAAACAAAAATCTCCAAGCCAGTCTGGGCAGTTTTTCATGTCCCAAGCAGTGTGTTACTAACACTTAATGGTTAGAATGGCCAAGAAAACTACTCAGGCCAAAGTTGCTGCAGTTATTATTCAGATTCTATCATAGTACAATATTTATATTTTATATATACACATAGAATTTGCTTATATGTCTAATTTTGATGTTCTTTTGTTCTTTGGTCATATGACATCACAGTGACTCTGCATATGCTCTGCATTTTCTAAGAAAGGGAAGGCCTTCTGCATAGGCAAGAAAGTTGTGCAGCTTGACCTGCTTAAGGGTTCCCCTGGCAGTGGGATCAGGATCTATCCCTGGTGCATGTTCAGGCTTTTTGGAGCCCAGTGCCTATGTTGGGACATCTTACACAGCCTTGGTGCAAGGGGTGGGGCTCGGACCTGCCTCCACTGAATGTACCAGACTCTGCTGACTTCCCATGGGAGGCCTTGCCTTGTAGATGGTGGGAATTGGGGGGTGGGTTGGCAGGGGAGGCTGGGAGGGTAGGAGGAAGGAAGAGAGGGAAATGTGTGGTTGGTATGAAAAATTAATAGAAAATTTCTAATAATAAAAATTTTTTTAAAGATTCAGAACAGGAAAAAAAAAAGAAATTCATTCATTATCAAACATGAAAAGCCAAGGATTTACTATCCTATAACATTCACAATTCACACTGTACATGTCATCATGCTGTGTGGTAGCAATGAACCTAGCTGAAATACCCAGTCTCAGAATAAAGACAGTTTTATATTATCAAAAAGGAAAGAAAGAAAGAAAGAAAGAGAGAGAGAGAGAGAGAGAGAGAGAGAGAGAGAGAGAGAGAGAGAGAGAAAGGAAGGAAGGAAGGAAGGAAGGAAGGAAGGAAGGAAGGAAGAAAGGAAGAAAGAGGTTGTGACATTTCATTCTTTTATCATCTTTCTACATCAACCTTTGTTCATCAATATATGTCGCTGTGTAGGGCAAAGGTAACTTCAGCTAATCTAACTTTTTTGCTATATATGCCACATAATTGCTTGACTATATAGTAGGAAGAGGCTTGTAATCTAATCTGTGGGCAACTCCTCTACCCCACCAAATTTTGTTGACCTATTTTAGCTTACTTTGTTTTGATTATATTGTTCCTGAGTAAGTACAAGGACAGATGATTCAAGAATATCTCATAGCCTCAGAAAGAAACCTCTGGCTTCTTTATGTGTGTCACAACCTCCAGGGCATAAAAAAGACCTTCAAGTAGATAAGGATATCTCCTTAAAAGTGGGAGGGGTAGTATATTCAGGACTTTCCTGAAGAAGCTTAGAAGTAGTACTTGTGGGAGAAAGCATAAATGATTCATAAAAAAATTCCATTAATCCAATATTCCCAAATTGTACAAATATTAAAAATTTCCCAAGTACATAACAGGCAGAGATCAAAACCCAAACTGCCATGGCGACTGTCATGTGGTTCAGCTTTGTGAGATCTTTGTCAAGCAGCTGGCCTGGCTTTATGACTTTTGCCATTCCCATCAGATATGGCTGTGCCCAAACCAGACAAAATCCCATCACTGAGAAAGGAAGTGGACAAAAAGCCCCACCACTAACCAATAAGCTATTTGCAATTAGTAGCATTCTGGGAAAGAGAAAAGCAGTTTTCTTCAAAGGAATTTCAATGGGTGTATCAACCACACTCAAGGACAGGCTTCATACCCAGAAGTAATTGGCTAACACAAAATGGACTCCATGTTTTAGTTTTGTCTTGCTTTGGTTTTTATTTTTGGTACAGACTTTTGTTTTTATTTTTTTGTGGTTTTTTTTGTGGTATTCCATTTATATTGTTTTTATTTGAGAAAGACAGAGAAAGAACATGAAGTTAGGTGGGTTGGATAGTGGGAGGATCTGGGAACAGTTGGGGGAGGGGAAAGAATGTCATCATAATACATTGAATGAAAAAATAATTTAAAATAGAAAAAGAATTTCAACTTCACAAATTGTGAAATCTTTGTGTAAACCCCCAAGCCCATCACATTTCCTCTCCTAGTTCTTAGTGCCCATTCAACTGGCCTCTAGCTGGTCCTCACAGGTAGCACTTTAGTAACTTCAAACGCAACATTGCTTCTTGTAGAAAATCATACATTTCTGTACACTACCCTTTCCAGGATGTTTCCCATCTGATATTACCCTAGATAACTAACTAATATTCCAAATGCCACAATAAACAGTTCTTAAATAGGAAAGATTCCCCCAAACCATTGCAGTTAGTATATGTACCTACTGCAATTGTCACTGGGTCATTGATCTGTGGCAGTTTCCTCCACATTAAAACAATTCCTCCTGGAAGAAGAAGGGGACTCCTGAGACTCAGGAGTGAATAAACCTTCCAAGGGCAGGAGAGCTAACAGCAACAAGAGTCACAAGAGCACTTCCCATCGTAATAGACACTTAGATTGTTGCAAGGGGCAGGAGGACCGCTGGTGGTGGTGGTGCCAGGCCTTTACAACCTGAGGAGCTGTCTAGGAAAAGACTCCCCAACTTGCCTGGCTGCCTGACCATCATGCAGAGTGCTTCAGTCATTTTACCCTCACCATGTGCCACTTCTGGTCAGTGTTTCCTTTGTTAGTCAAAGACAGCATGCTGCATTTATTGAGTTATTCAATGGTGGTGAAGCCTATCATGTAGACTGTCATTTGTCATCCCTAGCACTCATGGCATGCATCACTAATTGATCAGGGAGCTTTCAGTACTGGCCAGATGCAGGCTCCTATACAATATAGCATGCAGACAGTGACCACCCCTCTATTAATGGTGTTATGCAGAATGAAATCCATCTGACATCCCTGTCTCACTCTGAGGTTTTAAAGATGAAGAGTGCATAGCAATTAGCAGGGGCCTCTGGACAGAGGAGGAAGGCCAAGGAGAATGGTGGCATAGGGATCCCCCATGTGGCCATAGTATAAATGATCTCTTACTTCAGCTACTATAATATCAGCCCTGGTTTTGATTATCACACCAATGCAAGAGAAGGTGGGAATTTACTGTGACATTTTCCCAGGGCTCTTAGTCTGTGGTGCTCTGCCCTTTAGGTGTTTCATTATCTAATGGGTCTTAAAGATGTCTCTGCTTAGCCTCGACCCAGATCCCTTAGTTTGCTCAGTTTAATAGAAAGGGCAGTTAGGAGGTTAAGCAAGCATCAGTGTATTGTGTTGTTCAAAAATGTCACTGCTAAAGAACAGCCCCATCCAGCTTCTTCACTGCTCTTATGGAGAGGATATGGACACACATAAATCCTCAAGAAGCTTTCACAAAGATGAATCATCTAAAATGAAAAATGGAGAAATAGATCGACAGACATACAGATAGCTAGATAGATGTGGTGATATTTTATTTGCACTCTAACAAAGAAAGCTTATCTGGGGATCAGAGGGCAGAACTAGCCACTGGATTAGACATAGAGGCCAGACAGTGGTGACACACCCTTAATCCTATCACTCAGGAGGCAGAGATCAGTCTGGATCTCTATGAGTTCAAAGCTACACTGGAAACAGCCAGTCAGTGGTGGCACATACCTTTAATCTCAGCACTTGAGATCTCATGTCTTTGTTTGGGAAGGACATAGCCTTGAATGCCAGTAAGTGATGACAAGAAGCAGAAAGGTATATAACTTGTGAGGACCAGGAACTAGAGGCTCTTTAGCAGCAGTTCAGTTGAAACACTTTCAGGTGAAGACTGAGGCTTTCAGTCTGAGGTAACAAGATTAGCTGAAGAGTTGGTGAGGTGAGGTTGGCTGTGGCTTGTTCTGTTTCTCTGACCTTTCAGCATTCATCCCAATATCTGGATCCAGGGGTTTTTTTATTAATAAGACCATTTAACAATTTGTGTTACAGATAGATAGATAGATAGATAGATAGATAGATAGATAGATAGATAGATAGATAGATAGACAGAGGTAGATAAATGATATTGAGGGTTGATATCACCAAGTCCCATATTCCTCCCTGGGCTAAGCACAGAAGAGACTACCCTGTGGCAATCATGCTGATCATACCATGTCTGTCACATGCAAACTTGTGCTCTTGTGATCTATCCCCTATGCTTGGTGGGTCTTTGTTTGATGTAGCTGTCTTTGAATCATTTCTGCTTCTGGATGTAACCTCCCACCACAGCCCAATATATCTCATTGGTCGACCATGTTGGTGGTATCTGTACTTTGGTCAGTTGTTGGTCAACTATCTTGAACAAGTAGAATTTTTTTAAAATGCCTCACCAGGAACAGGGACATACAACAGACACACTGGAAGCCACAGAGCCCTATGAGTGTCTCAGGTATCTATGAGAGATTGTTTATGGGTTCTCTGGTTTGCAGGCTCTTTGCTGGCTTACTCTTTCCTTCTGACATTTGTAAGGGGGCTTTACAGGAGGAAAGCTTCTCAGAGGCCCAGGAGCAGCTGTGTCAATCCTAAGTCACTTGGCCTGGCTGAAGAGCTCAGGTCCTGTGAGGGGATTCAGACATCTAAACCAACATGTGCATGTTCTAAATAGCCAGGGAGGAAAAGGGCAGGTACTCCTGCAGATCCACAGGAGGAACATAGCTTATGTTCCTGAGAGTGGCCTTTTAGAGAAGGAGAATACCTATAGACTCACAGGAGCAGGATAGTGGACAGCATCCTCTGAGAAATCCATACTTCCCACAGAGAGGCCCAAAGACAGTTTTGCTTCAGTATGAGAGATGGATGGCAGAAGAGACTTGCTGAGCTAGACTCTCAACAGGATGGTGTAGTTCTTTGTCTCAACATGTGAAAGTAGGAAGAATTTAATACTTTACAGAAAATGCCCCCAGAAGTCAGGCCAGCTGCAATGCTTACAATGAAGATGAACAGGAAAAGGCAATTTTTTAACATAATGCCATTTGATATGTGCCTCTGCTTGTGCATTCATAAAAGGGTTCATGGACCACAGAGCTCAGCTGTGTTCTGTAGTTATATTCCTGAAGCTGGCATTGCTGGCTGCAAGATCTGAGCCTATGGGGAATTTTAAGTGTTATAGAATGCTTCTTGTAAAAGGCGAAGGTCTGGTATTAGTTACTTTTCCTGCTGCTATGATGAACTACTCTGAAAAATAAAATAAAATAAAATCTTAAGGGAGGGAATGTGGCTCATATTTGAGGTACTGTCCATAATGGTGGAGCATTCATGGCTTCAGGAAAGGGAGGAACCTCTTCATGTGGTCATACTCTTTTTGCAGCCAGGAGTCAGAGAGAGATGACAGTTGGTCTTTAGCACCTTTCTCTTTTTATGCTATCCAGGACACCAGCCTAGGGAATGGTACCACCTACAGAGTACATATCTTCCAATATCAATTATTATAATCAGCATAGCCCCCAGAGGCATTTTCCCAGGCCCATCTCCCAGGTGAGTCTAGATCTCATCAAATTGGGAATTAAGGATCAACCATCATAACTATATTCTAGTTCAAGCCATTGTGGCTAAAGCACAGAGAAAACCAGGCATTAAACCCACTTGAAGCAAGGTAGCCTGGCACCCAAGGTATTGGCAAGTGTTTCCACCTAAAACCTGAGAAAAAAAGATTCTAAAACAGAGCTAAAAACAGTTCCTAGTTGTCTCTCTCAAGTTAGCAGCAGCCTGCGTGTTTGAGCTACTGTGGTAGATTCCTGGCATGTGTGCTCGACCTCCAATATGGCGGGAATGAGGCCTCTGCAAGTGGAACATTAAGCTGCGTGGTGGATTTAGCCTTGGCTAATACAAAACAAAAAGAGATTTCTGGGCTACACACTGCTTTGATAGAAGCATAGACCCACTATTTCTGAGAGTTGATAGCTCCCAGAGCTGGCAAAAAACGTACCACTGCCATGTTGGGAAGCTGAAGTGGGCAGAGCCAACAGCCACAGCGCTGTTTCAGTCTTAGAATGCTGCAGTTTAAAGCAATAGGCTCAAGGTAATATAAAAAATAAGCCACGTAAAGATGGCTACCACACAGAGAATCTGGATTATGTTCTCTTTGATATTCATAACTGAAAAAAAAAAACATTTGATTGTAAAAGCTATTGAGTTATGCCAAAATGTATATTTTAAAGGTACCTTGACTTCAAAATTTGTATATAAAGATATGTTGCTTTGGAAAAGAGGCTCTGCTTTTGTTTCCACAGAAAGCCAGAGGCTATGGATTTGTTCCAGATTAAGATACATCAGGTTTGACCAGTCAAGACCCCCTGAAAGGTCTCCGATGACACCAAGGCCCAGATGATCCAACATCCAGAATGGTTTCAAGGCAACTGGCTCAGATGATACACCCTCACAGACTACTCCATAATCCTAAAATTTTCTTTGTGTCCCCATAAGATACAGCGCCCCGCCCCCTCCAGCAGGAAGTAGTAAAGAAGCTACACCCAAATTCCCAAATATACCAAGCTGACTTTGGAGATGTGTAAAAGTTAAAACCTTCCTTTTTTAAAAAAGAGAAGGGGAAGTGCTGTGGGATGGTCTTTATGTCAAATCTGTTGCTCTGATTGGTCAATAAATAAACACTGATTGGCCAGTGGCCAGGCAGGAAGTATAGGCGAGACTAACAGAGAGGAGAATTGAGAGAACAGGAAGGCAGAGGGAGACACTGCCAGCTGTCACCATGACAAGGAGCATGTGAAGATGTCAGTAAGCCATGAGCCACGTGGCAAGGTATAGATTTATAGAAATGGATTAATTTAAGATATAAGAACAGTTAGCAAGAAGCCTGCCACGGCCATACAGTTTGTAAGCAATATAAGTCTCTGTGTTTACTTGGTTGGGTCTGAGTGGCTGTGGGACTGGCAGGTGACAGAGATTTGTCCTGACTGTGGGCCAGGCAGGAAAACTCTAGCTACAGTAGCCTGTGATGCATTACCCTTCCACTAAAGCATAACCTCAACCTAACCAAATCACAAAGACCACGTTGGTTCTTTCATCCTGCACCATTTCTCTTTCTGTACTCTCTCTCTCAATCTATTTCTGTCTCTATCTCTCTGTGTGTGTTTGTTTAAGTGTGTGTTTGTGTGTGTGTGTATGTGTGCATATGTCTGTATGTTACACATGTAAAAGCCCGAAGTTGGCACTGGGTGTTTGTCTCAGTTGTTCTCCACATTATTTTTGTTATTATTAATGTATTTATTTGACATCCCAAATGCAGCATCCCCTCCCTCCTCTCCTCCCACTCTCTCCACCACCTCCCCTCTGCCTTCCAATCCATCCCTCCTCCATATTTGCACAGACAGGGGCAGACCTTCCATGGGCATTAGCAAAGCATAACTTATCAAGCTGCCCTAAAATCAAGCATCTCCCGCTGTGTTCTGGCTGGGCAAAGCAATTCAGAATGTGGAATAGGTTCCCAAGAGCCAACCAAAGCACCAGGGACAGACCCTGTTCCCATTTCCAGGAGGACAACAAATACACCAAGCTACACAACCATCTCATATGTGCAGAGGGCCTAGGTTGGTCCCATGCAGGCTCCATGGTTGATGGTTCAGACTTTGGGAGTTCCCATGAGCCTAGCTATCAATTTCTATTGGATTTACTGTGATGTCCCTGATCCCCCATGCCCCTGCAATTCCCCTTTCCTCTCCTTAACAGGACACCCTGAGCTGTGCTCAAAGTTTGGTTTTACCTTTGGTCTCTGAATCTGCCTCCATCAGTCACTGGATGAAGGCTCTCAGGTGAAAACAGGGCTAGTCACCAATCACAGGGAATGGTCAGTTCAGCCTGTGTACCCACTGCTACCAGAAGTCTTAGCTGAGGCCATGCTTGTAGGCTTGTGGGAGAACATCATCTTTCCCTTAACCTGCAGTCCAACAAAGTTACTAGAATGGCTAGTCAGTGAGCACATAGGATACTTCTGTCACCCCAAACCTATCATTCAATCCAGTTCTGGGATCAAAGGCACATGATAATAAGAAAATTTTTATTTTTTTTAATTTTATGCATTATCTTTTTTTAAATTTTTTTAATTTTTATTTTGCAATACAATTCAGTTCTACATATCAGCCATGGATTCCCTTGTTCTCCCCCCTCCCACCCTCCGGACCTTCCCCCCAGCCCACCCCCCATTCCCACCTCCTCCAGGGCAAAGCCTTCCCCGAGGACTGAGATCAACCTGGTAGACTCAGTCCAGGTAGGTCCAGTCCCCTCCTCCCAGGCCGAGCCAAGCGATCCTGCATAGGACCCAGGTTTCAAACAGCTGACTCATGCAATGAGCACAAGACCCGGTCCCACTGTCTGGATGCCTCCCAAACAGATCAAGCCAATCAACTGTCTCACCCCTTCAGAGGGCCTAATCCAGTTGGTGACCCCTCAGCCATTGGTTCATAGTGTTTCCATTTGTTTGGCTATTTGTCCCTGTGCTTTATCCAACCTTGGTCTCAACAATTCTTGCTCATATAAACCCTCCTCATTCTTGCTAATTGGACTCCCAGAGATCCACCAGGGGCCTAGCCATGGATCTCTGTATCCAGATCCCTCAGAAGTTGGATGGGGTTTCTAGCATGACAATTAGGGTGTTTGGCCATCCCATCACCTGAGTAGGTCAGTTCGGGCTGTCACTCGACCATTGCCAGCAGTCTGTTGTGGGGGTATCTTTGTGGATTTCTGTGGGCCTCTCTAGCACTTTGCTTCTTCCTATTCTCATGTGGTCTTCATTTACCATGGTCTTCTATTCCTTGTTCTCCCTCTCTGTTCTTGATCCAGCTGGGATCTCCCGCTCCCTCAAGCTCTCTTTCCCTGGACCTTTGCCCTTCACTACCCCCACTCATGTCCAGACTGTTCATGTAGATCTCATTCCATTTCTCTGTCATTGGGCGATCCCTGTGTCTTTCTTGGGTTCCTGTTTTCCAGGTAGCCTCCCTGGTGATGTGAGTAGCAGTCCAGTCATCCTTGTTCCACATCTAGTATCCTCCTATGAGTAAGTACATACCATGTTTGTCTTTCTGAATCTGGGTTACCTCACTCAGGATGATTTTTTTCTAGATCCATCCATTTGTCTGCAAACCTCATGATGTCATTGTTTTTCTGTGTTGAGTAATATTCCATTGTGTATATGTACCACATTTTGTTTATTCATTCTTCAGCTGAAGGGCATCTAGGTTGTTTCCAGGTTCTGGCTATTACAAACAATGCTGATATGAACATAGCTGAACATGTCCTCTTGTGGTGTGGTTGAGCATTTCTTGGGTATATGCCCAAGAGTGGTTTAGCTGGATGTTGGGGGATATGGATTCCCAATTTTCTAAGAAAGTGCCATATTGATTTCCAAAGTGGTTGTACAAGCTTGCATTCCCACCAGCAGTGGAGGAGAGTTCCCCTAGCTCCACATCCTCTCCAGCATAAGCTGTCTTCAGTGTTTTTGATCTTAGCCATTCTGACAGGCATAAGGTGGTATCTCAGAGTTGTTTTGATTTGCATTTCCATGATGATTAGGGATGTTGAGCATTTCCTTAAATGTCTTTCAGCCATTTGATTTTCCTCTGTTGAGAATTCTCTGTTTAGCTCTATAGCCCATTTCTTATTTGGACTGTTGGGCATTTTGATGTCTAATTTCTTGAGTTCCTTATATATTCTGGATATCAGTCCTCTGTCAGATATGGGGTTGGTGAAGATCTTCTCCCATTCTGTAGGCTGTCACTTTGCCTTGTTGACCATATCCTTTGCTTTACAAAAGCTTCTCAGTTTCAAGAGGTCCCATTGATTGATTGTTTCTCTCAGTGTCTGTGCTACAGGTGTTCTATTTAGGAAGTGGTCTACTATGCCAATGCGTTCAAGACTACTTCCTACTTTCTCTTCTATCAGGTTCAGAGTAGCTGGATTTATGTTGAGGTCCTTGATCCACTTGGACTTAAGTTTTGTGCACAGTGATAGATATGGATCTATTTGCAGCCTTCTACATGTTGATATCCAGTTATGCTGGCACCATTTGTTGAAGATGCTTTCTTTCTTCCATTGTGCACTTTTGGCTTCTTTGTCAAAAATTATATGTTCATAGGTGTGCAAATTCATGTCAGGGTCTTCAATTCGATTCCATTGGTCCACATGTCGGTTTTTATGCCAGTACCAAGCTGTTTTTATTACTGTAGCTCTATAGTAGAGTTTGAAGTCAAGGATCATGATGCCTCCAGATATTGTGTTATTGTACAGGATTCTTTTGGCTATCCTGGGTTATTTGTTTTTCCATATGAAGTTGAGTATTATTCTTTCCAGGTCTGTGAAGAATTGTGTTGGTATTTTGATGGGGATTGCATTGAATCTGTAGATTGCTTTTGGTAAAATTGCCATTTTTACTATGTTAGTCCTGCCTATCCATGAGCATGGGAGATCTTTCCATTTTCTGACATCTTCTTCAATTTCTTTTTTCAGGGACTTAAAGTTCTTGTCATATAGGTCCTTCACTTGCTTGTTTAGTGTTACCCCAAGGTATTTTATGTCATTTGTGGCTATAGTAAAGGGTGATGTATCTCTGATTTCCTTCTCAGCTTCTTTGTCCATTGTATATAGGAGGGCTACTGATTTTTTTGAGTTGAACTTGTATCCTGCTATGTGGCTGAAGGTGTTTATAAGCTGTATCAGTTCCTTGGTGGAATCTTTGGGGTCACTCAAGTATACTCTCATGTCATCTGCAAATAGGGAAAGCTTGACTTCTTCCTTTCTAATTTGTATCCCCTTAATCTCTTTATGTTGTCTTATTGCTCTGGCTAGAACTTCAAGTACTATATTGAATAAGTATGGGGAGAGCAGACAGCCTTGCCTTGTTCCTGATTTTAGTGGAATTGCTTTGAGTTTCTCTCCATTTAATTTGATGTTGGCTGTTGGCTTGCTGTAAATTGCCTTTATTATGTTTAGGTATGTTCCCTGTATTCCTGATTGCTCCAAGACCTTTATCATGAAGGGGTGTTGGATTTTGTCAAATGCCTTTTCTGCATCTAGTGAGATGATCATGTGGTTTTTTTCTTTGAGTTTGTTTATATGGTGTATTACATTGATGGACTTTCATATGTTGAACCACCTTTGCATCCCTGGAATGAAGCCTACTTGATCATGGTGGATATTTGTTTTGATGTGTTCTTGGAATCTGTTTGCCAGTATTTTATTGAGTATTTTTGCATCAATGTTCATGAGGGAGATCAGTCTGTAGTTCTCTTTCTTTGTTGTATCCTTGTTTGGTTTAGGAATCAGGGTAATTGTAGACTCATAGAAGGAGTTTGGTAATGTTCCTTCTGTTTCTATTGTGTGGAACAATTTAGAGAGTATTGGTATTAACTCTTCTTTGAAGATCTGGTAGAATTCTGCACTGAAACCATCTGGTCCTGGGCTTTTTTTGGTTGGGAGACTTTTAATGACTGTTTCTATTTCTTTAGGAGTTATTGGACTATTTAAGTAGTTTATCTGGTCTTGATTTAACTTAGGTATGTGGTACCTATCCAGAAAGTTATCCATTTCTTTTAGGTTTTCCAGTTTTGTGGAGTAGAGGTTTTTGAAGTATGACCTGATGATTCTCTGGATTTCCTCAATGTCTGTTGTTATGTCCCCCTTTTCATTTCTGATTTTGTTGATTTGGATGCTCTCTCTCTGTCTTTTGGTTAGTTTGGATAAGGGCTTGTCTATCTTGTTGATTTTCTCAAAGAACCAACTCTTTGTTTCATTAATTTTTTGTATTGTTATCTTTGTTTCTATTTTATTGATTTCAGCTCTCACTTTGATAATTTCCTGGCATCTATTTTTCCTGGGAGACTTTGCTTCTTCTTGTTCTAGAGCTTTCAGGTGTGCTGTTAAGTCACTAGTATGAGATTTCTCCGACTTCTTTATGTGTGCATTTAGTGCTATGAATTTCCCTCTTAGTACTGTTTTCATAGTGTCCCATAGGTTTGGATATGTGGTGTCTTCATTTTCATTGATCTCTAGGAAGTCTTTAATTTCTTTCTTTATTTCTTCCTTAACCCATTGGTGATTCAGTTGAGTATTATTCAGTTTCCATGAGATTGTAGGTTTTCTGTAGTTTTCGTTGTTGTTGAAATTCAACTTTAGACTATGGTGGTCTGATAGAACACAGGAGGTTATTCCAATTGTTTTGTATCTGTTTAGATTTGTTTTGTGGCCAAATATATGGTCGATTTTAGAGAAGGTTCCATGGGGTGCTGAGAAGAAGGTATATTCTTTTTTGTTAGGATGGAATGTTCTGTAAATATCGATTAAGTCCATTTGAGTCATGACATCAGTTAAGTTCTTTATTTCTCTGTTAAGTTTCGATTTGGGAGATCTGTCCAGTGGTGAAAGTGGGGTGTTGAGGCCTCCCACTAGTAATGTGTGGGGTTTTATATGTGATTTAAGCTTTAGTAATGTTTCTTTTACATATGTGGGTGCCCTTGTGTTTGGGGCACAAATGTTCAGAATTGAGACTTCATCTTGGTGGATCTTTCCTGTGATGAGTTTGTAATGCCCTTCTTGATCTCTTTTGATTGATTTTAGTTTGAAGTCTATTTGGTGGATATCAGGATGGCTACACCCTCTTGTTTCTTAAGACCATTTGATTGGAAAGTCTTTTCCCAGCCTTTTATTTTTAGGTAGTGTCTATCTTTGAATTTGAGATGTGTTTCTTGTATGCAGCAGAAAGATGGGTCCTGCTTTCGTATCCATTCTGTAAACTTATGTCTTTTTATAGGTGAATTAAGTCCATTGATATTGAGGGATATTAATGACCAGTGATTGTTCATTCCTGTTATTTTTTGGTGGTGATGTGTGTGTACTTCTCTTCTTTGGGGTTTACTGCTGTGGCTTTATCTATTGCCTGTGTTTTTGAGGGTGTATTTGACTTCCTTAGGTTGGAATTTTCCTTCTAGTGCTTTCTGTAGGGCTGGGTTTGTGGATAAGTATTGTTTAAATCTGGCTTTGTCATGGTATATCTTGTTCACTCCATCTATGATGATTGAAAGTTTTGCTGGGTATATTATTATAGGCTGGCATCCATGGTCTCTTAGTGTCTGCATTACATCTGTCCAGGTCCTTCTGGCTTTTAAAGTCTCCATTGAGAAATCGGGTGTTATTCTGATGGGTTTGCCTTTATATGTTACTTGGCCTTTTTCCCTTGCTGCTCTTAATATTCTTCCTTTATTCTGTACATTTAATTGTTTAATTATTATGTGGCGAGGGGACTTTTTTGGGGATCTAGTCTGTTTGGTGTTCTATAGGCTTCTTGTATCTTCATAGGCATTTCCTTCTTTAAGTTGGGAAAGTTTTCTTCTATGATCTTGTTGAATATATTTTCTGTGCCCTTGAGTTGGTATTCTTCTCCTTCTTCGACCCCTATTATTCGTAGGTTTGGTCTTTTCATGGTGTCCCAAATTTCTTGGACATTTTGGTTCATGACTTTGTTGGCTTTAGTGTTTTCTTTGACTGATGAATCTATTTCTTCTACTGTATCTTCAACGCCAGAGATCCTCTCTTCCATCTCTTGCATTCTGTTGATTATACTTGCATCTGAAGTTCCCGATCGTTTACTCAGATTTTCTATTTCCAGCATTCCCTCTGTTTGTGTCTTCTTCATTTTTTCTATTTCCATTTTCAGGTCTTGGACTGTTTCCTTCATTTGTTTCATTGATTTTTCTTGATTTTCTTTCAGTACTTTATTGTTTTCTTCCAGGACTTTATTGATTTCTTCTAATTTATTTGCCCTTTCCTCTAGCTGTTTACAGCATTCTTCCCATTTTTTTGTCTTTTCCTCTACACAAGCCTCTAGCTTCTTCATGATGTCATTCATAAGGCTGTTTTCTTCTGCTTCTTCCAATTTCTGATGTTCAGGTCTAGGTGTTGGAGGAGGGCTAGGGCCTGGTGATGCTGTATTGCTATTCATTTTGTTGTATGTGTTTCTGCCTGGATGTCTGCCCATCTCCTTGTGGTTCGTTCTTGGCCTTATCCTCACACTTGGTTCAG
Source organism: Peromyscus californicus insignis (assembly GCF_007827085.1). Taxonomy (NCBI): domain Eukaryota; kingdom Metazoa; phylum Chordata; class Mammalia; order Rodentia; family Cricetidae; genus Peromyscus; species Peromyscus californicus. The sequence continues at coordinate 9,054,240 of NW_026294435.1, read as the reverse complement.
ACAGAGCTGACAGATTCAGGAAGTCTCTCTCTCTTGTCCAGATGGGAGCTCTCTTGTCCAAATTGGAAGTCTGGGGCAGGATGGGAGCTCTTGTCCAGAAGGGAAGTCCGGGGCAGGATGGGAGCTCTTCTCTCTCTCTCTCTCTCTCTCTCTCTCTCTCTCTCTCTCTCTCTCTCTCTCTCCTCCAGAAGGGAAGTCTGGGGCAGGATGGGAGCTGAGGGCTGGCCTCTAAGTCTCAGGAAGTGGCTGGGGTCTGGGCAGATGGGCGTGGAGGCAGGGCGTGGAGATTGCAGGGTCTGCCAGGGGTCTTGGAGAAGGGGATCCTTCCCGGTGGGGCTAGAAGGGAACCTGCCCGGTGGCCAGAACCTGGGGCCAAGTTGGGCAGGTCTTCCCCAGAGTAGCTGGTGCCCAGGGATGGGGTCCAGGCCCAGCTAGAGCACTCACCTGTGCTCCAGAAGGGAAGTCCAGGGCAGGATGGGAGGTGGGAGCCGGCCTCTAAGTCTCAGGAAGAGGCTGAGGGCTCGCGGGGATGGGCGTAGGGGCTGGATGTGGAGATTGCAGGGTCTCCTGGGGGTCTTGGAGAAGGAGATCCTTCCTGGTTGGGCTCGAAGGGAACCTGCCCAGTGGCCAGAACCTGGGGCCAAATTGAGCAGGTCTTCCCCGGAGCGACTGATGCCCAGGGATCGACAATTTTTATTTTATACAGGTTATGGGAATTGAACTCAGGTCCTCGTGCTCCAGTGGCAAGCACCTTACTTGATGGAATTCAGCCCCAAATCACTTTCTTTTAAAAATATTCTTCATCCTTATGTCTCTTCAGGCCAAAAGCAATTTACTAAAAGTAAATGCACATTTGTCAAAATGTTTTATTTAACCAAATATACATATACACCCACCAAAAGTCCCTTATGACATCAAAGGTTCATATATATTGCAATCAATTATTTTATTTGTGTATATGTATGTGTGTATGGTTATACTTGTGTGCTTTATAGTTGTGGACATGTTCAAGTGTGTACCCCCTATGCATGCAGAGAGAAGAGGAAGTCTTGGAGTGTCCTGATTTATTACTTTTCATCATATTTCCCTGAGACAGGCTCTCTCACTGAACTAGGAGCTAGTCTAACAGCCAGAACACCATAACCATCTTCCTATCTCCAGCCCCATAGCACCACTATTTTTACCAGGGTGCTGGGTATTCAAACTGAGTCATGCTTGTAGGGCAGCTGTTTTTATCCACTGAACCATCTTCCTAGCCTTTCACTAGGTTAATGCTTGTTCAACTCTCAGGATTGGATACCCAATGAGACTTATTAATTAACAGTTGATATAACATGATGTTTTTTACACAAATCCTTACATCTCTGATTCTTTTCTTGTTGTTCATTGGGGAAATTTCAGTCAGTTTTCACTCAAGACATGAGCACTATCCAGGGAATATTGTGGAAGATAAGGCCTTGGGACTAGGATAGAATGTGCAAAATGAAACTCAGCATGGATGCAATCCATAGGATAAGGGCGAGGAGGAAGGAAGAAGTGGATCCTGATAAAAGAAGCAGGAGAAAATGTGGAAGTCCATGCTGGTCAGAAGTGGAGAGTAGAGATGTCATCATTCTGAAGGTTGTACATGAGAATCAGAGGCCCAGTGAGCTGGTACAGAATTTTCTCTTGAAGGGGTAGAGTAGGATGTGGGTCCTCCATTGAGGCTAACTTATCATTATCTTGCAGAGCTATTGGTCCAAAATATAAGAAAATGGTTTTCTTGAAAGTTTGGAATAGTGAATTCTATGGAGTATTCTTAGAGATAACAGCTGTCCCTAATTGCACTCACCTTCATTTGGAAACACAATATTATTCTCTATCACACTCTTGTAGCTTGGTCTGGACATGAAATCACATTCCTCAAAGAAACATGAGCATGGGGCTAGGAAAGTAGTTAAATTGGTAAAGTGATTACCTAACATGGAAAAAGCCTAGGATTCAGTCTCCAGCAACATATGAACTAGGCATGGTGGCAGGAGGTGGATTCAGAAGAATAGGAAGCTACATAGTGAGTTCAAGGCTAATTGAGATGAGAATCTGTTCCCAAAAAAGAAGGGGTGAAAGATGAAGAGATGATGGGAGAGGGAGAGAGGAAGGGAGGGAGAGAGAGCGAGAGCAAGAGAGAGAGAGAGAGAGAGAGAGAGAGAGAGAGAGAGAGAGAGAAGAGAAGAGAGAGAGAGAGGATTTAGAGCTTTCATGACACTTGCTAGTTCCAGGTCTTTGAGGAACTGTCCACAGCAATTGCTCCAAGCTTTTCCTTCTGATGGTGAAAACCCATAAAGGTACATCCCAGAAAAAAATGCAGTCATCAGCTACAAAGTTCTGCATTTCTAGGTCACTGAATGGAGGAGATACAGCTGACAAACATGAGCACGCTCTCAGAATGGCTTTTAGGGCTTCTATTGTGTTCAGGAACTCATGCATGATGCCAGCTTCTTTTCACAGGGAGCTTATTGTGCCATGAAACTTTGGTGGTCCCTCATATGCACATTTGGGCCTCCTCTGCTTTGCTTTGTGCCCTGAGAGACAGGCCATGCAGTTCTTCTCATGGGAAGGTTGTTCTCTATTTCTGAGTACTGTTAGAGAATAAGACAGGGTAGTATGTGAGATGAACAGTTAGAGAGGAGAGGGAAAAGATAGGTACCCAAATATTCCTCTTGGTTGTGTTCATCACAAATACTCTAACAAAGGCACATCTGTTGCCAGCATCACCTTTCCCTTTCCCTTTTAGATGTGAATGATAACCGCTTTTCACTGCATGCCTTTAATACCAGCACTCGGGAGGCAGAGCCAGGTGGCTCTCTGTGAGTTCAAGGCCAGCCTGATCTACAGAGTGAGATCCAGGAGAGGCACCAAAACTACACAGAGAAACCCTGTCTTGAAAAAAAGAATTCTTTGTGGTTAGAAACCATGTCATATCCTCTATTTGTTATTGTAATCAAGCAATCAAACAATCCATTAATTGTGTGTGTGTGTGTGTGTGTGTGTGTGTGTGTGTGTGTGTGTGTGTGTCCAGATCAGACAGAGAACAACTTGCAGAAGACATTTCTCTCTCTCCACCATGAAGAAGTTCCTGGGCTGGAACATGAGTCTTGGCAGAAAGTACCTTCATCATTGAACTATTTTTCTGCCCACCATCTATTCTTTAGAGGCCTCCCAGGAAGCAAGTAACAAAACTAAATTCCCAGACAACTCCTTTAAATTTCAAACTCTTTTGCCAACTTTCAAGAAACAGAATAAGAATATTTTCCAAGCTGTTCCCATCTTCACCACAGACAATATGGAGATAAAGGTCCATGGAAGGGAATGTCTTTCCCAAAGACTCAGCATGTCCACAGAACAAGTACTCTGACTGAGAAAGAGGGTGTCAAGAGGCCAACTGGGAAGAAGAACAGTGAGTTTGGGAAGATGGGGAGATGGCTCAGCAGTAAAGTGCTCAGGATATAAGCCTGGGGGCTTGAGTTTGACCCCAGAATCCATTTTTAAGCTAGATATGGGGGACACATTTGTAAGCCATCACCAAGGAGGTGTAGATGAGTAGATCTGGATTCACAGGACTCATTGGCCACCCAGACCTACCTACTGAATTGGCAAGATCCTATCTATTGAGAAACCCTGTTTTAAAGAGAAATGAATATCATTCGACAAACAACACCTGGGTTTGTTATCTGTCTTCCACATGCACACATGCACACACACACACACACACACACACACACACACACACACACACACACACACACAAGCACTCACCAAAACTAGTGTGGGAACCATGAATCTCACAGATATTTGCGTACTGCCCAGGAGAATCATCCAGGAATATGTGCCTTGAATTTTTCCATAGACAGAAACTGGGAAAGGTGTTGTCTTCTCATTCAAGACACTGGAATCCAAGCATTCTGTTCTGAGCCTTGTTTAACCTCAACAATACCCATCCTGGAGAAGACCTCTCTTTCACATTTGGAGAACTAGACACATGTGTATTCTCATGGTAGCAAATCTCACAGGCTATATTCAGCTTGCTTTGGGAAACTTTCTGATCTCCAGAAGGCATTTGCATTAGCCAGGAGAGAAAGGAATTGGAGATTCTGGATCCTAGCCCATAGTTCTGAAGAGCGGCAAAGGTCCTCCTGTAGTTCCCAGAGTAGCTGGGTTGTTTTCCCCTCTGTCCCTCATTAGCCTCTGCATCAATGTCAGAGCCTGAGCCCTGCAAGCCCTAACAAGCCACACATGGCCCCCTGTCTGTGGACAATGTATAGTAAAAAGCAGAGAAAAGAAACTTACTCAGTGTGGTCACATTGAGAAGAGGATCAAAGAGGTTGAGTGCTACAACCTCCCATTGAACTTTGAGGTCCTGATGCGAGGGTAAGGTTTAAACAGAAGGTAAAGTGTATGCATAGCTAAGAAGTCCTGGTCAAAACGTAGTACTGCCTGTCAGTGACCCATTATTGTCTGACAACATGGTCTGACAGGATTTCAGTCTCTCCTGCAAGGTCATCTGACATGTTGTCAGAACTGTGAAACCTCTTTCCATGTTACAAATATACCTTTTGTCCAATCCTGAGGTTCAGCCATTTCCTTCTATAAGCATGGGCTCTTGGGGAAATTCTAATTTCTTGGGGTCTGTTGTTTCAATAATCTGATGGCAAAGAGAGGGTCACAAATGTCTCTATGGAATGGCTGCATTCCTCACAGCAGGTAACATGTATAGATCTCAGAGGCTCTGGAGAAAGTGTAATGAAGCTCCTTAGAGAGGCTGACACCAAAATTCCAGCTCCCTGTAGTTCTGACATAGAAGAAACTCCAACTAATAGTATTAATGTTATGAAGGACTTACTAATAGATCTGCCTAGGTGACATTAAGTCACACAAAGTAGAATTTAGCTAAGGAAGTGATGATTCCAAAATACACCCAAGATAAATAATCTGCTATCCAGGCCTCTTAGAGACCAGCAGAATTTAGGATGTTAGGATGTAAATGTTTGTTCACCAAGATTTCCAGCTATTAGACCACTACTAAGTCCTGGACCATCATGAAGCCCCTAGTTCTCTTCTTGAGAAAAGCATAATTTTGCTAGGTAGGCAAGACAATCCTGAGTAACAACTATTTGAAAACAATAACAGCAACCACAAAATCAATCAACACTGGTGTACTTGAAATAATCCTGGCCATGTCTCTGCTGTGTAATTCTCCCATCAGCCTCTGTGGCCAGGCTTGCAGTCTCATGACTCTGTTTAATTTTTCAAAGTATAACCTGGGGCTGGGACATGAAAGAGATTAAGGATGCCAGCATGTGTGGAATGCTTGAGCTAAGCCAATCTTCTATTCAAGGCTGGCTCCTCTTTCGGCATTAGGCAGAGCTGGAGACTATTAAAGTGGAGACTTAAAGAACTTTTTCCTTTACTAATCTCCAAGTGTGTTGAGTCATTTCTCACTGTGAAGGCATTATTACGTCTCTAACATTTCCAGTCCCTGTCCACTGATGTCTTCTAATAACATCAGCCTGTCTTGGAGAAGACTTTGCAGGCTGTTTGATGGCAGAGCCAATCACACCTGAACCTGGAGCCTCAGTAGCTTCTGGGGCTGCACAGGCCACTGGTGTCCCAGACACTCGCACAGCTGGCACAGCCCCAAGAGGCAGGCACCTCACTGCTGCCACCTTGGGCCTCACATTCTAAGTCTGGATTTTTAGGATTTGGAGCTGGAGGGGCACATCAGAGGTTAAGATTCCTTGCTGCCCTGGCAGAGGCCCTGAGTTCAGCTCCCAGCACTCACTTCAGGTGGTTCACACCAGTTCTGTACATTAGTGCTTTGTTTTCTCCTGCTCCCCTCCTTCGATGCTCTGAAGTCCCTGTTTCTTTCACTTGTTTATTTTGGTGCAGCACTGCAGGCACTGGGACTCACCATTGCCATCCTGAATGACTGGACCTGTAAGTAAAACTTTCTCTCAGCATCCTTCTGTCTTGCTCTACACTCCTTGGTTTCACAGTGCCACTTCATTTTTCAAGCCTGTTATTGTAGTGGGTAGTCATTCTAGCTTTGACCTGGAAATACCACCCCCTTTGAGGCTTTGGTAACTGTCATGCCTACAAGGTGGAGCTGAAGGAACACTGAAGACCTGAGATCCAGATGGGCAGCTCTCTTGGTTCCTGGACCCTGGACGCTGGAGGTAGACCGAGCAGAGTTCTCCAGAGAATACTGCCGGAGTGCGCTACACCTTTCCCAGACCCTGTTACCTATCCCTTCACTTGTAAGTTACCCCACAAAATAAACCTCCCTTTTAACTATGTGGAGTTGCTTTAATAATTTCACCAATATGTTAGGTGCCCCTTCATCCCTGACTTTTCAAAGTGAACCTTCTATGGGCTCTATTCTTACCTCTCCTGTTAAACTATGCTCAAGGGAGCTGGATGCCTCTCCTAAAGAGAACTTACCAGCTCTTAAAGGCAGCCAACTCCACTTACTCACCCAACTACTGGGCCTTTCTATTCACTAAGGTCCAGGGTTCCTGGGCTGCCCCTGCCCTTCTTATCACTATGGATTCACACCTCTCTCAAGCTACATCTTTACAAAATTCTGACCCCTTCCCCCATCCCATACCTATAGCAGACCTCTCAAAATGCTCTGCTTTTTCCGGCCTCTTGTAATCCCCTATTCTTTACACAATCCCACATGGTGAGCTATTGCTGTCCTCCAACTTTTCAACATATTTTCATCCTTCCCATTCTGATCCAAATCACCTTGCCAAACACCCTCAGCCATTTAAGACAATATGGAACACTCCCCCTCCCAATACAAGAACTCTGTCTGTAGAAACTCACCTCCTCTCACAGTCTCCTTTTTCTCTCTCCCACTTTTACTCTGACCACCCCTACCTCCACCCCACTGGATAATCTCCTTTTCAATCTGTAACCAAACCATCACTTTTCAGCTCCCTAACATTTTTTTTTTCAGAAAATTTTCTAGGAGAACATGATACAAAGACCACAATCTACCACAGCTAATCAAGTTAATGCTGTTCTTTTGATGTATGAAATCCATCCAACCTATGCTCCCCAGATCCTGGGACAAAGTCTAACCCCTCCTCCTCGTTCACCTTCCTTCTGCAGGAAGTAGTCAATAAGAGGATGCACTTTTTCCTTTCTTTTTAACTGTCCTCAGCATCTAGACTGGAGTTAGTTACGCAAACACCTCAAAAGGACTGTGAAGCTCTGGACAGGAAGGTTGACTTGACTGACAACACCTTCGGAACCTTTGCCTAGGAGATCCACATACCAAACCCGCTGTTTTCTACCAAGTGGTAGAAAATGGGGAAATGGGCCTGCAAATGGAATATTCCACCTCCTAAGTTCCCCCTTTTTCATCCTATAAGACCCCAAATCCCAAGGCCACATGCACACAGTTTCACTTCTATGGAGAGAGAGCAGCCCTTCAGCTGTTCTGATTAAAGAACAATTCTGCTCCTGGAGATGCCCATCTTCTTCCCTTTACTTCCACACTGTCTCCATCAATTCCCATCTAACACTTTGCACTAATAAGACACAAAACAAGAGTAAGTGCTATAGTGAGTTATCAAAAATATCATGTGCTAATTAAGTCACCTAGAGTCAGCCACATTCTCACAACCTTATTAACAATAAGATAATTATGTAGGAATTTCCCTATATAACCAGCATGCCTGGAAGGAATGAGGTCTCATTCACTCTAGGTATCCGGATTGTCAACACAATTATTCTGCATTAATGTTAATTGTTCACACTTGATAGAATCTGAGGTCACTTGGGAGATGGGCCTCTGGCTATGCCTGTGGGGGATTGTCTTGATACCATTAATTGATGTGGGAAGACCCATCTTAATCATGGGTGTGACCATTCTCTGGGCAGGGAAAACTTGGATCTAATAAAATGGAGAAAGCTCAGTTAGTTGAAGAATAATATTTTATTACAGAAATGGGAAAACAAGTAAATATACACAGATTCCTGATGAGTTAGAATATTCTCAGGATTCTCATCTGGGAAAACGAAAGATGTCTGGTGCCAGCAGAAGGGTGTGTGGGGTGAGGGCTGTCTCCCAAAAAGGGAAATAGACTAGACACAATGTGGACATTCTGACAGACTAGTTCTCTACAGTAAGGCTCCAGGCCTTTGAGTCAATGATGAGCAGGACCACACCTTGACAAGATGCTTAGTTATCCATAAACCTCCCCCTGTATTTAAGCCTAAACCTTATGTCAGTTCCCCAAATATAGCCAGCTTTGGACCTCAATGTTCCTCTTCCTATTGTGACCACATTGAATTAATATCCTTTTTCTGTCTTTTACTATTAATAAGACTTATTGGGGAACAGCAGTTGAGCCTGGCTTGTAGACAACAACACCTGTATAGCCCTGCAGCCAGCAGATTGCTCATTTCTAAATCAGCACAAGAATCCCAAGACATATAAGATGCAGCCAAACCTCCAAAGCCTAAAAATATCTTACAGCTCATCTTCCCTGACCCCTCAGCTCATTCCTGAACTTCAATCTAAACACAAATCAGACAACTGTCCCTCTCTATTAGCCTCATCTTCTGCTGTCATTCACCTGTTTATCTTCCCTTCCCTCTGGAATAGCCAAAGAAGTGTTCCAATTCAATCTCATCAGAAAGTTCAAATAATGTGATGTGGTTTTTTTCTGCTGAATTTATAATAGGTGTCCCACTTTTCTAAGCACAAACTCAGATAGGAAGGAGACAGAAAAAATCATTTATTAAAGAAAATACGTTTTTATGATATACGTTTAGAACTGAAATAGCACTATAAGACCATATAGTCCAAATTCTTGTTAGATAAACAAATTGGCACTCAGAGCAGTTAAGTAATTTCCCTGAGCTCACAAAGCAAGAAATTTCAAAGTTGAGATTATACTAGGGCATTACAACTTCCAATCTAGTTTCCATTATATCTTACCAAAATCCACTTAATTTATAATTCCTCAATAAGTACTACAGATTACAATAATGGTCTATAACTGGGAACACAAAGATATATTATAGACCTTGCCTTTAAAAATCTGTGCACTGTCTCACAAGTAATTAAGACAAAATATGAACTTGTTTTATTAATAAAGACTAATGTCAAAATTAAAATCTCTAACTGATTAAACAGGTCTTTGTTTTTTAAAGTTCATAGATATGCAATCAGTAGCTTCATTTGAAGTCAGTGACTTCTGCTTTGTGTGTGTATATGTATGCACATATGCATGTGAGTACATAGTCACATGTGTGTCTACATGTAGAGGCCAGAGGTCAACAGTAGATATCCTCCTCCATCATTCTCACCTTTTATTTTGAGACAGAATGTCTTAGCTACTATTCTGTTGCTGTGAAGAAACACCATTAAACTTATTAAACGAACCATTTAAATGGGGGCTTGCTTACAGTTTCAGAGGGTTAGTCCATGATCGTCATGGCAGGAGTTAGCAGAAACTTAGCCTGGTGGTCGAGCAGTAGCCGAGAGTTACAATTTGATGCATAGGCAAGGGCCAGAGAGAGAATAAGCCTGGGTCTGATGTGTGCTTTCGAAATTTCGAAGTCTACTCCCAAGTGACACACCTCCTTCAACAAGGCCATGCCCACTCCAACAAGGCCACACTCATGAATCCTTCCTAAACCATTGCAAACTAGGGACCAGGAACTCAAATACATAAGCCTATGGTAGCCATTCCCTTTTAGAGCAACCACACAGGGTCTCTCACCAAGCCTGGAGCTCACCCATTTGGGTAGAACAGCTAACCAGTGAGCCATAGAACTGGAATTATAAAGACAAGTCCCAGCTGTTTCTTATGGGTTCAAACCCTCATCCTCATGCCAAACATTTTCCCAACTAAGTCATCTTCTCAATGTGATTGGTTTCCTGTGACTGTATGGGGAGAGTGTTTTCTTATTTCACTCCTCTCTGAGGGATATATTGTGTTCTCATCTACACCTCACAGTAGTGACACTACAGACGTCTGACAAGAGTTGGGCTATTTTGCAGCCCTTGTGCCATTTACTCACCAATGGCTTAACTTGTATTCTTATCCCAAATCTTTGCTGTCTCCCCCAAGACCCACAAATTCCACACCATTTTATTAGATAGACAATAGTTCTCACCCTGATCATCACTTAAGCAAGAGCTCAATTATTCATGTAGTTGAGCAGATGATAATGATGACATGACTTCTCTTGAGAAAAGAAAGGACACCATGCCCACTCAGTCTCTGTGCCTCCAGTCTTATTTTCAGTCCAGAGCAAAACTTCTCCACCCTGAGGGTGGAGAACCCTGGGCCCCTCGGAGAATTCTACATTCACAGGTATGATGGGCCTGACAATGAATGTGTCTAACTATTCCCCATGAAGCTGATACTGCTTTGGGGCCTGCATTTCAGCAACACTGAGTAGATGTCCTTTTCCTGATCCTGCTTAGGACTCAATTGTTACTCATTCATGCCTAGGCCTGACATTGGATATCTTGGTGTCAATACCAGTAGTCCAGAAAGTACTATGGGGAAGCCTCTTGACCCTCTCCATGATTTCCACAGACCTCCAGGTCTTGAATGCAATTCCCAGGCCTATGGGCTTGGGTCAACTATAAGTGGGAAGTACATGGAGCTATGACTGGCTGCCCTGTGGACTCACCCTCCCGTAGTCATCACAGCTACTTCCAGAGAACAAATGCAGAGTACTCCTCCCTTCTTCTTCTTCTTCTTCTTCTTCTTCTTCTTCTTCTTCTTCTTCTTCTTCTTCTTTTCTCTCTCTCTCTCTCTCTCTCTCTCTCTCTCTCTCTCTCTCTCTCTCTCTTTGTACATGTAGAGGGCAGAGGACAATTTCCAGTGTTGCTTCTCACATGCTTTCAACCCTTTGCTTGAGACAGAATCTTCCCTTGGCCTAGAATTTCATCAAGTTAGCTAGGCTGTGTGGCAAAATTCCAGGGACCAACCTGTTTCACATCCTAAGTTGCCATAGTTTGGATTACTAGTGCACACCACTCCACCAAGATTGCTATATAGGTTCTATTGAGCTGAAATCGGGTTTTCACATTTGCAAGGTAAGTACTTTATTGGCTGAGCTATCTCAGCTAATAAATTCCATATCAAGAATTTCAACTGCATATGACTCACATGTCCCAGAATTCCCATGATAAATTTGGGAGTCCTTGATGTACTGTGTGGGTTAAGTTAGGGATGTGGGGATGGAGGGTGGCTTGGGAGGGAGGGCTGGGGGGTGGGAGGAGGGAGGAGGTGAGATCTGTGGGTGGTATGTAGAGTGAGTAGAAAATTTCTTAATAAAAAAAATGAAAAAAAAAGTTAGGGTTGAGATCCACAGTTGTCAAAGGTGGCCTTCATGGATTCTTTCTGTCTCTGTAGCTACATGCCCACTCTGTCCTTCATGAGGTGTTCTTATTGTCATGTCCACTAAAGTTGGTCAGCCTTGTGAACTGACTTGATGGATGTAACCTGGTAGGAACAACAATGAGCCAGTTTTGAGACTGACCTTCCAGAGACTTACAGAGTCTACTTTTGATGGGAAAGATGAAGATAGGAATTCTCTTATATTTTGTATTATAAGGACACATTTGTATTCCACATTGTAGAAAGGAATCCACAACATACATGTTGCTAACTTAGAACACACACTGCTAATAGTTGGCTTGTTCTGAGTTACCCCTTCCAGTCCAGATCCCCTGAAATAAAGGGCTGATACCAGGAGAAACTGACTCAACTCAGCAGTTCATGCCATGAGTGAGAGCAGTCATGCAGAGAACCAGGAAAGGCTGAAAGGGATGACAAGGAAAGCACAGATATCGCAAGTCTCACAAACATGACTGAGCACCCGACCAAAGGGGCAAAGCTGGGCTGCACTGATTGGTGGCCTTTGTTTCTCCGTTTTCTCCCTGTACACTCTGCTGGCCAACGATGGGACTGAAAGCAGATATTAATCCACTGCCTTTCAGGGTGCCTACTCTCTGGATAAAATACAAGTTTTTGATTCAATTCCTGTCTCTGTTCACTGGTTGGTATCTCTAAGTGATAGGTAGCACAACCCAAATTCCAGTTTCAGTTTCATACTATGAGATTAGATGCTATTTATGAACTCTAAATGCACAGAATCTGACATGTATAAAGAAGCCCAAGATGCCTGTTATGAGGTCACGGGCAGGAGCACCAAGACTCCCACACATGGAAGGCCATGTTGACGTTCTAGACTGATCAGCTACTAACTTCATGTGTCCAAATAAATAACTATTTTCTGAGATGATCTGCCACAAGCAACCACCAGTTAAAAAATATTACGTTTGAAATTTGGAGTTAATGCTCCATAAACACTATACACACACACACACACACACACACACACACACACACACACACACACACGCACGCACACACACACACACACACACACACACATATATATATATATACATGTATAACAGAATATATATAATATGAATAGCATATATTTACAATTAATATAATGCACTATATTTAACCAATATTATTCTCAATAGACTAACCTTATATTATGAAAGATTAGTAATATTTAAATTGGAATTGAATTCATGATAAAGGCAATAATCCAAAAGATAACTTTTTGTACTATAATCTGAAGAAAACATTCATAGATATTCTTTATACAATGAGAAACAAAAGTGCAAAATATAGTAGTTCAAAGTGATGAGCATCAGTTATTTCACACATGATATGGATTAAGTATCAATGGACAATTTTCTCCTTCAATTCTCACAAAAAGTCATTGCATAAGAATTGTTATTCTTGGGCTTGGAGAGATGGTACTAAGATTAAGATCCCTTAGGCTTCAATTTCCATGACTCTTGTCAGGTGGCTCATAAAGATCTGTAACTTCTGCTCCAAGAAATCTAATGCCTTATTCTGGCCTCCATTGTATCTGTATACACACACACACACATGCACACACACACACACACACACAGAGAGAGACAGAGACAGAGACAGAGACAGAGACAGAGACAGAAACAGAGAGAGACTCCAGGACATCAGCAACTCAGCTCATGAAATTATGCTACCCATATTCAGAGTGGCTCTTCACAACTCCATTAATCTAATCCAAAGACTCTAACAGGTTCAGAGATTTGTTTTTCAGATGATTCTTTGGCTTGTCAAGCTGTCAATGAATATAAACATCACACAGTTTTGAGAATGTGGAATTTAACACTGCCTGCTAAGGAAGCTGAAATGATGACATCCAAATCAAATAATAGTTTTATCACCTATGAATCTTCTATAACTGTGGCCGGATATCTTGTCTATGTCAACAACCCCACTGTGGCTCCTTCTCTTTAACTCACTGTCCCAGGTGTTTCTGTAGGATTACTGTCTCTGTTCCAAGCACCCATAGGCAGGAGGAGTGGATCCTATCCCAGTTTGAATGAGAGGCAGCTGGGTTAGAGAACTTTAAACATATTCCTTTCTATGAGAAACCTGGAGGCCTTTGTGTCCTATTGAGCTCCAATTCTTGTGAGGCCTAGAAATGATTGGCACTGAAGCCTTCTCAAACCATCAGTTTGCATCACACAGAAATACCAGCACACCACAAAACACAATTTGAAAGAAATGCTATTACAGATGAACTTTCTAGCAGATCAAAAGGTTGATTTTTTTTTAACTGAAGCAATTATCTTAAGAAGAAAATCAGCCAGTGCATAGGTGCTGTCCTATTTACTACTATTTTATTTTCCAGTATACTTAATATTGTCACAGACAATTTCTGAAATAAATCCCTGTGCAGTTAAAAAAAACTAATGTAATACATTTTCTATTATGGAGACTGTATAGGGAAGAGGCCATACTCCAAACAAAACATGACTCACAGTCAAATTGTGATTGTTTTTCCTACTGTAGCCTGGGCTCACCATCATTTGTGACGTGAGGCTTGTGGTAGGAAAGACACCACACACACTTTAGGGTCTCAGCTCCCATTCCAGAAAAGGTCCTTCCACTCAAAGAGTAGGGATAAGAATGGCTTCATTTCTGTGGGTCAAAGAATACTCCCAATGGACCACTGTGATGTGATGTGTGTGTGTGTGTGTGTGTGTGTGTGTGTGTGTGTGAGACAGAGAGAGAGAGAGACAGACAGACAGACAGAGAGAAAGCACATTCTTGCACATGCGTGCAAGAGCACATGTGTTCATGTTAAGTATGAATGTCAGAGGATTCGGTTAGAAGTACTTCCTCAGCACTGCCCAGCTTAGGTTTTTGTTTTGCTTTTTGACAGAATCTCTCATCCTAGAACTCACCAAGTTAGCTGGATGGTCAGTGAGACACAGGGACCTTCCTATCTCCATCTTCTCTAGCAGGTGTTACAGGAACACATCACCTCACAGAGCACTTTACTTCACTTTGTGGAGCTGACTGAAATCTTCATGCCTGACCTGCAAGCACATTACCTACTGAGCCATCTCCAATCCTAGACCATTCTCATTCCAACACAAAGGGCTGATTTAGAAATCACTTTGAAAAGCTCTTTCAAATTAAGGAGTAAACATAAGACAGTAGTCCTAGAACTGAATTTTAAGTCGTTGTTTGGGGGATAACAGAGTTCAACCTCAGTTATCATGAAATTCTGATGAATTCAAACTCATGATGAAATTCTGAAGTACACTAAGTGTGACACCACAGCATAAAAATCTGAGGCAAGAGAGTACCTGTTTACGGAGACATGTTAGGAATGCAGATAATCTTTCACAGGAGAAAGAAACAGGGATGAGCCAGATCTCAGGGTGGCCTGTTTGAACTCATGCATATGTGGGGTTGAGAAATCATATAATATATAGATTCCTTCTCAACTAACCTCTTTAATGGCATCATAGATTCTGTCAATACCCTCTACAGGCATCTTTACAGCCAGTGAATGCCATTTCTGGACATTCTGTTTAAGATTCTGCCTCTTGTATTATCCTGTTTTCCTTTTTCTTTAAGACGGTTTAGTTTTGCCTGAGTGTATTTGATAATACAGTGTTTCGTTTTGGGCCAATTGGGTTGATGGAAAATTTTAAATGTTCCATTTCTAAAGAACATTAAAAGCAACAATTAAGGAGACTGGGAAGATGGCTTAGTCCATAAAGGCCTTGCCATGCAAGCAGATTAACTGACACTTTGATCTCCAGAACTGATACAATCCCAGCACTGGAGAAATGGAAACTCGAGGGATCCTGGAGCTCACTGTGCAGCCAAAGCAGTCAAACCAGTGATCTCCAAGCTCAGTCGGAGACACTGCCTCACAAGTTAAGATGGCTAGCAATTGTCAACTTCCCAACCTCCATGCATTCATGCACATATACACATATATACACATAAGCCCCCACTAACACATGTGTACATATACATACAACATACACACATACAGAAATAGAGGCAGAGAGAGAGAGGAAGGAAGGAAGGGAACATTGAATATGACTATTTCTGAGAAGTACAATGAATAAGAATATGGAACCAGCCAGACCTGAATTACACAGGTAATAGTTAATCCTCCAAACAGTATTTTCTATGTATGTTTATTTCACATATGCACAATTTAAAATTTTGAATTAATAAAAATATCTTAATTCAGAGTATTTTAATTTACTTGAGATGAATTACAATTTCTTTTTTTCACAATGCTCTCATGGAGTCTTTGTCAAAGACAAAGATGCAGGAACATTGTATTTTGTGCAGAGTATGGGATTTATGCAGTGAGCTTGTGTCTCTGACCTAGTTATTGTCTTTTGCATAGGAAACATGCAATTTGCTACCAAGTCAATTACCCTCTAGCTGCACATAGCAGCATTCAAGTGCATCTTGATCTAGTTTCTGCTAGCTGCAGTGATCACAACACAGTAAACAAATCAATTAAAATAAGTGTTTATAAGATGCTTTAGCATGCAAAGTTTTATGAAGCATACATAAGATATGCCTTCAATAGAAACAAAATATAATGATTTGCATTTTTGTGTTGTTTGCATTCTGTAATTAAAATTCTTTAATAGTGACAAGATGAAGGTTTGGGAGAAAGTGATATATATCTACATGTGAATAAAAGTTGGGGTCTTAGAATGGACACACTGCTCAGTTGGGAGAGGGCTTGTTTAACATACACACAGCTCTGGGATCAATCCTTAGCACTGCTTAAAACAGATGTGGTAGCTCATGCTCATAATTCTATCACTCATGAAGTGGGGACAGGAAGATCAAAAGTTCAGTCATCTTCTGCTGATGTCTCATGACAGCTGATATCAGCTGTGCCAACATCCCTGATACAAAGGTTGCAGGTGACCAAACAAGAGGAATACAATAAGATCTAACTACATCGATTGATGGAAAGGATGTGCAGTACAATTAATAGATAACAGATACATAAATAGATAATAGACAGATCAATATATAAATATATTATAGACAGATAATTGATAGAGAAATAAGTGTATAGATAGTTTATAAATTTTAGATAAGAGAGAAATAGAAAGTTAAATAAGAGGTGATTCATTGACAATAAAAGAGAGATTAAATAAATGATAGATAAATAATAGTAGGTGATAAATAATAGATAGCAGTGAAAGAGAAATAAGCAGGTTGAGGACATATAGGAATGGGTAGATAGATGATTGATAGATAGATAGATAGATAGAGAGAGAGAGAGAGAGAGAGAGAGAGAGAGATAGAGAGATAGATGATAGATAGATAAGATAGATAGCTAGATGATAGATAAGTGGGTAAATAAAATGCACAAAACTATCAAAACTTCCAAAATAAATACACAAATACAGTGAAGTTTCCATTTGAACCTTCCACAACACATGTGGGATTCCATAAAAGCATTTGAAAGTCTACATTTTCAGATCAGTGAGGACATCCTGAAACCACTTTTGAGTTTGAGTCACTAGAGTCCCACAGGGCTAGTGGAACCATTGCATTGCATCCAGGGCTAATAACACAGGGTTAGATCCATGAAACATAAGAGGAGCATAATAACAGGCCCTGTGTATGCACGAGCATGTGTATGGAGAAGCCATGACACTAATTCAACGAGAAATGATGAGCAGTCTCATAAATGGTGCCTGCCCAGCTGACCAGCCGTCTGGGAGATAATACACAGGAAGCCATTTGTTAGATTAGGCTAAAATACAAATTCCAGGTTGATTAGAGATTCAAAGGAAAAAAGAATGAAAGGAGGAAGGAAGGAACTCTGGAAGACTTCATGGATGTTTTCCAGGAAAATTAGTTAAGAACTTATTTAATTTCTTTAAAATATATACAAGTGACCTATTATGAAAGATCCATAAGACAAGCAAAAAAGCACAACTATAACTACAATGTCAAATAAATAGAAACTATTTGGGAAATATTTAAAATAAAAAAGTCTATAATAACACAGAGACAATTTTATTCTCACCCCAAAGGAGAGTACTGTGAGCAAAACAGCCAGTGGCACTGGGTGCAGTGAAACTGCTGTGATTCCAGCACCACTCATAAGGAAGAGGCCTGGAGAGCCAGGAGTTCAAGGCCAGCCTCAAGCACAACAGTTTCAATGTCAGCCTGGGATATAGCCAGGTGTGGGGTCTCACACCTGTAATTCCTGCTCTTAGGAGGCTAACTCAAAAGAACCACAAACAAATTTAAGGCCAGACAGTTACAGAATGAGTTCCAAGCTAGCATGGGTTAAAGTGAGATCCTGTCTCAAAGAAAACAAAAACATTAACAAATGATTAATGGACTAGAGCAGGCAGTTTACACAGCAGCGGATTTCAGTGGCCTGTAGGTATGTGCAGAAAAGCTCAAGTTCAACCATTCTAAGTGAAATGCAGATTAATGTAGTGATGCATGCTTCCTACACCTTCTAGAATAGCAAGACTTAAATAAGAGCAATCGTGTTTACCAAAAGCAGGTGTGTAGGAGCTAACCCTCCTCCTGTGGCCATTTGGCAACTGCTAGGAAACAGTTTGAAGAACTAAAAGAAAAACACACATTTCCTTCAGACTAGATTCATTTTGGGAGACTGCTCACAGAAATAAGAACTTTCATTCATGAAGGGACTGCGACTAACACAGTGTTTTGATAAAAACAGGGGTTATGATACAAAGTTTAAGAAAAAGCAACAAAAAGAACTTAGAGTCATATTAACAAAAATTTCAGTTTACATTTTAATGAATTATAAAATAAATTTAGAATGAATTTTTAACATGCATATCATATATTTTGTTCATATCCACAGCTATTTCCTTCATGTGACCCTTCTTCCCATTGCCTGCCTGCTTCTTCAGTAATTTCCCTTCCACTTAGAGAAAGTGTGTGTGTGTGTGTGTGTGTGTGTGTGTGTGTGTGTGTGTGTGTGTGTGTGTGAAACCCAAACAAATTTTTGACAGAGGTGCCAATTAGCACACCAAAGCAGACGCTGGCCTCTAGGTTCACTTAGTACCCTGAGTCCTCTCAGCTCACCCCACCCCACCCCTACAAGGAACCTCTCCAACCCAGCAGTTTTGCCTCCCTTCCCCTCCTTCTCATCCCTTTGTAAACCTGCTGTTTCAGCCATTCCTTCTCTCGGTTCTCTTCTGTGCTCTTGGCTTGTTCTTAGCTTTCTTGGTCCACTTGCCCCTCTCTCTTCTGTTCCTCTCTCACTATGTCTACCTCTCTCTCCTCTCACAGCCTGGCTCTGTCTACACTTTTCCAGATGAGCTGGATGTACTCCCCTTCGTATCTACAAGAAAAACCTCCTCAACCATGCCTTGGAGTGGGGAAGAGAAGCAAAGCCTCTGGTTTAGGGCAGGGGGCAGGGATGAGAAGAGCAGAAAAGGGATGAACCAGCCTGCCTTCATATTAGGCTTAAAAGCCATCTTATAGTAAAGAAAACCAAGGTTCATTCTTATTTATGATTAAGTCTCTGTTTCTCAAGGATTGGGCTATGGCCCACCTGTTACCTTAATTACAAGTTGGTCTGTACTGCCTCTTCCAGGAAATAGCAATCATGTCTCTGCTTCAAAAGTTGTTAAAACTATCCTGCATCCTCACCTTTGTTTCAAAATGTTGCTATGACTACCTTATTGTGACTACCTTATGAACATCTCACCATCATTTCCTTGTTTCAGGTCATCATGACTAACTTTTTATGCCTATGTTCTGTTCCTGTAACCTCACCTATTCTGCCTGCCAAATCCCCCATTTGGAAACCCTCTACCCTTGAGCTAAAAACTCCTGTCTCCTTCACATCCAATGCTGATCTCTTGAATCCTGTCTTAGGGGGAGGCAGCCTATGGACATGAATAAAAAAGCTTGCTTTACTTAATTGTTTGCTTTAGTTAGTTTGGTCATGATGATTTGGGTTGGTGATCTTTCTCATTGTATCTTTGGGATTAACAAGGAGTAATGGGTACTGAGTGAGCCTGGTGGCCAGCATGTGCTTTGGTATGCTACCAGGCCCCTCAGTTAGCTGTTTGTCCAGGGTTCTTTGGGACCTAATACATATTATGTCCAGATTCTACATATGAAAAGAATGTTACATTTATTTCTCTATCTTGCTTATTTTACTTAACCACATTAGTCCTCAAGTTCCATTCATTTTTTTTCTGCAAACAACAAAATGTCATTCTTTATTGCTCCAGTGTATATATTTGTATGTGTATGAATGTGTGTGTGTGTGTGTGTGTGTGTGTGTTGCATGTATGTTGTGCCATATTTTCTCTAACTACTGCTCTGTGGATGGGTATGTACACTGATTCCACATTTTGAATATTGTCTTAGTTACAGGGACCATGGCCACAAGCAGGCAAGCATGGAGCTGGAAAAATAGCTAACAGCTCACACCCTGATCCATAAACAGCCATCAGACAGTAAACTAGTAATGAAACCTTAAATAGCACCCCTAGTGGCACACCTCTTCCAACAAGACCACACCTCCTAATCCTTTGCAAACAGTTCTATTAACTGGAGACCAAGCATTCAAATATATGAGCCTATGGGGAATTTGGGGGGTGGGGGGGTCATTCTCATTCAAACCACCACAGACACTGTGGACAGTGTAGCAAAGAACACAGAAGTATAGGCATTCTTATGGTGTACTGAGTTAGATTCCTTCAGAATTACACCCAGGTACTAATGGACTTGAAAGAAGTTTCATGATAGTGATTTTTTAAAATAGATTTTGGTAGACTAAATAGATATTGAACAAGTAAATTTTTCCATATATGTCCCTCTACAAAAGATGATATGGATACTTAGAAACATGCAAGAATACATAAATGTGGTATACGTTGATATTTAAATTTGGTTACTGACAAAAGAGGAATACCATCACAAATATATTGATGTGGGCTTTATATGTGTTCACATGTATGTATGCATGTGTGTGCATATATTTATACCTATTATGACTCATGGGAACATATGTAATTATATACTTATTTATATTTAATGCATAAACATATGTATCTCTTCATTTGCTAATACTTATTTATTCATACACTCATAAACCACACATAGCTGGGGGCCTTATACGGAATTAGAAGATTTGCAGGATTCATTGTCTTGTGGGCTATTGTCACATCAATTTTAGCTGTCCATGTAGTAAAACTTAAACTGCTTTCACCATCCATGTGGATCTTTCTAAACCAGATACAGGGTTAATTGGGATGCACTGCCCTGTTTGTCTTTATCATTCACTTTAGTTTGTGGTTTTCCTAAGTGATGACTAGTGTCTGTATCACTGTTTCCCTGGGAGCTTTGGAAGGGCTCATCTGCATCACTTTCAAAAGCACCAAGCAGGTGAAGGTGCAGATCACTTAGCCTACTTTTCTCAGCCTTCATGTCTTCTCCTCTGAGATAATCAAGATGATATTTTATTTGTCCCTGTTTCAAAGGGATAATACGAAGATTGATAAGGGAAATAATTAGATGGGAACTCCTACTGAAGGCACATTTTGCAAATATAATTTCAGAGTCCTTGAAAGCTTTCAGCTCTCTGGTTTCTTATCATTCTCTCTCTCTCTCTCTCTCTCTCTCTCTCTCTCTCTCTCTCTCTCTCTCTCTCTCTCTCTCTCTCTGTGTGTGTGTGTGTGTGTGTGTGTGTGTGTGTGTGTGTGCATGTGTGTGTGTATGCACATGTATGTGTGAGCATATATTTGGAGGTCATAAGTAGACAGGGGGTGTCTCCTTTGGTGACTTTACAGCTTCATTATTTAGACGGGGTCTCTTACTGAGCCTAGGACTGATTGATTCAGCTTATATAGGATGAGCACTGAGCCCTAAAAACCTGCCCATCTCATCCTTGCCAGTGCTGGGAGTATAAGGATACACTATCATCTTTGGCTTTTTTTTTCTTTTTAACGTTGGTTCTAAGGATCAAACGGGTTCTTATGTTTACACTTTACCAACTGAGCAAACTCATTAAAAGGACTGGATGGCCAAGCCTAACAGGCTCCCCTAGCAGCCATGGTATGGACCAGGCCTTAGTTTTGGTGCACTAGAATAACCTGGAGCTGAGCAAGCAATTCTCAGGAAAACCACAACTTAGGGGTAACCAATCAACAGGTGCCCCCCAGCCTCCTGCCGGCTCAGCAGACCCCAAAGCCCCTTCTGCTGGCTCAGCAGATGTCTCCCAGACTTCTGCTAGGTAAAGATAGCTTTCCCACCCTCTTGTCAACAAGTTTCTAGACACTAGACCCCACCACCACCACCAATGGGCCCCTAACCACTGTAGCCTCCCATCAGTCAACTCCCAGACTAATCTTTCTTCCACCAATCATCACCAGATTAATCCCTCCTCCCTGAAATTCCCCTAACTCTGCTTAAAAGGAGCTTGTGACCCCACTTTAGGGTTGCAATTTGCCACCCCATCATGCTGGAAATAAACGCTCTTGCTAAATTGCATACATGACTGTTGGTCTTTCTTGGGGGATTCTCTCGGACCCTAACACTCGTCAGCCTTCATCTCTGGGACTTCAAATGTGAAACTTGCAAGTGCTTAGATAGAGTGTACTTCTGTTACAATAAAGCAACAGGTTAAATTCTGGGAAATCACCAGAAACCAAGGCAAACTTGTTGACTGATGGATGGTTTATGTGTGGCAGCAACCTGGCAAATGCAGTTAAGTAGCCGAGTGATGTTGTTAGCTCTGCCAAAGGGGAGCATTCACACACACAATGTGCACACACAGACTTCAGGGTGCTCCCTCTGCTCATCGCTAGGGACCAACCTTGTAGTTCCAGACCTTCTTTGTCCATTTCTCAGGTTGATGCCGTCACTGTCTGGCTTCTATGGCTCCCAGATGTGTCTTCTGTGCTCTCAACAAAGCTATTCTTTCAAAACAGAGACTACGTCCTCAATTTTGAAGGGTTTTTGTTGAGTTCTCATTGCTTCTTGATGAAATCCCCACTTTTCCATAGCATGTCAAATTCAAAGTGGGGTGAAGTCACCTCTACACTTTCACATAGGTTCTCATGTTTCCCAGACAAGATTTGAACTAGCTGTGTAGCCAAAGGCAATCTTGAGCTTCTGAAGCTTCGGTCACCATCTCTGGAGTTGTAGGCATGGCCCACCATGTCTTTATGCAGTGCTGGAGATAAAAACCAGAACTTTCTGCTTGCTAGTTCTACAAACTGAGCTAGACCCTCAGTCATGGGTCCCGCTTCATGATAAGAACCTCCCCTTTCTCACTATTCATATGAATGTTCTGTTGACCACTCCACAGGTCACTGTCCAGTGTGATCAGAGACAGTGGAGGAAGTTAGTTTTCACTAGCAGTGCCCCCTAGGTATCTATCTGAGCTGTCCCCCAAGGTCTCTGTTAGTACTACTGTACATTCATAGTGAATGATGAGTCTCAGAAGCTCATGTTATGTTGCTCTTGGACTGCTGAATATAGTCCACAAAAAATGGCCCAGCGGAGTCACGTTATAGACAGTCTGAAAAGGGGAGGAACCAAAGAGGAATCTCTGACAGTGACCAAGTATATACTGAAAACCAAACATCAGGGTTCTACAAAAGCAACAAATCTAGATACTACTCAGCTATCTCTTCAGCCATCCACTTAAAAAGAAACAATACAAAACAAAACAACTCCACCACATCTTCTGTTGCCTCTTTCTTTCCCAATTGAACTAAGTACCAGGGCTACTGGTTCCCCTAACTCTTACTTCTTTGTTTGATTGTTTGTTCATTCATTTATTTCATAGGGTCTCATGTAGCCCAAGGTGGCAAAAATCCTTCAAGAGAATGTCTCAATGAATCTGTCAAATGCAGTCATCATCATGATCGTCATGATCATCATTTACCAACTCTAATTGTTTTTTGTTGTTGTTGCTGTGATAATCACTACACCCAAACACAACATAAGGAATGGAGAGTTTATCTTGGCTCTTGATTCTGGGGAATGTAAAACCAGGAAGCTGGCTGATCATACTGTCATTCTACACACAAGAAACAGAGAAAGCAGAAAGTAGGACGAGGTTATAAGTCCTCGAAGCCTACCGACAGAGATGAGCTTCCTTTAGGAAGGTTCTATCTCTTAAAAGCTCTATAGCATCCCTAAACTGCACCACTAACTGGGGACCACGTGTTCAAATACATGAGTCCATGGGGACATTCTCATCAAGCCACAACAAACTCTGACCTTGGTGCAACAGCTTTCTGCTATATAATAATGTATCTAATCACTACTCTTTAAATGACTTAGCTTCAGATTTATGTTTTCGAGGAAATGCAGTGAATGACAGATACACGACAAAAATTATTAACCTTTCTCCTAAACAGAACATTGGCTTCTTTTTCCATTGCTGTGAGAAAATACCCTAACAATACCCACTTACAGGAGAAGAGTCCATCATTTCAGGGAAGTCTAGCCTTCGGGACTTATAGCAGGTGGTCACATCTACCCAGACAAGAGCAGAAACCAATGACCCAACCCATGATTGTTAGTGATAAGCTCACTCTCTCCTTTTCGTTCGGCCCCGGGTTCCAGTCCATGAAATGGTGCAGCCTACTCTTAGGGTGGGTCTTCCCACTTCAATTAGCCTAGTTAAGAACTCTCCTCACTGGCACACCCGTAAGTCCTCACTGAGACTCCTTCCTAGGTGATACCTACATTGTGTCAAGTCAATGATGATAACTAACCATTATGACCCATTTAGGTTCAATTGTTCTTTCTTTGGACAACTGGAGTTGTCTACCATTTAAGTACTTTCCAAGGACAAGTTGTTGTCCTCTCTCATTTCATCTTCCAGAAAATCCAAAAGATACAAAATCCCATTATTGCTATATAAATGAGAATCAAGAAGCTCAGATATTTTCCTTCCCCCAAATGTACAAATTATAAGTGACAGATGCTCCTCAGCATGCAGGTCTGCCCCAAATCCACCTCTGCAATCTTTTCGTTAGGTATGGTTCCACACTGCTTTTTTCAAAATCCATGCTGTTTGAGTTACAGTTTAGCAATGTAGAAAAATGGTTGGACCATTAAGAAGCAAATAGATCACAGGGTCTCTGCCTTTAAGAATGTATTAATACCTTTCTCTAGAGTTTAGACCAGGACTTACTGCAGTGAACTCTCATAAAGCAATCCTGGCAGGATCTCTCACTGTCCTGAACACAGTTCCACTTCTTCACTATGAATCAAAGCAGTACAAAACCTTCATCAGATGCAGCCACCCTATCTTGGACTTCCTAGCTTCCCAAATCATGAACAAAAGTAAGTCTTTTTCCTTCATAAATTACCTACTCTCAGGTATTGAGTGATAGCAACAGAAAATGGGGAAAGACACCACTAGATGATGGCAGTGCCTCCCTCTTTCCTTATCTTCTGCTTTCCTACTCTCAGTGCCCCCTACACACACCCTCCATATCTCAACCTGAACGGAACACGTGCTCAGTTGTTGGAATTTTGAAAAAAGTAGTTTCTTACATGCAGTTGGCAGTTTTCCACTTTGATCAAAAGTCCAAGCATGTACCACTTGGCACAGAAGTCACCTCTGCCAATTGGAGCCCAAATGCAAAGCTATTCAGTAAATGCTGATTAGAAAGTTCAGGGATTTATTGCAAGCTGTGACCCAGGAGACCTCATGGAGCAACCTTCATCATAATTAGAGCTTGTCTAGAAATCCCTCCCTTCCTCTGTACTAACAGATAGGATTTTAATCACAAATTTGCAGCTCCATCTCATTATGAAGGAAAAAAAATCCCTCACAATGTTGCTAATTGACCTTAATCTAATGTGATGTGTAATACACTCAGCTGGAGCCTCAGGCACTCTCAAAATAGAATAGTAAAACACCTCTTAAATCTAAATTATATTTGAAATAGCAGATTAGATTATTCACAGCATCCTCAAACAAATCACAGCCTGCTGAACTTTATCTTGTGCTTTCCAAACAAGGCAGAGACCCAGGCTGACATGTTGAATTCATTTTGAGTTCTTATCCCTTGAAAGTCACATGAGCAAGTCTTCCCAGATGGCTTATGTCTAGTCTGAGGCTCACAGGCCATATCCATGCTAGCCCTGAGGTCAAGTTGTCTGGACAAGGACCAACTGATACAGTTCAGAATCTCACACCCTGGATTCATGGGTCAGCTCAGCACTTGGCAGTTCTATGACCTTGTATATCAATTTGGAATCATGAAGCCACTGGCTCATCCATACTAAAGTGTTGATCATTTGTGTGCCCTGCACAGAGTAGATCTGGAGATCTAATTATCCAGAATCATTGCTAAGACTATCTACCAGTATATTTTTGCATTTGTTTTTACCATCTCCGACACTCCTGCGAATATCTAGGGAGAAGTGGCATTTTCCATCCTTATATAAAATAATCAATTACAGTGATGAATGCGAGAGGGTTGAACATTTTAGAAAATCGTCTTGCCTTGATTTGTACAAAGTGAATGAGAGCTGATGATATAAGCACATGGAATCAGCCTTCCTTCCTTTTCTGTGTTTATAGACTCCATGTGGCAGCATGGCATTTCAGTACATATATACTTTGCACCTTGGTAAACTCTAGATCTCTGAATTGTCCTTCATGCCAAACATATATCATTTTCTTAAGAGGGCAGTAAAAAATCTCTTCTATTTTGAACTATACACGTCACACTTCTGTATAACAGTACTATAACATGTGCATGGGTTTTGCTCAGTTGCTAGAGTACTTGGGTTCCATCCCATGCACTGCATAAACCAACCATTGTTTCATGCCTATAATTCAAAAAACTGGTATTGGGGCACACACATACCATGGCACACATGCAGATGTCAGAGAACAATTAGTGGGACCTGCATCTGTCCTTCACCTATAGGTTCTGGGGATCCAACTCAAGTTGATAGGCTTGGTGGGAAGTGTTTTCATCTGCGGAGCCGTCTCACTTGCCCAAGTTGATTCATCTTGATTGTTGACTTGATGAGACAGGTGGAATCAACTCAGACATGCCCCTGCTATGGTCTGTAAAGGCATTTCTAGGAGAGTTAACTAAAGGGAGAATACTCCCCCACAGCAGGCAGCCTCTTCCAGCATTGGCTCAGATGTCACTCCATCCAACAGTAGAACAGTGTCACTGGCCTGCCTTTGCTGCATTCTGGTAAGTGTGTCTGTCCCATGGCTGTCAAGTGCTACTTCAGCTGCCATTCTTCACTGAGATCAGAACCCAGCTTCTTCAGCCTTCTAACATGGACTGTGAACCAGCAGCTGTCTGGGAATCTGCCAAGCCTTCAGCACTAGACCGGGACTGCTCAGACATCCAGCCTTAAGAATGGAGCAGTTACTGAGCCTTATGGACTGAGAGGTGTTTTCAGGCTCTGTAGTGTGCTGACAGCCATTGTTGGACCACCTAGTCCCGGTTATATAAGCCAATCTAATAAACCCCCTTTTAGTTTATGTATGTATTTTTATGTTTATTTATGTATTTTTTTTAGGTATAAGTGATCTATCTGACATATGCCTCCATGCCAGAAGATGGCATCGGATCCCATTTTAGATGGCTGTGAGACACCATGTGGTTGATGGGAATTGGACTCAGGACTTCCAGAAGAGCAGCCAGTGCTCTTAACCACTCAGCCATCTCTCCAGACCCATAAATCTCCTGTTAATAGTGTATTTAGTTCTCTTCCTCTACAGAGCACCAACCAATATGTTGCCCAGTTCTGTTCCTTTAGGGCATGCAAATACAGATCTTCCAGAAGATTTTGCTGGGTTCACTAAATGAGTTTTGCTAAAACTTCATTTTATGAAGAGGTGTACTGAAGAACCTTGACAAGGGTTCTAAAAAAACGACTGTCCTAGTTTGCTTTCTGTTGGTGTGGAAAACACCCTGACCAAAAGCAACTTGAGGAGGAGGGGTTTATTCACTCTACAGTTTCTAGCTCACTGTGCAGGGAAGTTAGGGGCAGGAACCCCAAGGAAGAACCCTGGAGGCAGGAACCCATTGCAGAGGCTCTGGAGTGATGTTGCTTACTGACTTGTTCCTCATGGATTGCTCAGCCTACTTTTTCTAAACTTAATCCAGGACCAACTACCCAAGGATGGAAGCGCCTACAGTGAGCTTGGCCCTCCCATGTGAATCATTAAGCAAAAGAAGAAGAAAAAAGTGCCCCAGAGAAGTGACCACAGGTCAGTCCAATGGAGGCATTTCCCGGGTTGATATTTCCTCTTCCCAGATTTTTCAATCGTGTGTTGTGTTGACAAAACAAACAAAGAGAAAGTTAACCAGCACAACAGCTAACATTGAGTCACACACAGACTGCCATGGGAAAGGGATAAAGTTTAGACATGTGACAACCTGTGGTTAAGATAGGATTCCAAATTTTTTTTTCACATGGTCTCAAACTGTTTTCTCCCATCCTATAGAATTCTGATGGCCAAGCCTCTCATGGGTGTGAGCATTCAGAAGAGGGGGAGGCTCTTTGCATTCATATGGACCTTCCTCCACTAAACTACTTCTAAAACTGGAACTATAAAATGAAGCGTTTGAGAGCCAATTCTCTGCTGAAAGTAATTTTCTGAGGCAAATATTCTCAATGGCAAATCAGAAATAATTTATCAAGCTCAGAAAGAAAAGAGCTTAAGAAGGTAAAGGTGGGAACTAGATTTGATTATTTCATCCACAAATATCTCATTTCATTCTTGTGAACAGGGTATTTCTTTATCTATGATTAAAAAAAAAAAAGACAATACAGGCAGGAGATTAAGGAATCTATATTGTATCCAAGCAGTGCCAAAGAAAGTAGCAAATGCTAGTCAGTCCATCCTGTTCCCTTGAAACTAAATTGATTTTTCAAGCTATCCTACAAATTACAGTTAATTTACAGATAAAAATCACTTTTCCTCTTTCTAATGCCAGCACATTTTAAATGTGCGGTCCCTCATCTAACCACTGTTTGTGATTTTCTCCCACTATTGGGCATATTTAATTATCCAAATAGCTATGTAAAGAGTGCATTGTCAGTACTTTCTAATTAGAGAAGCTGGAGGGGTGACAGGTGTCTGTACCCCTTAAAATTGCACCTTCTTGTTATTCTGAATGAAATCTGCACAGAGAGATCTCTGACTCAAAAACTTGAATTATTGAGATTTATGTGTCTGAGGTGTTTCTGGGTTTCTTTTATTGTGACTGAGGAAATAGTTTAGTGATTAAAGCACTTGCCATTTAGGCATAAGGCTGAGAGTTCAAGTTCCCAAAGACCCATAGATAAATGATAAATGGGCATGATAACCCAAAAGCAGAGACAGGAGATCCCCAGAACAAGTTGGCTAGACAGCCTGAACATATTGATGAGGTGTGGTTTTGACTGAGAGACTCTGCCTCAATGAATAAGGTGGATGAGTAATGTCTTATAATTCCCTATGGTGGGCCAAAATATGTATGCAAATCCATGTATGTGCACACCTTCATACACATGCATCCACATACCTGTATATACACACATGCACACTACACACATACATGAAAATGAAAAAAGAAATTCATATTTATTTATTTATATAATTTGTGTGTGTATGTGTGTGTGTGTGAGTGTGTGTTTGTGTGTGCCCCTTCACGAATATATTTATACTTAAGTGTAGAGACCAGAAAGGGGAATCCTATCCCTGGGGGCTAGAGCTGCAGGCATTCGTGGGATGTACAGCTTCCTACCTAGGTGCTGGAATATGAACTCTAGTCCTCATGATGGTGCAGCAAGTATTGCTAACCACCAGAACCCTCTCCATTTCCTTAATTTTTCCACTGCAAAACACAGTAACTCCTGGATATAATAGGTGCTTACAAATGTTTGTGTGAAATGTGAGTAATAATATAACAGGATGTGAACCCAGACAAGTCAGCAGAGCTTATTTTCTCCTGATACTTTTAGGAACACAGAATGGGGTTTGAAAGACTTTGTCATGCTGTGCCATTCTGGTCAGCCTTGCCTGGTGTTATTGTGGTGGCAGCTGGTATTGAGTGTCATCCTCTTTGAAAAGCATCCTACAGAGAATGGCAATTTTTCCAAAATAATGCTGTATGGCTTTGGGGTGAAGGATTGAATTCATTGTTGTCATAGTTACCATTACTGTGATGAAACACCATGACCAAAAAGCAAGTTGGGGAGTAAAGTGCTTTTCTGGCTTAAACTCCCACAGTACCATTATTCACTGAAGGAAGTCAGAACAGGAACTCAAAGGGCTGGAATCTGGAGGCAGGAGCTGATGCAGAGGCCAAGGAAGGGTGATGCTTGCTTACTTTCTCAGCCTGGTTTTTTTTTGTTGTTTTTTTTTTATAGAACCGAGGACCAGCAGCACATGGTAGGCACCACCCACAATTAACTGGGTACTCCCCTTTCAATCAGTAGTCAAGAAAATACCCTATAGGCCTGCCTGAAACCTGATCTTATGGATGCATTTACTTAATTGAGATTACCTCCTCTCAGATGATTTTAGCTTGTGCCAAGTTGACATAAAATCGTCCAGCATGGATGGCTAAGATATATGATATTCATTACGTAGATTTGTTTATGAATATAAATCTGCCAAATCCAGTATTTTAACACACATTTACACTATGACCAGTATTCTCTTTCCTCACGTATAATTAATATGTGACATTGATATTTGTCAATTAATGAAATACATTAGTCCCAGACGTATCTTCAAAGGGTAAGTTAGCAAAACTGTTAAAGCAAAGCATTTTTCAAAAACGTTGCAGGTCAAGCAGTACCTCAGAGGAAAAGTGGTTCAGCAAGCAAAGAAGCAGTATAGTCAAAAGACCAGAGCTGCATTGCCAAGGGCAATGGATGTATGTCCATGGCAGGCTTCTTGCTAACTGTTTTTATAGCTTAAATTAATCCATTTTCACAAATCTATACCCTGCCACACGGCTCATGGCTTACCGGCATCTTCACATGCTGTTTGTCATCATGGCGTCTGGCAGTGTCTCTCTGACTCAGCCTTCCACTTCCCAGCTTTATTCTCCTCCTTGTCCCGCCTATACTTCCTGCCTAGCCACTGGCCGATCAGTGTTTTATTTATTGACCAATCGGAGCAACACATTTGCCATACAGAACATCCCACAGCACTTCCCCCCCTTTTTTTCAAAACAATGTTTTGAAAAAACACACATTGTAAACTATTACATCTGAATCTGTCTTATTGTGAATATATTGGTTTAAACTGTAGCATTTGTAAGACTGAAACAGGGCTATGACTGCTGGCTCCGCCCACCTCAGCTTCCCAACATGATGGTGGTATGTTTACCGGCAGCTCTGGGAGCTATCGTGGGTCTATGCTTTTATCCAAGCAGCGTGCAGCCCAGAAACCTCTTTTTTTGTTTTGTACTAGCAAAGGCTAAATCCACCATGCAGCTTAATGTGTCGCTTATAGAGGCCTCATTCCGCCATACTGCAGGTTGAGTGCGTATGCCAGGAACCCACCAGTAGCTCAAACTAGCAAGCTGCCGCTCATTTGAGAGAGACAATTAGGAAGCTGTTTTTAGCTCTGTTTAGCTCTTATATGTTGATATAAATGTAAACTATTTTTATATTCCTGTTTAAGATAATTTGTATATTGATACAAATACAGAACTATATTTGTTAATAATGTACATATATTTCTACTCTTATTTGAAATATTTGTACATTGATGCAAATGTAAATTTATATCTGTCATACTTTATATATGTTCTACTTCTGTTTAGGATATTCGGTATATTGATATATATTTAAGATTATTGTCATACTGCATATCGCACTTTATATTCCTACCTCTGTTATAAATATCTTGTGTATTGTCACAATTTTTACGTCATCATTCTTTACCATACATTTGCTTATAGACTGTTTACCTTGTTTACGTGAAGCCTTAGTCCTTAGGTTATTTCGGTAGATAAGACGTATAGATTTATAGTCACCTATGCTTGTCATCTCTATAGTTACGTTAGTTAGGTTATCCAGATTTACAGATACATAGGTCAGATGGACAGGTAATCTTCAAACACTTCATAGACCTAGAGAATATGGCATTTAAATAACTTAGAATTCTGTTGACGTGAGACATAATTGCTCCTGGCTGCACCAATTTGATCCCGAGAGAATGTTGGGCTTCTAAGACATTTCCATTTGGAAATTTGTCTTCTTGGCACAAAATGGCCTACTGGGCAAAGAACTGCCCTTGCCTCGATTGCTGACAGTACAAATGAAATGCTGTCCTTTGTGGACAAGCAGGACACAAGGAAAGCGGCCACTGTACTCTGCCAAGACAGGGTAAGATGATCTTTCAGAATTCCTGCTTCTGAAAATGGTCTGTCAGATCCTCTAGGCCTGTAGCCAATTTGAATGCACCAACAATGCTGAGAAACATTAGGTGACTGTCCAGGCTGCCAGCTGTCTCGGTCTACTCTTGCAAGATTCCCGAAAGTTGCTTGCATCCATCTACCATTTCTCAGGTACCATTATATTCCTTCTCAGGTCTTTGATGGGATTGAAGACTAGCAGTTATAGTTACAACTTAGTAGATAGAACATATTAAGTATTAGATTCAGGTTCTTTAGGATAGGACACCTTTTAGAATGATCTTTGTAACATGCCGTTTACCTATGCTCTATACTTCTCTGGATTTTAGTATGTCTTTCTTGCTTGATATTGTTTGCATTGGTTGTAGTTCCATCTTATCTAGGTCATTATCCCTCATTATTCCTGGACAATATTTGATAACCATTCCTTTGTATATAGTCTTGTATTAGGTTAGAACTTTCTTATTTAGACAAAAAGGAGGAGATGTAGTGAGTAGCCATTCCAGCTTTGATCTGGAAGTTCCAACCCCCATTGAGACTTTGGCAACTGTCACACCTACAAGGCGGGGCCAAGGGAGGCACCTGGAGACCCGAGATCTGGATGGGCCAGTGCTCTCTCTCTGTTCCAGGACCCTGGACGGTGGAGGTGGGACAAGCAGAGCTCCAGAGAATACTGCTGGACTGCGATACACCTTCCCTAGACCCCGCGACCTACCTATCCCTTAATTTGTAAGTTACGCCATTAAATAAATCTCCCTGTGGAGTGGCCTTAATAATTTCACCAATAAACACCAATTTAATTTTTTTTAAATGTAGATGTGGGCCTGGAGAGATGGCTCTGCAATTAAAAATATTTTTTGCTTTTCCAGAGAATCGAGGTTCAGTTCTTAGCATACAAATGTTGGATAACAAGTACACTTAATACCAGTTTCAGTGTCAGATGCCCTGTTCTGCTTTCTGAAGATATCAGGTACCTATATGGTACACAGTCTTTCCATCACTGTGAGAAAATGCATTAGAAAAATGAAGTTAAGGGGCAAATTCTATTTTAGTTCATGGATTCATAGGCTTCTGTCTGTGCATGATTAGCCCCATGGCTTCTAGACCTGTGGTGAGGCAGAATTTATGGCAGTGAGCATGGAGAAGAGTAAGTTGATCATCTCAGAATAGCCTACAAACTTCTACAGAAAGAGAAAAAGGCCAGTAACCCAATGCCACAATGGCCTAACTTCCTCTCAGTTATGCCACCTTTAAAATTTCCAGTACCTTCTAACAGTACCACAAGTAGTTGATCAAGTTTTTAACATGTAGAAGTCGGGGAACATTCCAGGTCCCAAGTACAGCAGTGTTACAGCATGGTACTTTGATACATACCTGCCTATATATATACATATATAAGTTGTCTATGTAGACTCTCCCATTCTTTTAATAGGTCTATACACCAGTATGATATGCAGTGTGAGGTTTCCCATGATTATACAAAGCTCTGATGCACATACTATGAAGGAAAGGGAAACATTTTAAAAATTATAGAAGTACAGATACACAGTTACTGTGCAAATGAAGAAATGAATCCTAAAGACAGCCTTGGTTCATCAGGACGCATCTGTCATGTTTTATGAGACAGGGTCTCTTAGTCACTAAACATACTGTAGAACGGCAAAATCCGGATTTTAACATGTGTATTTCTTCAAATATGTATTGTGTCATGTGTGTGCATGTGTGTGTGTGTAAAACAGTTAAAGCCTTAACTCCGAAAATTTCAAATATGTATCATTGTTTTAAAAACACTTTGTTTTTATTTGTTCTAATTGTTGTAGTTGCGTGTGTGTGTCTGAAAACCTTAAAGCCCACACCCAATGACACACTTCCTCGAACAAGGCCACATCTACTGCCAAAGGCCACACCTCCTAATAGTGTCACTCCCTGAGCCTTTGGGGCAGTTTTCATTTAAACCACCACACCATTTACAAATAAACAGGTAAGCAAAATTCATTCTTCATTATAGAGTATCATTTTGAAATAAAGAGGAATACTATATACATGCTGGGATACCGGTGATCTTTGCTAACACTTTAAGGTAAAGAAGCCACATAGGAAAGGTTGCTTATGCTTTGTACTAAGAACATTGTATTAACAGTGTTTCTATTTGTATCAGTTGGCCAGAATAGGCATTTCTACACAGTAACACTGAGCTGTGGTTTCTTGGAGGTGGCAGAAGAGGCACATTGAACTGACAGTGTATTCAGGCTTCTTTTGGGAGTGATGTGAATGTTCTAGATTTGATATTGATAACAGTTGCACATCTGTGTAAACAGTGTAACAGTATGAAATTGTCATCAATGTGAGTGAATTTCCAGACATAGGACTCATATTTCACCAAGGCTCCTTTGGGGACAAAAAGGATAGAGGAGTGGAACTTTCTAGTTCTGGAAACATGATGGTCCCTCATGCTAAATCTGACCTGAACTGACCTCCATACTTGGGTGACAAAAAACCACCTTAGGATGTAGTCAACTGCAAGCACATTTCATGTGCAATCAAGTTGGGACCTAGTTTAGGAGTGCACCTGGGTAGTAGGCAATTGAACCTCAGCAAGCCTCAATAGCCCAACTGTCAGTGCAGCTCAGCCTGAAGGCTGACAAAGTATACTCAGTGAGGAAAAGAAAACCCTGGCAATCAGGTAGTCTCAGCATAACGTCCCCTGCTCTCTGGCTAGAGATACAGCTCACCATCACTATAGGAAGTGCCTTCTGTACCATCCTGGACCCAGATACTTGTGAATTCTGCAACATTTCTTGTTTGGACAAACTTTAAGAACTCTGTGTTCCTTGGTGTATGCATGAGTGTCTGTGTTTGTGTTAGTGCACGTGTGTATGCCAGAGTCTACGGAGGCAATGAGTCACTCTTAGGTATTGCTCTTCAGACTTGATCCACCTTGTTTTCTGAGACAGGGTCTCTCAATGGCCTGGAATTTGAATAAATTAGGCTGCCTGGCTAGGGAACACCAGGACAAGAAAACACTTGTCTCAGTTTCCCCGGAGCTAGGATTCCAAGATTGAGCTACCATGTCCAGCTTTTTTATGTAGTTCCTGGGAATCAGAACCATGTCCACATGTTAGGTGATTATTGGTGAAATTATTAAGGCCACTCCACGTAGTTAAAAGGAGATTTATTTGATGGCATAACTTACAAATTAAGGGATAGGTAGGTCACGGGGTCTGGGGAGGGTGTATCGCAGTCCAGCGGTGTTCTCTGGAGCTCTGCTTGGCCCACCTCCACCGTCCAGGGTCCCGGAACAGAGAGAGAGCGCAGTCCATCCAGATCTCGGGTCCAGGCGCCTCCCTTGGCCCCACCTTGTAGGCGTGACAGTTGCCAAAGTCTCAATGGGGGTTGGAATTTCCAGATCAAAGCTGGAATGGCTACCCACTACAGGTGATCATTTTACCAAGCAAGCAATGTCTCAAGCTCCAGTACTCCCACTGGTCACAGTTTGCTTCTTGCCCACTACTTCAACACTCTGAGATGTAACAGGGTGAGATGGGACCATGTTAGTGGTGAGAGCATTCTTTGGGAATTTTACCAGAAGTCTATTTGGCACTAGGATTTATTATGGTATTTATTAAGCTAAAAGAGATTTTTAAGGGTGAAACATCTCCCTCTTCCTATTTAGTTTTTGTTGTTATTGTTCAGATTTGTTTATTTTTATTTAATGTGTGTGCATGTTTTGCCAGCATGTACATAAGTGGACTGTATGTCTGTCTGATGTCACCAGGAGCCAGCTCTCTTGGAACTTTGCTTATTGCTGGCTGTGAGTTTGTTGGCCTCCATGTGGGTGCTTGGAACTGAATGCCATCCTCTGAAAGAGCAGCAAGTGCTCTTAATTACTGAGCCATCTCTTGTCCCAACTCCAGAGTTTTTTTTTTAAGATTTTGTTTCAAACCGTCAGAGATATTCCTATCAAATATGCCTAACTTAAATCTAATATTTGTAAAATATTGCTAGTTTAGTAAATCAAATCATGGCAAAACAAAATCTCAAAATGCACAATATTTTACTTAATATTATTAACTATTATAAACTTAATATATATAATGATTATACAATATAAATATATTATATACCTAATATATAATATATAATTATATAATATAAACATATTATATACTTAATTTAATATAATAATATATATGATAATTTTATAATAATTAAATACTTAATATTTACTTAATAATGGCTGTACTCAAAAAATGTCAGTCAAGGGAGCTAAAAAAAAGAATAAAATGTCTTCACAGAGAAAATGGCAACTCTGATATTTGCTTATCACAGATCAAATTCTGAATGTGTTATATATTACTTCTAACTATGTCATAATCTACTAAATAACTTATAAAATTTTTATTGAAGTATCTATATGGATTCTAAAGAAATTTAAAGTGGTTAAGTTTAACAAACATTATCTTTAAAAAATTAAAGCAAGAAATACAAAAGATTGGGGGGAGGAGTGATCCAGACAGTGAGAAGACTGGAAGAGACTGAAGAGAGATGGTTTGTACTGTCTTTGTTTTAGAGGAATCACTGAGTTAAGACATGGAATCTCAGGGATTTGTAGATTAAGCTATAACAACGAATCAGTGTTAATTTCTAAATGCTGATAATGTACTATGCTTAAACAAGAAATTGCTTCATTTATAAGAAAACAATGAAGTTTTAAGTACACAGATTTCTTTCTCTCCTATGTACACTACAGAGGGATAGAGCAAATGTGGAGTAAGGGGATAGTACTCCACTTTTCATTACCTGTATGTGTAGGTATATGTGTATGTTTGTGTATGTGTATGAACACGTGAGTTCAGTTGCCTGCTGAGGCCAGAAGAAGACATTGGAGCGTTTGGAGATGGAGTAAGGGGCATTGTGGGTACCTGACCTAGTACAGAGAACTAAATTCCTGCCCTCTATGAAAGCAGCAGTTTCTCTTAGCTGCTGAACTATTTCTTCAGCACCTAGATATTTTTTAATGATAACATTTTACAGTAATCCATATTGTCCTACCTCTCACTTTGCCCCCTTATTATTTGGTGTTTGTGGTGTACAAGCGTTAAACTTATTTTTTTAATTCTGCCCATTTATAATATCATACTTTTGTTTGTCTACATTTTTATCAAGCTGGATGATTTTCATAATTTCCTTCTTTTAGACCCAATTATTTTTCAATTAGGAACTCAGATGATTTTCCATGTTTCTGTGCTCTTCCTTGACTGGCAAAGCACTGGCATCCACGATTTCAATTACCATTTAAAATAATGTGCAATGAGGCTATTTTAAGTATTATTTAAAGGGCTGTGATAAGAAAGCCAAGTGTATTAATGATATGTTGCTAAATATGCAATTATTTTGTGATAAAAATCTTCAATTAATGCTTTTGTGGTTTATGGATATATTAAGAAATATGATGGAATTTCTTGGCAGGGGAAACCCCTCAGAACTATAGAAATCTCCCTTTGTCTTCCCAAAACTATCAGCTCATTCCAGTGTGCTGGATCCCTTGGCCAGCAGGTTGAGCACAGAAAGAACTTCCATAGTTTAAAGAGATATGTAAGAGGGTTTTGTGTGTGTGTGTGTGTGTGTGTGTGTGTGTGTGTGTGTGTGTGTGTTAAAAGAAGTATAGATGTGTAAGAGGTTGTGTGTGTGTGTGTTTGTGTGTGTGTGTGTTCAAAGAAGTATAGATGTGTAAGAGGTTGTGTGTGTGTGTGTGTGTGTGTGTGTGTGTGTGTGAGAGAGAGAGAGAGAGAGAGAGAGAGAGAGAGAGAGAGAGAGAGAGAGAGAGAGCACATGCATGCTATTTTGAGTGCCAACCACCCCACTCTGTCTCTTATTTTCACCTAAAACTTGCCAAGTAGGCTAGGCTAGTTGTCCAGTGGGTCCAGGATTTACCTTCCTCCACCTTCCCAGTGCTGGTTTTATAAGCATACACTGCCATGGTCCTGGGATAAAACTCAGGTAGGTCCTCATTCTTACATGGCAATCATGTTACCTAATGAGCCATCCCCTCAACTCTCATCCATCCCATGTTTTAGAACCTTAAAATGTGGCCCCTTAGACAGGAGCACATTGAGACTCTGCCTGTACTGGAGTCTTGACCCAGCTTGTTGGCCCTAAAACAGTAGTACTGAGCCTCACATTTACCCTCATATTCCAAAGTTTCAGTAACCTTTCCCCTTTACAAAGGCCACCTCTCTTAAAGTAACAGCTGTTGGAAAAAAAAAATGTCCCATAGTAGGGTGAAGCAGAAAATGACTAGAGAATTAACGGAAAGGAGAAACCACGGTACGCGAGATATTTGCCTTTGGCTCCTTCCTGTCAGCTCCTGTGGGGCCCTACTTAGCTATGCTCACAGTTCTCATCCCTGCAGACTCACTGAGCTCAAAGGAGGACTGCACAGTGTTTCTTCAGAGAGGGACATGGCAACAGACAGCTTTAGCAAAACACCGGGTTTGTCTTAGAATGCGATCCTCCAGGCAAAGCAGCTGTCGTCCTCAGCTGTGCCTGCTACTAAGAGTCCATAGCAATGAAGCTTCTCGGTTACAGACATGTTCTGAACAGAGAATAGTGGGTCACTGGAACCTCCCCAGAGAGATTCCGATCACTCCTAGATGTAGATGTAATCAAACTTCTTATTAAATAAGAATCACAGAACCAATGCAAAGAAGAAAGCCAAGAGGTCAGAGCTAAGAGCTAAAACCTTACCCTTCCTCCTGCGGTGGTCCTACCTCTCCGAACCAGAGCTACCCCTGTGTTAAAGTCTTTATATAGAGTTCCTGTCCTGCCTTCTCATTGGTTGTAAACCCAACCACATGACCGCCTCGTCACGGCGTGTCTGTATAGACCTCCAGGTTTTCTACGATTGGTATTGAAATTAAAGGCATGTGTATCCAATACTGGCTGTATCCCTGAACACACAGAGACTTACCTAGCTCTGCCTACCAAGTGCTGGGATTACAAGCATATGCCACCACTGCCCTGCTTTCCTATGACTTGCTAATAGCTCTGACCCCTGGGCAACTTTATTTATTAACATACAAATAACATTTTAATACAAATAAAATATCACCATACCTAGAGCCATTTCTACGCACTTCTTCAGGAGGTCTTGGAGAAGGGGCAGTAACTGTGTGACTATGGGAAGCCATCATCAATGCAGGTGACTTGCAAATGCAGATGGAGTCTTACACACTCCTGTGTCTCACTCATGACCTTCAACTAAGCCCAATAAATTCAGGGTTCCCTGGGGCAAACTTTGGTGGAACTGTATTTTGGTTTGCTGTTGGGACTTTTGAGAGGTGTGGACATTCTTTACATCTCCCCAGAAAAGGAATTCTCACTGTAGTATTTCCAGCAGTGGTCAGATGATCATGTAATATTATCAACCAAGGTTGATATGGGTGTTGATAAAGAGGGGCCTGGCCTTTCAGAATGAGCCATCTCATCACAAACA
Source organism: Peromyscus californicus insignis (assembly GCF_007827085.1). Lineage (NCBI taxonomy): Eukaryota > Metazoa > Chordata > Mammalia > Rodentia > Cricetidae > Peromyscus > Peromyscus californicus. The sequence continues at coordinate 9,014,938 of NW_026294435.1, read as the reverse complement.
ATTTTCTGTATGTGACTTACCATTTTCTATGTGTGCTGAGGCACTATGGGCAGAATACATGATTGCTAAGGCTGTGGTCTGAAGTTCCCAGAGAAAGCTGTACCTGTGTGAAGCATACTGCAATTAGACCTTCTATGACCACAAGGAATAAGAATGCTGCAGGTCCAGAGGAAAACTGTCTTGTGCTTTCTTAGCCCACTAAATGACCACTTATTGCCACCTCTTCTGTGATCTAACATCCTATAACTATTAGGTAATTCCTTTTGAAAATATACAAAAGAACTCTCACCTTCCTCAAGTCCAAAGGCTGAGGATGACTTCATGCTGCATTTGAGCTGATAGCACAGTGACATCTTTAGCTTTTTATTGCTGTGATAAATACCACGACCAAAAGAATTTGGGAGGAAAGGGTTTATTTCACTTGTATTTCCATGTCATAGTCCATCACTGAGGGAGGTCAGAATAGATCCAAAGATGGAACATGGAAGCAAGAACTGAAGCAGAGTCCATGGAAGGACACGGATAAAAGGCTTGCACTCCTGGCTTGCTCAGTTTGTTTTGCTGTATAGCAAGGTCTACCTGTCCAGGAATGGCACTGCCAACGGTGGCACAGGATTTTCTGTATCAATAACTGATCAGGAAAACTCCCCATAGACTTTTTCACAGGCCATTCCGCTGGAATCAGTTCCTCAGCTGTTTCCTCTTCCCAGATGACTCCAGCTTGCATCAAGTTCACAAACAGAACTGACCAGCACACAGGTCCCCAGGTTTTCTATCTCCCTGCTACCTATGCTCCTACCAACGTATTTGAAAATTGCCTTCATCTAGAATTTTTTTTGTTCTATTTTCATGAAAACTACATGAAATTCTTAACAAATTAGAACCATAGTCATTCGTATTTGGCTTCAGAATAAACCTGGTTGGTCTCTGATCCTCCTTGAGGCAAGAGCTACATATTTTCATCAGCTGGACACTGGACCATTTTGGTCCCTGACCTGTTTTCAAATTAGGAATTTAAATATCCACTCATGATCTTCATGAATCTTTTCTAAATGGATGTTCCAGAGCCAGCACTGAATCTGTCCATTTTGTTAAGTAAGTAAATAAATAAATTCTTCATCCAAATGCCATTTATAACATAATTGATATGGTGGTTTGAATGTGAACAGCTTTCATAGGTTCATATGTTTGAATGTTTAGTCCCCAGTTGGTATAACTATTTAAAAAGGTTTAGGAGGTGTGGCTTAATTGAAGGAGGTCTGTCACTGGAGGTGGGCTTTGAATTTTCAAAAGCCCGTGCCAGGCCCAGTCTCAAGTTCTCTGCCTCAGCTGGGAGCTTCTAGCGACTGCTCAGCCCCAGGCCCGCTGTCTACTGCTGTGCTTCCCGCCATGATCTCCACAGACTAAGTCTCCGAAACTGTCAGCCAGCCAACAGTTACAAGCTTTCCTTTATAAGTTTCCTTGGTCATGGTTCCACTTCAAGGCAATAGAACAGTAACAAAGACAATTGGTAAATTTCAGAACATTAAAGGGAAGAAAATAACAGATTGATTCCAAACAGGTAATTGAGACTTGTGAAGTATTACGACCGGAGTCCACAAGCTCCTGTGAGTTTTGTCTTAGTTTTTGTGGTTTTATTCTGTTTGTTTATTTGATTTATTTTCTTCATTTGCTTGTTTGTTTTTATTTAAGTGTACAGCACGAGGGGCCACGCTTGAACATGCAAGAACATGTGGAGGCCAAAGACAGACACTGGGTGTTTTCTTCTGTTGTTCTCTACCTTATTTTTAAAGAAAGAGCCTTGTTAAACCGGAAACTCATCACATTGCCTAGACTTGCTGGAAAACAAGCCTCTGGGATCCTCTTATACCTGCCCTGATGAAACCCCCAGTGCTGTGGTTACTGACATGAATCATTGGGTTCTGCTTTTATGTGGTTGCTGGGAATCTGAACTCAGGGCCTCGTGTTTGTGTAGTGATTGTTTTACCAATGATTCATATCTCCCGTATTTGTCTTTGGTCTCCTAATTTATAAAATGAGGGTATGTACTGTATTGTTTTTTTATTAAAACAGATGATAATATGACTGACATGTGTCTAATACAACTTGTGACAAATATTAAGTATTAAAAATTAGCTAATTATTAGCTAAGTAGTTGATAAACTATAGTTACAACTGAAATATTTTTGTCCTCAAAAAAATTGTTCATCCTTGGAGCCTGGCTAACATAAATATGGGCGTTAATTTAGCATGTTCTGTCATATTCTGGCCCGACTAGAAAATGCAAAAGGCACCTGCCTCTATGTGAATGGTTGGTTACAAGAGTGTGAGTGCACATGTATATTCATGTAGAGGCCAGAGGTCAACACCAGGTTTCTTCTCCGGTTGCTTTCTACCTTATTTACTTCACTGAACTCAGAGTTCCCTAATTTGTATCCTGACTGGCCAGTGACCCCCAGGAATCCTCCTGTCACAGTCTTTTGAGTGCTAGGATTACAGGCACACACCACTGCAACTGACTTTTTAAATGAATAGTGAGGGTCCCAATTCAGGTCCTCGAGCATGCACAGTAATGCTTTACTGACTGGGTCATCTCCCCAGTGTCTCTCGTTTTGGCTTCTAGTTATTATATTCCATCAGGCTGCCCTCCCCACTTCTCATTTCTTTAAATACACTAGAGTTGTCAAACATCTGTCCTTGTGCCTGATGAGTATGACTTGAGCTAGAATGGAAATTACCTTGACACTAGAGTTGAAAATGCTATTTTCATGTATCTGTTAATAGCTGTCCTTCTCAATAGCACCCACATGACCTTTAAATATCACAGGAGATAAGTGGCAAATGAGAATGATAGTGGCATTTTAATTGATTGGTAAATTATGGAGAAGCATTAGCTAATACTCTGTAACACTTCTTCCCTCTCCTTCCCTCACTCTGTCTCACTGGAATAAATCATTACATTCTCTGGAGAGTTCCTGTTTTTCTTACCTTTGAATCTATGATTCATTTGACCCTTTCTACTGTGGTATAACATCCAGGTTATCTGAAATGCAGATAAATGTTACAGGGTGGAAAGCCATGTGAAAACTCTATGCACAAAACCCAAATGTCACTATGGACTAGCTTTCACAGAGGCTTTAATACACAGAGTGACATCACACATTGCACTTTGAGTGTGTTCTTAATGTTTTATATAGAGTGAACTGGCACTTCCTCTGAACAGGACTCTCAAAGGTTTCTAGATTTCTTCAATACCAACATTAATTCCTTCCAAGAGTAGAATAGCATGATGTAAAGACTAGACCCCATCTTGTGCGTATGACTATGTGGGGTTAGAGGAAGGTCTTAGATGTCATCTTCAACATCCTCTGTTTGTTTGAGGTAGGGACTCTCACTGGCTTGGAACTTCAACAAGGAGGCTGTAACAACAAATTACCCAATGAGCCATGTCCTCAGACCAAGGCCCCATCTATAAAAGGTTTCACTCCAACATGTCTCATCACACTAGGGACTGAGGCTTCCAGCATATGAGCATTTGGGGACATACTCAACCCATAGGGAAAGAAATGTGTCCTAATATGTCTTTATAGATTCATGAGTATATTAGTCCCTGGGCACCTCTCTCTCTCTCTCTCTCTCTCTCTCTCTCTCTCTCTCTCTCTCTCTCTCTCTCTCTCCATGTGTGTGCATGTATTCAGGCATAGTCTTCTAAACTAAAGTCCAATGAGACATGAAAATTTTGACAATGAAATTCACTTGTGCCTTAGGGCTGTCAAGTTGACTGTGACATCTCATCTTGGATGTCAACTGGACACACTTGAGAAGAGACTGAAGCACTGGCATTATCATATTGGCCTGTGGCTGTATCTATGGGACATTTCATTGACTCCTAATTGATTTGGGGGGCCCAGCTCACTGTAAGCTAAGCCACTCCTGGGCAGGAGTTGGGAGTAGAGTCTGTGCTACACGAGAAAAACAGCTGACCAATTCAGGGGAACAAGCCAGTTTGGCACTCTTCCATGGGCTTCAGTTCCTACCCCTGATTTCATGCTTTAAGCCCCTGCTCAAGACTCCCTTACTCAACAATGGACAGAATCTGTAATCCAAATTAGCTGTTTCCTCCTGATATTGCTTTTGCTCAGAGTAGTTTTCCCCCCTTTTATTGAAAATATTTTTTTACCTCACATAATGTATGCTGTTAAGAGCTTTCCCTCCCTATACTCCAAATTCTTTTCTACCTCTCCTCCCAACTGGATCCCTGCCTTTCTCTCTCTCACTGGAAAACAGTTATCACAATAGAAGGCAAACTAGAGCAATGCCTCAGTGGATTAAAGCACTTGCCCCCAACCTGATGCCATGAGTCTGATCCCTGGGACACAAGTTTTCCTTTGATTTACACATGTACCTTGTGACACACGTGCCCTTCCACTCCCCTAAAATCATGCACACAAAACTAATTAAAATCTATAACCAGAACGTTCATGTTGAGCTCTTCTAAACAAATGAAGTCTGCACAGAAGCCGGATGAGCCGCTGTCTCCTCCCCTTGCAGCCTTACTACAGTCATTTAAAGATCTCTGCAGTGTTCGATGGTTTAATTTACCTCACTGCGGATAAAATAATTTGTTTTCTGGTGAAGTAACATCTGTTTCTGTAGATAATTAAGTTATTAGATGCCAATCAATTTAATAAAGCCACAAGGCTTTCCTGGCCTTCTTCATGCGCAATCGATGAATTTACATGCAAAATGTGAAAAGTTTATTTTGAAGAAATTATCTGCATCTTCAATCACTGTGGAAATTCTGTAATTAGTGAGGTACTTGCCATCAAGGAGCTATGTAAGCGGGCCTGGAAATAGAGATGCTCCAAAGGCCTGGGATAATGACACCAGCACTTTGTATTTCCAGAAGCTCTTTCATTTATGCTATCAAAAGTTAATTTTTTAACATTTATTGTGTGTGTGTGTGTGTGTGTGTGTGTGTGTGTGTGTGTGTGTGTGTGTGTGTGTACATGTAGGTTTTTGCACTTGTGCTGTGGTATACACATAGAGGTCAGAAGACATTGTGCGGGAACTGGTCTCTCCATTTACCATGTGGATTTCCAGGAATTGAACACAATTTGTCAGCCTAGGGAAACAGTGTCCTCACCTCCAAGCTAGCTGGCTGGCTCCAGTTAATGTTTCTAAAACATCTATTATTCCTGGCATTTCTAAATGTTCTAAGGACTTTGCATAAATAGCCATTATTTAATCTTGTGGTAACTTATAAATAAATATTCCATGTTTTACAGGGGCAAGACAGAACTGACTTCCCATGAAACTAGGGGTTTAGACCTTAGTGTCTGGCTTGCACCCTCAGCCATACTCTCCTGTTTTACTGTACCACCAACTGGACATATATCTTCTGGGATTAAGCCTGCATGTCATGCTTCTTCTATACTGGTTAGAGATTATTTTTAGAACAGCAAGCACTGTTGAATCCCACAATACCAAAAGACATCATTCAGGGTGCATGATTCTCTATGTTCAAGGCACATGATTCTCTATGTTCAAGGTTCCTAATTATATACAGGGTGAATGATTCTCTCTGTTCAGGACACATGGCTCTCTACGTTCAGGTTGCATGATTCTCTGTGTTCAGGACATATGGCTCTCTATGTTCAGGGTGCATGATTCTCTGTGTTCAGGACACATGGTTCTCTATGTTAATGGTGCATGATTCTTTATGTTCAGGGCAGCTCTCTGTTTGCCTATAATAATGTGACAAGCCTCCATCAGTTGTCCTGAAGCATTCTAGGTTTGTGTCTGTTTTCTTGATTTAGTATTTTTCACTTAAATTTCCATATTTAACCCAAGTACTACTTTTTCTTTTCTAAAATAGGATTTTTACTTATTTTTTTAGAAGGGTTTAAACTTAAAGCCTTGAACATATGCTAGACGAAATAGAAATGTCTCAACACCTTGGTTATGGAACCAATGGCAGACAAAACAATGATACCAACCAAATCCATCTGGTGAACCATGAGGTTTTGTGGTTACTTACCAGATCAGGGACAATTCTCAAAAGACAGTTGCATCACCAAAAGCCCACTTCAGTCAGCGTGACAATTCATAAGGCTGGAACCCTGAAGCTCCTGGTAGGACTCAGCATGTTGGAGAGTTTCTTCCAGGAAGTTTGGCAGTCCGTCTTTCTCTATCTCTAGCAGTTTGTCTGGCCTTGGTTTCTTCAACAGAACTTATCACTTACGGTACCTTGAAGAAGGTGTGTTGTACATCTGGTCAGTTTCAAGGACTTCCTGAGACTTTTCAGTTGTTTACTTTCTAAGTCCTAAGCAGTCCAACCTCACTTTAGGACTCTGAGTCCTCAGGAGTTTCACACTTCAGAAGATGTTACACAACAACACTTCCATTGTACACCGCATTTCCTTGTTTTAAACTGACAGCTCAGCTTCTATGAGTAACAGTCTAAGTTCTTTCACTGGACACTGCATATGCATACCTTGAACATATTCTTAGCACCCAACAGTCTTCTCAGACCCATTCTATTTCTTGTATCCCCTGGGGACATCAGGAACAGTCAACACCCTAAGTATGACAGCATAGATTAGGTTAGCATGATCTTGGACTTCTTTGTAAATAGAGTCATGATAGAGTATCCTTGCTAAAATTATTTGCAAATGGCACAAGATGGTTTTGTTAGGCCTCTCTTTGTCCTTTGAACTTCTATGACTTCCTCTGGAACATATGAGACATATGATGTAAACAAGCAAGACATTGCTCATGGGTGTTTGAATGATGATCAGATACAGTATCTTTTCCTCTGCTTAGAGGTCATGGGTGCAGCCTGAAGCCATCCCCAACCCCTTGAAGTAAGCATACCTCAGCAGAGGATGGATTCACCAACTCTCCAGATCCTAGTGTTTTTTGATGGGTTGCTTTTCTCTGTCAGTTAAAGAATTAAAAGGCAGATAAGATCTTGAGCTCTCTGGGCAGCAGAGGAGAATTTTCAAACACAGAAAATAAGAGCAGACAGAATCAACATTTGAAGAAAGGCATTTATTGAAGAGAGGAAACACACACATTCAGTAGACACAGAGAAAAAGACCCCAAAAGCAGAGGTAATACTCGACAAAAGGAAAAACCCCACCTATTCTCAAGGGCTGCGTTTATTTTTAAGTCTCCTAAGAGTCTTTCTCCTCTTATTTAATTTGGTCAGTTTGAAGAAAGACAGGATGGCTGATTGGCCCACAACTGTTGTGTGCCATGTTCTGATCCATCCTTGAACTTGTTGAGGTAGTCTATCAGCAGGAGTCTTGCTAGCAGGAGAGTGGAGTCTACAGGGCCTGTGTTTGAAGCTGCCAGGCCTTTTTCTCAGGTCAGAAGGGTGAGGTAGAAGCAGTCAGCCAACTTGCAAGCTTGAAAACTTACCTATCCATAGTGCCTTTCCCTATCTGCCTACCAGGGAGTCTATATAACTTCTAGTTTCTCCAGTTTGTACCACAATGTCAGTTGTTCAGTGCACCCAAGTACTCATTCTCAGTTTGTCTAGTCTTTCTTTATCATTGGAAGGATAATGATGATTTCTGAACTCTAGTTGTTGAAGGTAAGATTAGAACATAACTTCATTTTTAGTTTCAGACTCCTTTATAATTTAACTGCTAAGTTACTCTTGTGCATATTGCTAGTTGCATTTTGGCCCAGGAAGATCTGTCATCTGCCTGTACTAATGGGGATCACCTTCTTCTCTTCTTTCTCCCTCAGAAAGCTATGCCTTTCCTTCAGTCACCATCTTCATCATACATAATGCACCCAGCTGATACAGACATGGTAATATAGTAACTCATTTAAAAGGAACCCCTGATTTCCTCCACATTCCATGAAAAAGTTACAAATGTTCTGAGAAGCACTGGGTAGACGGCCTGTTTGTTTTGGATATACAACATTCTAAATTGTAAGCACTCTCATTTGTTTTGTGACTGGCTCTTCAGCTACACAGAGAGTATCTGCCCTTCTGGCCATTCTGAGAAACATACATAGGAGGGTCATTGTTTTTGCAGATTCTCAACAGTTGTTTTAAGGCATTCTAAATCTCCCCGTTCTCAGATTCTTGCGTTTTTCTATATTGTGTGGTGGTGGCAGCTGTGGTGGTGGTAGTAGTATGTTTGTCTATGTGTGGTGCATGAGTGAGTGTGTGTGTGTTTGTGTGTGTGTATGTGTGTGTGTGTGTGTGTGTGTGTGTGTGTGTGTGTGTGTGTGTCCACATAAGGAGGCTAAAGAACGACTCAGATGTTTCTGTTGCTCTCTGACTTAGTCCTTTACAAGAGAGTCTCTCACTAGACACTCAAAATTTAAGCAAGACTGCAGCCAGCAAGCTTCTGGTATGTGCCCATCTTTTCCACCCACCATATCATTCTGGAGTTCCAGACCTATCAGTCATGCTCAGCTTTAGGTGAGTAGTGCTGATTGGAACATAGGTCCACATGCTTGCATAGTGTGTTTTCTTCTCTACCAATCCTCCCATCCCCTCACATTTATATTTTAATGTGCCAAACATAGAGAAACACACACAAAAATAAAACAAATATTCCCCTCAATGAGTCAACAGAAATTTGATACCCATTTAAAAAATAAATTAAAAGTATCACTTAAAATCTCCAAATTTATTCCTGGAGTGTACATAGTTAATTCTGCTTAGTAATTTACTGATTCTTTGAAGGAACAGTTCTTGGTATCTTATTTTCTGTAAACTCTCCCCCAAATAGTAAGAACAGAAAAGGAAGAATATCTTTGAAGAGAAATGAATGCATGCCAAACATCTATTGAGTGTACTAAAGGCCAGGAATACTGAAATCATTTTTTTAAAAATGTGTTTCTTAATGTGTGTGTATGAGAGAACATGGTCAGTGTATATGGATGCATATGGACATGTGTTTGCATGGTCAGTGTGTGCAGGTACATGTAAACGTGCTGTGTGTGAGGGGGGGAGGTGAGTGTGTAGGCCAAAAGATTTCCTTAATTGCTGTCCATCTTGTTAGTTGAGACAGAATTTCCCAGTAGGCTGAAGTTCACCAGTTTGGCTAGGCTGACTGGCTAGTAAGCCTAGCAGATCCCCCTGTCTCCACCCCTCAGGAAGAATTGTGTTTGTCACTGTGTCTAGATTCCTTACACATGGTTTAAATGTGAAGTGTTTCCCGTAGGCTCAGATTTGTGAACCTTCGCCTCCAACTGGTGGTGCTGTTGGAAAAACTGTGGAGCCTACTAGAGGAAGTAGGTCAGTGGGATGGGCCTGTGATTTTATTTGTGGGTTCACATTTTGTTCACTCTCTACTTCCTGAAAGTGGATATGATGTGCAAAATGGGGGCACAGACCCACAATGCCACCCTGCTGGAAGAGACCAAAATCAAGGTTTGGGTTTTAACTTGAGCTTATGACTAACCAACATGAAATCAGGGGTTCTTATAACAGCTCTGATTTGGATAAACCCAGTATCAAGCCCCTACCTTCTATGAAATTCAGAATCAAAAGTTCAAACTCACATCACATGGTTTCTTTATCTGGTAACCAACCCCTCTGTCACTGAATGCCACTAAGATGTGATTGGACTGTCCTCTCTCCTTCACTCAGGATATTTCAAGGGTTTCTAGAGCTCTGAGTCAGAACTAATAATGGATACTAGATGATACTAGATGGATAAGGACTTACCATGTCATAATCTCAAAAGTGTGATCTAGCATACAAATAAAATGTCAGTCTCGTGCAACACCAACTTCCTGAAGGTTTTAACCTCCAGGATTTCATCAGGTCTTCACAGCAGGGATCAAAGTTCCCCTTTCCTGTATTGCAGTTTGAGTGTGGAATGTTCCCATAGGCTCCTGTCTTTGAACACTTGGTTTCCAGCTAATAGAGCTGCTTGGGAAGATTGGGAAGATTTCCCTAGGAGACAAGTCACTGGGGAAAGGCTTTGTGGTTTTATTACCTGGCCCCACTTGCCATTCACTCTTTCTGCTTCTAGAGTGCCAGGGCAATGTGGCAGACTGGTTTCATCTCCTGCAGCCATGCCTTTGCACCAGGATGGACTTTATTCACTCTGAATCTGGAAGCCGAAATAAGTTCTTTCTCCCTAATTTGCTGTTGAGAGGTAGAAGTCCACAGCAGGGTTGGGACCTGGTTCTGAGTTTGAAGAACACTGCCAACTCAAGTCAAGAAGGAGTCCTGCCTTGGGGCTTTGAGAAGAGTTGAACACACAATATCCAAGCATGATGAAGTTCAGCAGCAATTCCTCAGTAGATACATGTACACACACAATTTTGATGAAGAAGGCAATGCTTGTTTATCGGGGTCTCTTGAAGTTTCAGCTCAGGAAGGTCTAAAAAATATAGACCCTGAAGCAGGCCAACTTTATTAGTTGAGTAGGGTGGTCCCAATTACCATACAAACATGCAGGGAAGAACACCCATAATGTCATACTTGGGCAAAGGAAGGTTATTGATTAAGGGATCTTGCCCACAGGAATGTAAAAAAGCATTCAATGCCTACAAAGTTACAGAGTTCCTGGTGTCATGAAGCATGTCCTGTTAATGTTAGGAATTATAATATACCTTGCTACCACATCCACAGAAGGGAATCACAAAAGAAAACTACAAGAGACACTCATCTCTAAGTGTGCACACAGGAAAGCCCAAGGGGGGAAAAGGCGACAGAAAAGATGCTAGAGAAATTTGAGGGACAAGGGAGATGGCTCAGTGGATAAAGTATTTGCTGTCCAAGCTTGAGGACCAGAGTTTATATCCTCAGAACCATTGCAGAAAAATGGCAGATGTTGTGGCTGTCTATAATTCCAGTACTTGGGAGATAAGAGAATGGATCCACAGAGCAAACTACCTAGATAGACTAGCTGAATTGGCTAGCTCCAGGTTCAGCAAGAGACCTTGCACACATGTATATATGCATTCTCAGAGAAAATGTGAATAGGCACACAAACAAACACACAAGTAAATAAGTCACACTACAAAAATCTAAAGTTTGTGCACCAGTCTCTAGAGCCCAAGTAAATATCAAACACAGTCTGGCTCCCAGACAGAGTAAATCAAGTCTCATTTTAAGACTTATTCTCTGGAGTTTCTGTAATATGATCAATCATTCCAGGCTTTCATCAACCATAACAAAACTTAAAATGGTATAGTAACTTTTAAGGGAAAAATTATCCACAAAATTGAAGACACGGTGCAAACCGAAAAATTCTTCAGGTGATATTAGATATTAGATATTCTGCAGGTGGTACAATTATAATAAAAGAAATCTAAATAACTGGTTAATAGATTAAGGACTCAAAAAACAGCAACAATCTACAGATGCTTTATATAAATACAGAGATGGAAGTTTAAGAAATAAAGCTAATGCAATTGAAAGAAGTCGAAAGCACTGTGAAAAGGAGTGAAGATTGGTGAGCATAGGCTCATCAGAAGACTCCACACAGCTGAAAATCAGTGGGCTAAAAGACAGCTCACCAGAGACCTCCCAGAATAAATTGCAAATACAAAATTAGAATTTAAAAGGATTAAACATTCAAATATCATCATGGACCAATTTCAAAAGAGTTAGATAAATATAATTAGAACATGAGAAGGAAAGAGCATGAATGGAGAAGAAACGTTTGAAGATATAATGGTTGAGAGTGTTCCAAAATTAATGAGACACCTCACCCCAAACCTAGAAGTGAGGAGCTGAGGATTTCTTGGCAGTTGATAGCTGCTAGGGGAGGGAAAGTCAGTCTTCTTTGGTAGCATGGCAACTGGTAGTTTGGACATGCACTTATGGGCAGCACTAATTTGCCTTAATGGGTTTTTAACAAACAAACAATAAATCAAAGGAAAGAAAGTGAAGATATAGAGTTGAGAGAGGTCTATGTTGGGTAGGATCGGGGGAAGTTGGAGAAGAGAAATAGGTGAATAGGATCATATTTAATTGTATATTTGAGGAGGCAAACAGATAGTGTTGATGGAGCAATGGAGTCTGCATGGGAAGCCCACCTTCTTCTGTGGCTTTTATACTAAAGAACCTTAAAAGATCTATTAGTGACTATGAGAGACAACCTCCTATGATGTTCCCAGCAGTGCAGTGTAGTTGGAGTTTTCTGCAGTCCCACCTGGTACACAGTCACTCAGACCCAAATAAACACACAGAGACTTATACTACTTATAAACTGTATGGCCATGCAGACTTCTTGCTATCTAGTTCTTATATCTTAAATTAACCCATTTATATAAATCTATACTTTGCCACGTGGCTCGTAGCTTACTGGTATCTTACATCTTGCTTCTCATTGCAGCGGAGGCTGGCAGTGTCTCCTGACTCAGCCTTCCACCTCCCAGAATCCTCCTCTCTGCTTATCCTGCCTATACTATATTTCCTGCCTGTTTCCTTGCCAATCAGCATTTTATTTATCAATCAATCAGAGCAACACATTAACAGCATACAGAAAGGCATCCCCGGCAGTGCAGTGAGAAAATAATTATATTTGAATTCTGTGGAGCATTTGGTTTTCCTTGCAAGGGAACTCCTCATTACAAGATAACCAAAGTATAGGCTGCTGGGGCTTCACTAGACCCCATTGGGGCTGAAGAAAAGTAACTGGTGATGCCATCATACTCATGCATTCCAAATGGATAATGGGAAAGTACCATCCTGGCCACAGTAGAACACTGTGTGACTAAGAAGAACTGAAATATATGTCACATTCATAATCTAGAAGTATAGGTATATCACATTATTTTCTCAAAAGATATAGAGAAAACATTTGAAGTAGTACAATATTTTTCAATGCAGAAATAAAGTAATATAAAACAAATCATACTTAACAATTTAAGAACAGAAATGAACTTCTACAATCTAATAAAAATATAAAAAAAGAGGCCGGGCGGTGGTGGCGCACGCCTTTAATCCCAGCACTCGGGAGGCAGAGCCAGGTGGATCTCTGTGAGTTCGAGGCCAGCCTGGGCTACCAAGCGAGTCCCAGGAAAGGCGCAAAGCTACACAGAGAAACCCTGTCTCGAAAAACGAAAAAAAAAAAAAAAAAATATAAAAAAAGCATGAACAAAAAAGCTGCCATCATAGCAGATGGAAAATGAATGCCGCAGTTTCCCTTGAGGTTAGGACAAGACAAAGTGCAAACTACTATCCTTTCTTATCAATAATAGTATCTATCTATATTTATATCAATCTATATATCTATATATACATACATACACACACATATATGTATACACACACATACATATATTATATATATATGTGTATATATTACAAGAAAGTCCAATGAAGGGACCATAGATTCTAAGAGAGTAAACTATCTCTATTTGCAGAAGACACAGCATTAGACATGGAATCTTATGACATCAATAGGATAAGAGGTGTGCTTATGGTGCTGTTGTTTCTTTAGCGGTGATGACCATCAGAAGGTAAATTCAGAGAATAAGTCTATTTATAGCAGCATCAAAGGAATCAAATGCTTAGTATAAGGCTGCAAACCTTATACTCTGAAAACTATAAAATATTACTGAATGGTATTAATATAATAAAATTATTCTTGTTTATTTGTTTTTGTTTGTTTGTTTTCAAAACAGAGTCTTACTATGAAAGTTTGGCTAATATCGAGCCAGGCACAACCTGTTCTTAAAAAGCTAAAAAATGATAAACATAGGCACACATTCTCGAGAACAACAATATAATTCAAAACTTAACAAAGCATATTTGTAATGCAGTCTCACAGACTATTCCAGTCAGGATTTGACCATAATTCTTACATTTCTCAGGATCCCCATAAGATTTCCAGTGCCTTTAATCATCAGGAAGCAGTATGAGAAGCTATGCCCAAATTCCCAAAATATTGTTCATGAATTTTTTTTTATTTAAAGGTGGTTGATTATAAATGCAATCTCCTTCTAAAGAAGAAAAGGGGCTATTATAGATATGATAGGATGAAAGGGTAGAGTATTGAATCTACTTTTAAAGATCAACAACTTGTTTCAAATGTTTTACATTGCTACTAATTTTAGTTTATTACAAATTTAAAGTTAATTTTGTTATACTGTGTGCATATTTCTACTCTTGTTTAAGGTATTATGTTGCAGCTCATTTAAAATTGTAATATATAATTAAGAAATACAGATTAATAGTCATCTAGGATAATCAAACTTATACTCATGTTAGTTTAGTTTTTAGGCATATAAAGGTATATTTCAATTAGGTAATCTTCAAAGACTTACAGAATATGTCATCTAAAATGTTTTAAAAACTAAGACTTTCTAGACAGTGAGACATATCTGCTCTTGGCAGCACTGATTTACTTCAAAGGGGAAGATGTGCATCAAAACACTCCATACGAGTTTATCTTCTTCTTGGCACAAAATGGATGGTGGTCAAAAAACTGCTCTTGCTTGGATTGCTTGACAGAATGTTATATAAACTGGACATGCAGGACTCATAGAAAAATGAGCACTAAATTTTGCCAAAACAAAATGAGATGATCCTTCAGATTCCTACTTTGTAGAGGAGACTGCCAGATATTCTACAGGACACAAGGAGAAGCAACTAAAAAACTCTAGGCCTTTAGGCTGAAGATAGATGCTTATATGTTACAGAGAAACTTTGAGTAACTGTCCAGGCAGCCAGCTGGCTCTGTCATTCTAGGTTTTTGAGAGTTGCTTACAATACACTTCTTGTTTACTTAGGTAGTATTATATCCTTCTATGGTCTTTGATGTAGTTGAAGACTAAATAGTTATAACTTTTCCTTTGTTATGATAAATGATAAATTAGATATGAAACCTCAGACTCACAAATATAGGATAGATAAAATATTTTCTTTAATCTTTCCAAATACAAAGAGACTAGATATTATATCTATAATTCCTGCTTGATAACTGTTCTATTATATATAATTTTTCTATGTTAAAGTTAAAACTTTCTATTTTGATTAGACAGAAAAGGGGAAGTGCTGTGGGATGTCTTTCTATATGCTCTGAATATATGTTTCTCTGATTGGTTGATAAATAAAGCTGCATTGGCCTATGGCAAGGCAGTTTAGAGGCAGGTGGGAAATCTGAGCAGATATATGAAGAGAAGAAAGGAGAGTAAAGAGAGATGCCAGCCAAAGCCAAAGGAACAGCAAGATGCTATCAGACCAGTAATGCCATGGCCACGTGGAACCTTAAAGATTAATTGAAATCTATTAAGTTATAAGAGCTAGCTAGCAAGAAGCCTGCCATAGACCACACAGTTGGTAATTAATATAAGTCTCTGAATGATTATTTTGTAAGTGGCTGCAGGACTGCTGTGTCAGGCAGGACCAGAGAAATCTTCCGGCTTACAGAGAGTTCAGAAGTAGATCCACACAGATGGAAACTGATTTTTGATAAATGAACAAAAACAGTGTTCACCTTTCTAGCAAAGGTTACTGGGATAATTGGATACCAAATTAAGAGAGAGAAGAGAGAAGAGAGAGATCTGGGAGAGATATATTAGAGAGAGAAAATAGAAAGAAAATTATAACCTAGACACATATCTTACAGTTTTACAGTTTTTATAAGAATTCATTAATAATGCAAATTTTAAAACTAAAGTAATATTGAAGAAATTGGCAAAATTTTGACAAAACCTTCAGTTTGATAATGAGTTTTCTGATGTAATGACAAAATCATTATCAATAAGAGAATAAAAATCATAGATACTATTAAAAATTAAAATGTGACACTATTTAGTGACAAGAATAAAAAGCTATGGACAAGAAGAAAATACTTATAAAGAACATGTCTTGTAGATAGAGTTTTCCTGCCTGGCCCACAGTCAGGACAAATCTCTATCACCCACCAGTCCCACAGCTGCTTAGACCCAACCAAGTAAACACAGAGATTTATATTGCTTACAAATTGTATGGCCGTGGCAGGCTTCTTGTTAACTGTTCTTATAGCTTAAATTAATCCATCTCCATAAATCTATACCTTGCCACGTGGCTCGTGGCTTACCGGCATCTTCACATGTTCCTTGTCATGGCGACAGCTGGCAGTGTCTCCTCTCAACTTCCTGTTCTCTCAATTCTCCTGTCTGTTAGTCCTGCCTATACTTCCTGCCTGGCCACTGGCCAACCAGTGTTTTATTTATTGACCAATCAGAGCATTTGACATATAGACCATCCCACAGCAATGTCTAATAAAATACAAATAACTCATGAACTCAAAGGAAAGCAAAGATTTCAATTTTAAACCAGACTAATAGTCCCAAATATGCCTCAATAAAGGAGATTGGCAGATGTAAGTAAGTGTGTGAATATGTGCTTAATATAACTTGTTTTTTAAAACCTGAAAAATAAAACAGCAATGAAATGTCATGACAGAGCTGTAGGAACGACTGAAACACTAGAGCTGGTAGTATTGTATACTAGTGAGTATTCAAAGTAAGAATATTCACTTTCTTGGACTGGTAAAGCCAAACATTGGTCATCATACCTGTAAAAACAGCATCTTGCACATTACCTCATATCCCTTAGAGTAAAGTTCATCAACACCCTTTGAAGCTAGGTATCTCCCTACAATAAGGTCTAGAGCTTGTTCAGTAAATATTTACCCACATAATTTATAAACGATCCTCACATAAAACCTTACTCTTAACATTTATGTAAGTTTATGTATAATTACCTAACCTAGAATCAATTAAGACATTCATCAAGATTTGTACAAGCAAGCTGTGTACCTGAGTTCAAGGGAATATCATTGGGTTCTAATAATAAGGTTTTGCTGCCTCAGTTCAAAGAATACACTAATGAATCTTATTAAAGGTATATGATAAGAAAAAGAATGCAATTTAACAATGTTGCATGCTATATGATTCCTATAATCCAAATGACATTTGGAAAAGTGAAATGAGAGAAAAAGGGAGCAGGAGAAATTATGGATGTTAGGTGGGATCTGTAGTTTCATAATTGTGAACAGAGGATATTTTGCATTTGTTAAAACAAATAGAACACTATACATAATGTGCAAACCATAATGCATGCAAATTAGCAAGTAGTATAGGAGGTCAGAGGATTTCAGAATGACCTGTAAAATATGACATGACGATCTAACAACATGTGGGCTGGGGAGATAGCAGTAGGTGATGTGCGTGGTATGGAAGCAAGAAGACCAGAGTTCAATCCTAGAAACTATTTTTTTAAATGTGATAGCTTGTAATACCAGAACTGGGAAGGCAGAGACATGAATTTCTGGGGCTGGCAGGTCAGCTTAGCTCAATCAGTTAGCTCCAGGTCAAACTGACTTTGTCTCAAAACACAAGGTGGAGAGAGACGGAGGAAGGCACCTGAACTTGAGCTCTGGTATCCACAAGCACAAGTACACACAGGCACAACTGCATACCCATGTTGTTGCGCACACACACACATACACACACACACACACACACACACACACACACACACACAGGAATATAATAAAATTTTGCAAAAGTATGGGAATAAAAGGTACTGAAATAAGTAATTTCTGGAATATATACAGTCTTTAAATCTAAAAACAAAAGAAGTTATACTCAAACACTGTATTCTACTTATTAAAGGTATTTACCACACAGACACAGATTAATAATCTTAATACAACTATACATTTGGAAGCTGAAACTGAACAGTTAGATCCTCACGTAGAAGATGGCAGACACCAGGGATCTGGTTTGGAGAACCAAGCAAGAGAGTGAAGCAAGAATGATCTGTGAGAGGATGGGTTATAGCTGGAGACATCGGTAAGCATGTGGTACTTAGCATGCTTAGTCAAACAGTTGGTTACAGAAATGGCTATTCTCAGATCTTCATATTTATCAGTCTGTATGTATCCCATTGTGTGTGTCTATATATGTAAATATGGTATGTATGCATAAGTATCTATAAATACATAGTCCACACATAGGTTAGTATACATACATGCAATGCATTGTAGAGTAAAAAGATTTAGAACAAACAACACACTGTAGCAAGAACTCCAGCACACCATCTTGATTATAGTATCAAGCTCCAACAAAAGGAACAGATTGTTCAGGGTGAAAAGAACCCTAAAAACTGCTTATGGAAACATGTGAGCAATATTTAGTCTATATTCTGCTACAGAGTAGCTAAGACTGGGTACCTTGTGATGAGAAAAGGGTTGCAAAATTCCATCTTCTGGATGTTATAGTCACGGCAAATGCGAACGCAGAGTAACTGCAGTTGCCTGCACTGATCCTGCACAAGTGGACCTGTCAGCTGTCAGTCATGTGTCTGGGAGGGGCTAGTGAGGCCTTATGTCTCCCCGATGAATTATTGGCTACTAACAGATTGTGAGAGATGGATAGGCATTGCTTTCATTAGTGTACCTACCAATTACCCTACCAGGCTCCAAAGGATAGTTCCTAACCCATGCTCACACATACTGCCCTGGTTAAACTCAGTGAGTCACAAACAAAACAAAATCATGAAAATGAGAAGGGACTTGAAAGGAAGGAGAGTGACTGATAAGGGGGAGGTGAGGGTAATCAGAACATATCACACATGTGCAGGAAATTGTCAAAGAGCAATTTTTACTCTTTATCAATTTTTAGACAGAATATAAATGTACTTTCCACATTTCTGTAGGCTTGGAAATCCATATTAAAATTACAGGCATCTTATGTGGGTCTGTTTTGCTAAGTCCTCACCAAGTGAAAGGTAAAAGGAAAGGGACCTCTGTCCTATGTGGCAAACTTTGGGGAATGAAAGGACAGGGAGGAATAGGGAGGGGGAAAGAATGGGAGAGAACACTCACCAAACTCCAAAGCTGCATTGATCATTCATGAGATCGGGGCCCTTAGGACTTTAATTTCTCCCATTTGACTCATGCCTGAGTGCCACTGTGATGAGATTAAGTTTCTAACAGAGGAACTCTGGACCAGCAAACCATTAGGACCACATCAGGGGGGAGACATGCAATGTGAGCTTGAAACAACTTGAACGCCAAAATCAAGTAAATTCTACATATAGACAGACATTCACATGGACACATACACATAGACACACAGAGACACAAATACATACATAGACACAGAGAGACACATATACACAAAACATACACATGAATAGACACACTCAGACCTAGATATGTACAGAAACACATGCATATGTACACACAAAATAAATATAAATGTTTTATAGGTTAAAAACAAAGTGGGAAATGATTAAAGATTCCTAACATAGAACTCTGGATTCCATCCAAATGTTCAAATACATACACATGCATCTGCATGCACACGCGTGCGCACATACACACACACACACACACACACACACAGAGAGAGAGAGAGAGAGAGAGAGAGAGAGAGAGAGAGAGAGAGAGAGAGAGAGAGAGAGAGAGAGCGCTTTATTAAAGAAAGGCCAAAGGAAGGAGAGAGTGAAGGAGGAAGAGAAGCAGCAAAGGGGCAGAAGGGCTGGATGACAGGAGCAGACAGACAAGCAGGCACTATTCCCATGAAATCACGCAAACATTTTCAACTATTGAAATCTGAATCTAAAGAGTTGTGATCGTCATGGTGTCCCCTTGACAGAATCTAGAACCACCTGGGAGATGGGTCTCTGAGCAATTCTGTGGAAAAATTTCTTGATTACCTTATTGATTGACATAGAAAGATCCATTTAATTGTGGACAGGACAGTTCCCTGGCTGGGATCCTAGACTTAATAAAATGGAGAAATTTTGCAATGCATATATCACTTTCCTTCTCCTGATTGTGGATATCATGTGACCAGCTGCTTCAAGCTCATGATATTTTGACTCATCCAACATAATGGATTGTATGTGGAAATGTAAGCTAAATAAATCTTTTCTGTAAGTTCCTTTTGTTGGGTGTTTTATTGAAGTAATAGAAAAAGAAACTAAGACAAAAAATTAGTGCTTGGGGCAGATTATAATTTACTGAAGTAATGAACTACTGCAATGCAGTAAACATGAGGGGACCACAGCCACAGATCCATGAGTGAAACAAAACACTTTCAAATGAAAGAAGAAAGTCACAGAAGATAAATTTTCTCCTACTAGTGAGTGGGCTTTGGAATAAACCTTACCCACGTTTTGCAATTCTTCATTGACTGTGCCCATCTCTGGTATTTCAGTTTCTCTTTATCTCAGTACATGTGAAGATCAATGGTACTTAAGAGCTTCCCGGAGACCCTAGGTGCAAGTGAGATGGGTCAGAATGTTTGGCCACTTGTAAAGTAAATCCGCAGACTCTTATTGTCTATTTACACAGTGTGACTTTGTTCATTCTCAGTAGTGTTCACTCTACATACTGCAACTCCAAGTTTCTTCTTATTGAGAAAGAAGACAAAAACAGGAGTTTGAGTGTCATTTCAACACTGCAGTGCCTGTTTTAATCCTGAGTTGCTTTCCCTAAGACTTGTAGAATTTAGCTTTTCTGGTATGGGAGTGTATTTATGGGACCACATGTGAACATTGAACATATTGAAATGACAGGAGTTAGCACCTGACACACCAAGACCAAGTTCTCAGCACAAAGAGATTTATTTGCCACAGATGGTCAAAGGGCAGGGAATAAAAGACAAAAATACGTGGAAGAGGACAATGGAGAAAGCAAAGGGAAGAGTGGGAAGGCATAATTGCCCCTAGGAATAAAAGACTGCCTCTGGATAGAGAAGGGACAGATGTTCATAGAGGGAAAGGGGGAAACCCCATGAAAGGTGAGTTCGTTAATTTTAATTAGGCATGTTAATTAGGGTAGCCTAAAGAGGGCATTCTCCCAGAAATATGAGGTCAGCTCTATTTATTCACTTATCATTTCTCTATCATTTATGTGCCAATCATCTATTTATATATCTATCTCCTAGTACTTGTCTTTCTGTATCTCTAAATATCACCCATTGTCTTCTAACTCTATTTATATCAATCTCTTTATCCACAGTCTATCATTATTTATCTCCTATTACTTGTCTATCATCTATCTATTTATCTGCCTGTCTGTCTGTCTATCTATCTATTATCCTGTTCAGTGGTGAATAACATGGAAAGGAAGCTGAAAAGTCAGTAAATTGAGGTAAGGAAAGCTGGAGCTGAGTCCTTCCAAACATAGTATTTACTGAAATATAAAACTGAATTATTCCCATAGAAAAAATCTGAACTTCAAAGTATTTATTCCTCTGTTCTGCCCCAGGTCTAAAATTTCTATCACAGTCACACTGCCACCAAGATACAGGATCATTTATGAGGCTGCTGGAACGCAACACAAAATGTCTGAGAAAAATTAATCTCATTTTGATTTAGTCTTCTCTTCTGCACGGTAATGAATTTAGATCTCATACTATTGACCTGCTCTGCCTTTGTTCCCATCAGAATCGATACAGTTTGCCATGCCATAAAGTAGCTAAGGCTGGCTTCTAGTTCATTGCTGGGCAAACTGCTCATGAACTCATGTGTGAAGCAGGCTCCCTTAATCAGCAAGAGAACCTGGTTTTAAAGCAATTGACAAATAGTATCAGAAGTGGTAAAGATTTGGGGAGGCTTGAAGATGTAAAACTGTGCCTACAGTTAATAAGCATCATCTGAAAAATACCAGCATCAAACAATTTTATTAATCAGGCTTATTTCCAGAAAAATATCAGTAATTTATGTGAACTGAGTATTATGTTTTCTAATGGAATAAGGCTCTATCCAGTTCTAAAAGTCTGGTATGTATAGAAAGGAATACTTGTGTAAGTCATAGAGAAAAGAAATCTGTACATCTAGTTTACCCTCACAAACCTCAAAACTAAATCCTTTGGATGTTTCAAAAGCATCCACAGCTCAGATGACAGATTATGAGATATCTTCCCTCATTCACAACTTCAAATCTCTTTTAAAGACAATAATTCCTATCATTCTTAATGTTTTGTCACTTGGTATTTTGTGTCTTGATCTCTCTCTCTCTCTCTCTCTCTCTCTCTCTCTCTCTCACACACACACACACACACACACACACACACACACACACACACACTCAAGTTGTCTATTACATTTTTGTTGAATCATTATTAAACAATACAAAAACAACATTTTCATTAATTCTTTGAGAATTCCATATAATGTATTTTGAGCATATTTACTCCCCATCACACAGCTCCTATAACCACTCTTCCAAACCTTCCCACTTAACTTTGGGATATCTTCACTGTGTCTCTTTTTCTCCCCTGAGTCCAGTTTATGTTGCCTGGCTAGTCTTGGGAGTGAGCCCTTCCCTGCCATGTGATCAATACACCAGTTGTCATAGCATTAGAGAAAACTGGCTTTCCCCTCCCCAGAATCTATGCCGATAGCTGCTCAGCTGGTGGTGGGATGTTGTGCCTACCTTTCCTAATCTGTGATAGAATTGTGTCTGTCTGGAGTTTGCTATGGTCTTCTGAATGCTAGTAAAATTACTGTGAATTCATTTTGCTCATTTACCATCTTCTGTCTGGAAAAGTTTATTTGGTGCTATCCCCTACCTCTGGCTCTTACATGTTTTACTTTTGCTCCCTCTTCCTAGAACATCTCTGAGGGTTGAGAAAAGGAGTGTGATGCGTATGTTTGGTTTGGAGCTAAGCCCTCTACCATCTCTCATTTGTTCCACATGGGCCAGGTGGGAATCTCTCTGTTAATTTCCATCTACTGCAAAGAAAATTTCTCTGATGAGGATGAGAAATGCTCTGATTTTATCATAGTCATACTTCATTGGAAATCCTTTTTAATAAAAGGTCTATTTTACAGAATGTTTGGTTCTAAAATAGAGCCTCTGACCTATCTACACACAGTTCCTTGGCCCCTGTAATAGTGCTGGGTATGGGTTTCATCACCGGGAGTGGGCTTTAGATTCAATCAGAAGAGTCCATCTCAGAAAAGCAATGCCCATCAGTCTCTACTCTGACATTCTACATTTTTTAACCTTTTGTATATGTGAGCAGATGCATGTGGTTGAATACATGTGCAAGTGAGCTCATTCAAGTGTGTGTCTATGAAGGTCAGAGGTCTGTGCTAGATGGCTTCATCAGTTTCTATCTACATTATTTTTTGATGTTTGGTCATGGTCCTAGCTTTAATGGCTGAGCCAATTCTCCAGCCTTCTACTTTAATTTTCTTCTTGATTCAGGGTTTCTCTCTAATTTTGGAATTCACTGTGAGCTAGTCTGGCTGGACAATGAGCTTCTGGAATTGACCTGCATCTGCCCTTCAGTACTAGGATTACAACTGTGCATTACACTGTCCAGATACAAACATGGGTGCTGGGAATACAAAATTGGATCCTGATAGTTGCATCATAAGCTCTTTCCCCACCAAGATATCTTCTAAGCCCTTCTTTATAAGTTTTGAAGAAAGAGTCTTGAATTTTCCTTTCATATTGAGTCTCCTAAACTATGTAACTAATTTTACTCAGATTGAAGACATCATGGTAGGAAAAGCTTTCTAATCTCCAAATCTCAAGGAGACCCAGCCAATACTCTAGCCAAGCAGGAATCCTAATTTTAGAGTTTACATTCATAAGGTTAGGGAAGTCTGAGGACTGCAGGAAGCTAAGTCTTCAAGCACTGCATTGAACAGAAATGGAGAGAGTGGGCAGTTGTCTTAGTTGATTTTCCATTACCTTCATAAGTCAGTATGACCAACACAACTTACAAAGAAAGAGTTGAATTTGGCTTGTGGTTCCACGGCAGAGCAAGGACATGGTAGTGGAAACAGTTAAGAGTTCACATATTGGTCCTCAAGAAGGAGGCAGAAAGAAACACAACGGGAAAAATGTCAGGAATGGACAATGTCTACTGTATTTGTCACTTTTCTCACTGTGACAAAATCCCTAACAAAGTAAACTTAAGGGAGGGAGGGTGTGTTTCTGATCAAGTTGGAGGAAATGGTCCGTTGATGCTGAGGAAGCATGGTAGTCAGAACATGAAGCAGCTGACCACATTGCATCAAGTTAGGAAGCAGACTCACTTTTATGGTCAGGATGTCACCCCACAGAATGGTGCTATACAGTCTAGGTTTCCAAAACCCAAACAAGATGATTTCTAATTTTTTTTTTATGACCAGTGCTATTTTGATGCCAAAGCCCACAAAAGACAACACAAAATAAGGTACAACAGGGAGTGAGGATCTGAATTTGATTCCAAGAACCCACACAAAAGTTTCAGATGTAATGACACACACCTATAACTTCAGAACCAGGGAGGCAGAGACAGAAGATCCTTGTAGGTCTCTGGCCAGTCAATTTAGCATTTATGCAAATTTCTGAACTCAAGATTCAGTGAGAGGCTCTGCCTCAAAAGCTAAATTACAGTGTGTTTGAGGAAGATAAATGGGAACAACCTCTTGCCCCCACACGCACACATGAATATGTTATAGTACCCACATATATGAGTACAAACTTGTACAGAGTGTGTGCATGCACAAACATACGCACATTTAGACACACACTCACATAAGATGCTAGAAACCGTTATCTCTCATAAGTAAGAACACAGAAACCAACAAAATAATTCCTAATGAAGCTAAACAAGAAAAATAGCATCATCTGACCAAATAAAGCTTTTCCTCTCACTCATGAGAAAAACTCCCAGGGAATTAGAGGGGTGTGTCTTTAGCTCTCCAAAAAGCTTTCCAATTCTATCCTGTTGAGTGCATTACTAATCATCACCTAATGTCTCACCTTCTTCTGTGTTTGAATACTTCTAAAGTTGTGTTTAAATGGACTCTCCTCCAGTAAACCTTCCATGACTGACACACTCATGTTACTACTAGCTGAATCTACACTGAAACAAAATTATTTGTGCCACATACACATACAAAAAGCAATACATGGAATAGTGTGTGTGTGTGTGTGTGTGTGTGTGTGTGTGTGTGTGTGTGTATGTGTGTATCATATGTGTAAGTGTAAGAATGTGCATACAAGTTATGTGCATGTGTGCATATGCATATAGGTTATTGTGTCTATGGTCTGTGTACACATGTGCATGTCATTTCATGTGTTTGTATGTGCATGAGCATATAGAGACCAAAGATTGATACTGAGTATGTACCATGATTGAATTCTGCCTTATTTTTGGAGACGAGGTCCCTCACTGAACCTGGAACCCACCACTTTGGCTAGACTGACCAGCCTATGAGCTCAGAGACCATCCTACCTTTAC
This sequence comes from Peromyscus californicus insignis, assembly GCF_007827085.1. NCBI lineage: Eukaryota > Metazoa > Chordata > Mammalia > Rodentia > Cricetidae > Peromyscus > Peromyscus californicus. The sequence continues at coordinate 8,989,750 of NW_026294435.1, read as the reverse complement.
CTCACCACCACTGGTGCTACAGACATGTGTCACTGCATGCAACTTCTCCATAGGTACTGGGGATATGAACTCAAGTCCTCGGCTTGCATGGCAGGCATGTTACTAACTAGGCCGCCCTCCCAGCCTCTATGTTATGGTGTATGGAGTTATCTTTGTTCTGTCAATGGTAACAGGAGATTCCTAAGGGAGAGGATGTAGGAATTGTTCTGAAATAATCTATTAAGTATTCTGTCATAACAACCCAATCATCGGTCCTATAAATATGATTAAAAGAATGAATCAAAAATTAGAAAATATAGTAAATGTTATATTTGCAAGAAAATGTGTGCTCTATTTTACACCGTGTGACATTTACTAAGACGATCACCACAGATTCATCTACTTGACATATAAAATGAAGAGAAGTACATTTGTCGTTGTGTTAAATTCTTAGCTGGACTGAAATAAGTGTGAAGGCCCACAGAGAAGGGGACATTGGCTGGCTATGACAGCCTCTTCTGAGAAAGGGGAGGCAGCGTGCGGTGGATGACTAAATGTGTTGCTAGGAAGCAAAAGATGGGGAAAATTACAGAAACACTGGAAGAAAAAGCGCCCTTCATCCCTGAGTCTGGTCGGAGCTTCTCACCACTAACAATTAAGAATCCTGGCACAAATAACATTTTCTGTGAAGGCTGGCAATACAGACAAATTTCTTTCACACAGAAATATTTTTAAGTAAAGGGTTGTGGAGACGGCTTAGTGGCGAAGTACTTCGTGCTTAGGTGGGAGGCCCTGAATGTGGTCACCAGAGTCCACATAGAGCCAGAGGTATTATCACCATCGTCACTCACAGTGCTAAACATGGGGGGTGGGAGGTAGTGACAGGAGGATCTTTGAAGCTCGTGGACCAGCTACCCTGGAATATGCAGTGCCAAATAACAAAGAAACCCTGTATCAAAAAAGGGTGGAAGGCAAGAACCAGCACCTTAGGTAGGCACATGATCTCCACATATTCATATGTGTGTACTAGCACCACATGCATCCAAACTCACAGAAACATACACACATGCACACACATCAAAAATGCATATACAAGAAATACCAATGTTGAAACAGCACTAAATCAGGCTTAAGGTAAGATATCATATAGTTTGGGTATACTTTCATTCATCTCTCAGATAATTTCTGGAAATCTTACAAATAAAACTATATTTTTTACAAAAGATATCCTAGCTTCTTGCATCTCTGTGATCCAGCATTTTATCTTGATAAGTGCTAGTTGCCCCTCAGGACCTGTCCTGTGATATGCAAATTTCTGAACAATCTTTGAAGATAACTTCAGAATTTAGTTAGCCTAGCTTATTATTTCAGACAAGACACAGCTATTCTTCTTCTATTCCAAAGTCCATGCTCAAACTCAGAAAACTACTGATTGGTCCATCTTAGTGCACATCTATTCTGTCCTGAAGTCTGTGGCTGGAGATGGAGTATCAAGTTAGAGGACATTCAAGCAAGGTTCTATAACTTGTAGTGGGTAAAGAAGACAACTTTGGTATCACCAGATCCATATGCACCATGAGGGTGGTGAGGTACCTCTCCACAAATTATATTGTTTTTACTATAATGATAAAGGAAAGGCTACTAGACAGAATGAAAGAGTATACACTATAGATATGCTCACTAGTAGAGCATAGACAAGAGTTAATGAGTAGCTACTTAAGCTATATAGGCAAAGGATGTGAGGTTACTGCCCTCTGAGCTTCTGTCCTGATGATGTTTTGCTTCTATAAAAGCATACTCTTCCCTGGAATCCAAGCAGCACACATGTCTGTTCCCCTTCAATTAATGTTCAGCTGTCCCTGAAAGTATCCTCTTTTCTTATGATCTTTTTAAACCCTATATGGCATTTGAAGACACCAACACTATTCTTTCTTACTGAAGTGATGGGTGATTGTGCTCGGCATGATGTGAATGTGTTGCTCCCATTGGTTGATAAATAAAATGATGATTGGTTAGTAGCCAGGCAGGAAGTATAGGCAGGGTAAACAGACAAGTAGAATTCTGGGAAGAGGAAGACTGAGTCAGGAGTCACCAACCAGACACAGAGGAAGCAAGATGTGAAGGCACAGCTGAGAAAAGGTATCAAGCCACATGGCTAAACATAAATAAGAATTATGGGTTAATTTAAGTGTAAGAGCTAGTCAATAATAATCCTGAGCTAATGGCCAACCAATTTTAATTAATATAAGCTTCTGAGTGATTATTTTATAAGTGGCTGTGGGATCTGTTGGGCTGGGTGGGACCAGAGAAAACTTCAGCTACACTGAAGAGCTTCAGAAGCTGTCCTGGTTTCAGTATTTAATTCCTATAATAAGTGGCAGTAGTCATACAACTTCTTCAAGGAGCAATGCTTGAGAATAGCATGAGTGACACCTTTGGAGATCCTGATCCACTTGGCAAGGACTTGTGGAGAGTTCGCTACATGATTCTGTGTATAACTCCAGGAGTGTATGTGATATGTGTGCTCTTTGCTCTCACTATGCTACCCATACTGCTGGCCTGAATGAGTCACAATAGGCCATGAAGTTTAGTATCATGTATTTGTGTGACTGTTCTGGGAAGAATAATTATAACCATAAGAGCTTTAAAGAAATGCTATTAAATAGACAGTTTCAGGAGATAATGAGAACATTAAAGGAAGAGAGAATGAGGCAGAATCACAGAAACCCACTATCCCCTCATTTCTAATAACTATGCCAATACCTCAAGAAGTTAAGAGAGATAGACATAAGGACAAGGGATGAACAGTGCCAACTATTGAGAGTAAATTTCTAGGTTATGTTGCCTATAGGATAAACAGAAAAATCTGGTAGGTTTCTAGAGAGGATAGAGCAGTACAAAATGTAGAATAGTTTGAACCAGCTCTGGATGGTGAGTTGATAATGACCAGACCCTACCAGATGCTAAAGATGTCCATATTAACCACAAGACATAACACTGTCTCTTACCCTGCATGATGCTGTAACTTCACGTGCTGCCAATTGGATACACCATTCTACCTGTTGTGTGCCTAGTTAGAAAATTTCCTTTGTAGCTTGAAAAACTGCTTGTGCTTCTAATGACAGAGATATTGATCAAAAAGGCAGTGGCTACAGGTGGGAGGGTTGGGAGATGGAAGGAGAAAGAGGCAAGGAACAAACTGGTAATTATTGTAATCATTTTTAAAAACAGGAAGTAGGGGTGGTGGGTAAATGCCCCACAAAGAGGAAGTTTGGTGGAGGGGCATGTTTGAGGAGGGGGGGCAATCAGGATTATCTTTTTTTTTTCCAGAGCTGAGGACCGAACCCAGGGCCTTGTGCTTGCTAGGCAAGTGCTCTACCACGAGAGTTGTTGAGACCAAGGTTGGATAAAGCACAGGGACAAATGGCCAAATGAATGGAAACACATGAACTATGAACCAATGGCTGAGGGGTCCCCACTGGATCAGGCCCTCTGAATGGATGAGACAGTTGATTGGCTTGATCTGTTTGGGAGGCACCCAGGCAGTGGGACCAGATCTTGTGCTCATTGCATGAGTTGGCTGTTTGAAACCTGGGGCCTATGCAGGATTGTTTGGCTCGGCCTGGGAGGAGGGGACTAGACCTACCTGGACTGAGTCTACCAGGTTGACCTCAGTCTGTGGGGAAGGCTTTGCCCTGGAGGAGATGGGAATGGGGGGGGGGGTGTTGAGGGGAAGGTGAGGGGGACGGGAGGGGGGAGAACAAGGGAATCCGTGGCTGATATGTAGAACTGAATTGTATTGCAAAATAAATTAATAAAAAAAAAAAAAAAGAAAAAAAAAAAAAAAAAAAAAAAAAAAAACAGGAAGTAAAACTGGTTGTAAAAGTGCTCATGCAATCCATTGAAATTGTATCAATAAAGAAAGATAATTGGTGCTCTTGTTTGAATGAAACTGGTGGTCACAGTCTCATCTTGGCACAGATTCCACACCTCTGTCCCAAGTCAATAAACCCATCTGGAGCAGGGTCTCCAACAAATAAGAATTGAAAACCTACCAATTTCCTAAAACTCAAATGTTTCACATCTTTGTTAGCTAATGAAGCAGACAGCTGAAATCTCAGGCATCTAAACCCAGTTAATCCTATTCCCCTTTAAAAGTGGGTCCTTCAAGCATACTCTATTTTTCATTTGCCCAAACAGATGACAGAACAATGCTAGACTCCTTCTTCCCCTTCCCACCACAGGGAGGAAGTCACAAAGAATAGGAAGGTTAATTACTGTTGTGGTGCAAATGTGAAATGTTCCCCACAGGTACATGAGTTTGAATAACTTCCCTTCAGCTTTTAGTGCTGCTTGAAATGGTATGGATGCTTTTGGAAGTGAACCCTACTGAAGGAAATGGCTAATTGGGAATAGGGAACTTTGAGGCTATGCCTGGCCACACTTCTTTTGCTGATTTATTTATTTATGTTTTATGTGTATAGATATTGGCCTACATGTATACCACATGTAAGCCTGGTGCTCACAGAGGCAAGAGAACGTGTTGAGTCTTCTGGAACGGAGGTTACAAATGTTGGAGGTTTACCAGGTAGATGCAGAGAAGCAGAACTGTGTCCCCTGGAAGAGCAGCAAGTGTTCTCAATTGTTGAGCCATCTCCCCGGCTCCTCCCTAACACAGCCTACTTCTCCTCTCTGACACGCCTACTTCTCCTCTCTGACACGCCTACTTCTCCTCTCTGACACGCCTACTTCCTGTCTGCTCTCTTCTTTCTGACTCTAATACATTGTGACAAGCCAACTCATGCTCCCATTGTCATGCCTTCCCCGCCATGACGGACCATATCCTCCAACCGTAATCCAAAATCAAATCTTCTTTCCTTAAATACCTCCCTGTCAGGTATCTAGCATGACTTCTAAATGGTCCTTGACTCCTCTTTATTTTCCCCAACTTCCCTGTAAGTTCCTCAAGTCAGACCTTCCACGTCAGTTCCTATTAATTCTACATGTGATTAATTGAGAGGTTATTACATGCTAAGCAGATGCTAATTGCTTCATGTAGATTCTCTCAAATAATATTTAAGCCAACACTGACTATTACATTTGTGGTAGGATGAAAATGATGTTTTTTTCTGTTTCTCTTTTTTTCTTTTCTTTCTTTCATTGTATGTATGTGTGTGTGTGTGTGTGTGTGTGTGTGTGTGTGTGTGTGTGTGTGTGTAACTATTTTAGCTTTTATTCTTGGTAGTATTATTATCTATTATTATTATGAATCCCCATCTCTCATTTACATTCTTTAAGATGCCCTGTTTACTCTCCCTCAGTCTTTCCTTCTTTTTGTTGACTTTCCCAAACATTGTCCTTCTATTGTTTCTGCATTTTTTATTCTATTGAAAATATATTCTTCTCTCACACTATATATTCTGATTAAAATGTCCCTTCCCTCTACTCCTCCCAGTTCCTCTCTGGATCCACTCCTTTTGTGTTTCTCATTAGAAAAGAACAGGCTTCTAGAACCAATCATGACAAAATAAAATTAATAAATTGAAGCAAAAATCATCAAATCAAGGGTAGACAAGGTAACCCAACAGGAGGAAAAGAGTCCCAAGAGCAAGCAAAAGAGTCACAGATCCACTCATTCCCACTGTCAGGAGTCCCATAAAAACACTAAACTAATACCTCTAATATATATAAAGAGGACCTGGTACAGACTTGTGTAGGTCCTATGCTTGCTCCTTCGGTCTCTGTGATCTCATATGCACCTTTCTTAGTTGAGTCAGAAGGCTTCATTCTCAAGGTGTTCTCATACCCTTCATGGTCCAACAATCTTCCCATTACATTTCCATGGGATTCCCTGAGCTCTGAGGGTAAGGATTTGATGGAAACCTCCAATTTAGATTCTGTCTCTGCATAATGTCTAGCTATGGGTCTCTACATCTGTTCCCATCTACTGTGGGAGGAGTCCTCTCTGATGATGACTGGAGTTAGAATATCATTAGGAATAATTATATTGACTTATTTTTTTAGACTCATAATGGTGTTAGGTTTTACCCTAGGTCTCTGGACTACCTAGTGTCTTGTTCTTGATTTCCCAAGCAGTGTCAGGTATGTCAGGTATGGGTTCTTTGTGGTGATGTTTTATTTGTGCTTTAATAAATAAAGCTTGCCTGGAGATCAGAGGAAAAAGGCCAGCCACTATAAGTCAACAAAGAAGCCAGGGAATGGTAGCACACGCCCTTAATCCTATCACATAGCAGGCAAGATCTCGGTGTTTAAGGTCACACTGGAAACAGAGTCAGGTGTGATGGTGTATGCCTTAATTCCAACACTAATTAACCGTGGAGGTCTGGAGGTCTGTATAGACAGACAGAAAGTGACAGAGCTGTGTAGAAAGAGGAGTTCTTTTCTCTTTCTACACAGCTACCCTGGGTTTTTGATTTTTCCATATGAAGTTGAGAATTGTCCATACAAAATCTGCAAAGAATTGTATTGGAATTTTGATGGGAAGTACACTGATTCTCTAGATTGGTTTTGGTAGCTGAACAGAGAGCAAATCAGATGGCAAAAAAGCAAGGCATATAGACATGGGTAGACAAGAAGTAACTCGCAATTGGAAGCTGCAGATTTGGTGAGATAAGGTTGGCTGGGGTCTTTCCTATTTCTCTGATCTCTCTAAGGCTTTCACCCCTATGTTTGACTCCAGGTTTTTATTTAATAAGACCATTTAAAAATTCATCTACAATTGGCATACCAACACGGGTCTCTTGAATTTCCATAAGGCCTAAGAGAATTTAAAAAGGGCTTCTAAACACACTACAATGAAGCCAAAAACAGCTTTCTACTTCATGACTCATGTGGGCCAAGATATAGAGATGCCAAAGTACAGAGATGCTGCAGTATACGGACTTCAGCTATAGTATGGCAGGTTCACAGTGTGCAGGCTGAAACACAGCAAGACGGATTCCCATCACAGTACACAGTGGTATCTCCAAGTCTTGCAGTATGCTGCATGGTGGATTTAGCTTTTGCTAATACAAAGAGAGAGAGAGAGAGAGAGAGAGAGAGAGAGAGAGAGAGAGAGAGAGAGAGAGAGAGATTTCTAGGCTACATGCTGCTGGATGGAGGCATGGATCCACTGCCTCCCAGAGTCAGCAGAGAGCATGGGGCCCAGGACTGGCTGTAAACATACCACTGCCATATTGAGAAGCTGAGGTGGGTGCAGTCAGCAGCCACGGCTGCCACTTCAGTACTAGCCACTGCAGTTTAAAGCAATAGATTCACAATAAGGCAGATTCAGATGGAATAAGACTTTAAATGGTTTACAATGTGTATAAAAATGTATGTATGCTTGGATAAAAAAAGAAAATAAATATAGACAGTTATATAAAGAAATAAAAAGTTTTAAAAAATAAAGTCATTTGTTGAAGATGTCTTCTTTTTTCTATTATGTCTTTCTTGCTTCTTTATCAAAAATCATGTCTCCATATGTGTTTGGATTTATGTCTGGGTTTTCACTTCAGTTCCATTGATCAACTTTTCTGTTATTAAGGCAGTGCCATACAGTTTTCATTAATACAAATCTGTAGTACAACATGAGACCTGGAAATATTGTGATCTCTCTTGAAGTCCTTTAGTGTTCAGAGTTGTTTCAGCTATCCTGGGTTTTTGTTTTTTCCATATGAAGTTGAGAATTGTCCATACAAAATCTGCAAAGAATTGTATTGGAGTTTTGATGGGAAGTGCACTGATTCTCTAGATTGGTTTTGGTAGGATTGCCATTTTTACTATATTAATCCTACTGATTCCTGAACATAGAAGATCTTTCCATCCTCAAATATCTTCAATTTCTTTCTTCAAAAGCTTGAAGTTTTTAAATATACAAGTCTTTACTTGCTTAGTTAGAGTTACCGCATGATATTTTATATTATTTGAGGCTATTGCGAATGATGTTGTTTCCATGATATCCTTCTCAGTCTGTTTTCACTTGTGTATAGGAGGGTTACTGATTTATTTCAGTTACTCTTTTATCTAGGTATGTTACTGAAAGTGTTTATCAGTTGTAGGAATTCCCTGGTGGAATTGTATGGTCACTTATACATACTATCATATCATTAGCAAATAATGGTAATTTGAGTTCTTCCTTTGCAATTTGTATCCCCTTCATTTCATTTAGGTGTCATATTGCTCTAGGTAAAAGTTCAAGTACTATATTGAATATATATGGAGAGAGTGGGAAAAGTTTTCTTGGTCCTGATTTTAGTGGAATTCCTTTGACTTCTTTATATATAATTTGATGTTAGCTGTAAGCTTGCTGTAAATTGCTTTTATTATATTTATGTATATTCCTTGTTTCCCTAATCTTTCCAGGACTTTATCATGATGGGTAATGGATTTTGCCAAGTCCTTTTTTGGATCTAATAAGATGATCTTTTTTTCAATTTATTAATATAATAGATTATATTGACTGAATTTCAAATGTTGAACCATCCCTGCATCTCTGAGATGAAGTCTACTTCATGATAGATTATCTTTTTAATATGTTCTTGGAATCAGTTTATAACTTTTTTTTAAAATTTTTTGCATCTGGGGTCATAAGGGAAACTGATCTGTAATTTTCCTTGTTGAGTCTTTGTGTGGTTTGGGTATCAGGGTGACTATGGTTTCATAAAATAAATTTGGCAATGTTCCTACTGTTTCTGATTTGTGGAATTATTTGAGGAATGTTGCTATTAACTCTTCTTTTAAAGTCTGGTAAAATTCTCCACTAAAAGCATCTGGCCCTGGATTTTCTTGGCTGGGGGTCTTTTAATGACTACTTTTATTTCACTAGATGTGATAATTCCACTAATATTATTTATCTGACCTTGATTTAACTTTTGTAATTGTTACCTATTTAGGAAATCATCAATTTTTTTTTAGATTTTCCAAATTGGTCAAATATAGAATTTAAAAGCATGTCCTTAAAATTCTCTGAATCACCATGGTGTTTGTTGCCATGCCCCCATGTAGTTTCTGAGTTTGAGCATTCTCTCTCCATCTTTTAGTCAGTTTGGATAAGGGTTTGTCTATCTCATTTTTTCTCAAAGAATCAACTCTTCTTTTTTCATTGATTCTTTATATTGTTCTTTGTCATGTTTTATTGATTTCAGCCCTCAGTTTAATTTTTCCTTGTTGTTTTCTCCTCTTAGATGTACTTGCTTCTTGTTGTTCTAGAGTTCTCAGGTGTACTCTTAAGTTGGAAGCATGAGATCTCTCCAATTTCTCCATCTATGACTAAGTGCTATAAACTTTCCTCTTAACACTGGTTTAATTGTGTCCTACAAGTTTGGGTATGCTGTTTATTCATTTTCACTGAATTATAGAAAGTCTTTAATTTTTTTCTTTATTTCTTTCTTGACACATTTTTTATTCAGTAGAGAATTGTTCATTTTCCATGAGTTTGTATGCTTTCCCTTGTTACTGTTATTGATATCCAACTTTAATCCATGGTGGGATTCTGAGAGATGTTTCAGTTTTCTTGCAAGTGTTGAGAAATGCATTCTGTTCAATATGTGGTCAATTTTGGAGAAAGTTTCCTGAGGTTCTCAGATGAAGGCACAATATTATGTATATGGGTGAAATGCTCTGTAAATATCTCTTAGGAATATTTGTATTATAATGTCTGTTATCTCCAGTATATCTCAGTTTAATTTTTGTCTGGTTGAACTGTCCACTGGTGTGAGTGGAGTATTAAAGTCTCCTAGCATCATTATGTGAGGGTCAATATGTGATTTAGGCTGTAGTCATGTTTCTTTTACAAACTTGATTACCCTTGTGTTTGTGGCATAGATGTTAAGAATGGAAATTTCACCTTATGGGATTTTTACTTTGAAGAGTATGTAGAATCCTTCCTCATCCCGTTTGATGATTAGTTTTGATTTGAAGTCTTTTTTGTTAGATATTAAAATGGCTACACCAACTTGCTTCTTAGGTCCATTTGCTTTGACTATCTTTTTCCATTTACTCTGGGGTAATATCTATCCTTGATGTTGAGGTGTGTTTCTTGTAAGTAGTAGAATTCTGGATCCTGATTTCACATCCAGAATGACTGTCTTTCTTTTTATTGGAGAGTGGAGACCATTGATGTTCAGAGATATCAGTGACCAATGACTGTTGATTCCTGTTAATTGAGCTGTTGTTATTGTTTTTGTTGTTGTTGTTGTTGTTGGTGGTGGTGGTGGTGGTGGTGGTGGTGGTGTGTGTGTGTGTGAGGGAGAGAAAGAAAGGAAAAATAATTTAGAAAAGACAGAGACAGAGAGAGAGAGTGCAAAATGATTTTTGGTGTTTTCATGGTTGTAGTCAACCTCCTTAGATTGCAGTTTTCCATCTAGTACCTTATGTAAGACTAGACTTGTAGACAGATATTGTCTAAATTTGACTTAATCATATGCTATCATATTTTCCATCTATAGCAATTAAACATTTTGATGAGTATAGTAGTGTGGCCTGAAATCTGTTGTCTTTCTGAGTCTGCAGCACATCTGTCTAGGTCCTCTGGCTTGTAAAATCTGAATTTTGAAAGTCAGGTATAATTCTAATAGGTCCACATTTATATATTACTTGATATTTTTCTCTTGCTGCTTTTAGTATTCTTTCTTTGTTCTACATATATACCAGGATTTTTCTTTTGGCCCACCAACCAGCTCCCAAATCATGACATGGAGACTTCTTATTAGTGATGCATGTTCGGCCTAGCTTAGGCTCATTGCTGGCTGACTGTTTTAACTTAAATTAAGCTGTTTCTCTTTATCTATCTTTTGCCTTAGGGCTTTTTACTTTTCTTTCTTTGTTTATCTTACTTTCACTGTCTGGCTGGCTGGTGGTTGCCTGGCTTTTTGCCTCAGGAATGTCCCCCTCTTTCTCCTTCTCTTCTTTCTTCTTCTCTCATTTTTTTGTGAGCATAGATTTCTCTTCCTAGTTACTCCCTCTGTCCATCAGCTCTGCTTATGCTTTCTCTGCCTAGCTATTGACCATTCAGCTTTTTATTAGAGCAATCTGGTGTCTTAGTCAGGCAAGGTGAAACAGTTACAAAACATCTTTGCATAATTAAATGTGCATCCTTATATCATTAAAAATGCAGTATAAGCAAATATAACACACCTTTAAACAGATAAAGTAATATTCTGCAGCATAAACAAATGTAACACATCATTGCCTACTTAAAAATATCACACAACATACATGTTTTGTCTTTTGATTACTGTGTGGTGAGGGGACATCCTTTTCTGGTTCAATCTATTTGGTGTTCTGTGTGCTTCTTGTACTTTTATGGGCATCACCTTTCTTAAGTTAGGAAAATTCTCTTCTATGGTTTTGTTAAAGACATTTTGTGGGCTTTTGAGCTGAGTTTCTTCTCATTCCTCTATTCCTATTATTCATAGACTTCCTTTTTACATAATGTCCCATATTTCCTGAATGTTTTATGTTAGAAGTTTTTGGATTCTACGATTTCTTTGATTTATTCATCCACTTCTTCTACCATATTATCATTGTCTGATATTCTCTCTTCCATCTCCTGTATTCTATTGGTGAGGCTTGCCTCTGTAGTTCTTGTTCCAGTTCCTAAATTTTTCATGTCCATAATTACCTCAATTTGTGCTTCCTTAATTGATTAGATTTCCATTTTCAGTAATTAAACAATTATTTTTGTTTCCTTCAAGTATGCATTTTCTTAGATTTCTTGAAAAGGTTTATTGATTTCCTCTAAATGTTTATATTTTCCTTGATTTCTTTAAGGGACTTACTCATTTCCTCTTTCATCTATCTAAGACCTCTATCATCTTCATATAGTTGGTTTCTTTTGGAATATTCAGAGTCTTATATAGCCGTATAGCTTGGCTCTGGTGTAGACACATTTCTCTGTCTGTTATTGGCAGTCTTTTTATGTTGGCATGTATGCATTTGGGTTTGGGATGATTAAAGTTCCAGCTGCTAACTTCTGGGATTGTCTTTTTTGGGTGGTTGTTATTTTCCCATGGTTCTTCTCTTTTCTGGATTTTTGGAGAGTGTTATTGCTGTGTATTGCCTGTTTTCCTGGCCTACTCAGCTAGCATTTTCTTAGTTTCCATGTTGGTGGAAGGAGGATTCGAGGAGATTTTTGTGATCTTTTGGAGCTATGGTCAGAGTGGAAACAGAGACCAGATCAGTTGTTATGGTACAGAGCTGGGAATGAAAGTGGGAGAGTTGGATATCATGAGCAGTGGGAGAGGTGTGGGTTTGCCTTTAGCCTACTTGTTACACTGGGAGGAGCACCCATTAAGTCAGTGGGGAGTGCCTACTGAAGTTTGGTTATGGGACAAGGCAGCAAGTTGAGAGAGGAATGTTAGAACAGGAAGATCTATGAGATCAATAGGAGATGGGAGCAGGGGGAAAGGCAAGGCTGCCACCAGAGTTCTGATGCAGAACTGGGTGATGAGACATAGTGATTGAGTATGAGGGAAGTGAGAGAGAGGAGAAGGTCTGTGGACAGCCTACCTGTTTTTCTGGCAGGCACAACCTTGGGTTTAGGAGGGGGTGCCTGCTGGATTTGGGGATTTGGATACAGCAATAAGTGAGGGGAATTAGGTTAAGAGGGGAAGGTCTATGGGATCTAGAGGAGATGTTAGAGAGGAAAAGTAAGGCTGAGGCTGGTGTTCTGTTTCCGCACTAGGGATGAGACTCAGGACTGGATCTGGGGAGAGAGAGAGAGAGAGAGAGAGAGAGAGAGAGAGAGAGAGAGAGAGAGAGAGAGAGGAGTCTGCAGGCAGCCTACCTGGGTTTCTGGCAGGCATGGCTTGTAGGTGAGTGAGCAGAGGGTGCCAACTGGAGTTGGTGACTGGGATACAGCAATGAGTGGGGGTTTAGGAGTGGAAGTTTATGGGATCCACATAAGATTTTGGCAGGGGGAATTGGGCTGTAGCTGGTGATCTTTTGTAGTGCTAGGGATGAGACTGAGGGATTGTGTCTTTGGGAATAGACCTCTTTAAAGCAGGAACAGCTGCTAAAGGGATTAAAAGACATGAGCATTGATAGACACAAATCCCATGGAATTATCCAAACACTTTCACACTAGATTTAAGTCTTGCTCCACAAAAAGAAATACATACTGGCATCACTAAAATGTCCAGAACCTGTGGCTAGATATAGGTCACTAGCTCTAGGGGAGGACCTGCTACTACTATTCTGCTAAATGGGCATAATAGTAAACAGACTCCTAATAACTTATCAGCATACATATAGACTAAGTCACCTCCCAATTCTCATCAGAGAAGCTTCTACTTGCAGTAGGCAGTGATTAATACAAAGATGCATGACTGGGTAAGATGCAAAGAATAAGAATCTGCAGAATACTCAGTCCTAAGTGAGACATCTATATTATATATTGTCCCCTAAGGCTCAATGGTCATTGTGGAAATGGGGGAATAAAGGCTGTAAGGGTTAAAGGCAGTGGGTAAAATAAGGAAAGAGTGTCCTCCTGATACAGGTCAACTGCACACATGAATTCATATTGATTGTTACAGTCTACTCTGACCAGACCAATCCAGACCAGATTCCATCCTGGAGAGGAGAGTTTGACACAAAATTCTACCCTCTTTCCAGGATCTATTGCCAATTGATTACTGCTGGGAGAGGGAGAGGAGTTTTCTTTAAGAGAGTTGACTCAGATAAGTTGATGTTGCTTCAATGGAAGGCAAAATATCCAACAATATACAGGAAACATAAATTAAACTTGATGGTTACAGGGAGAAAAAGAACACAAAGCTGGTGAGGTAGGAAACAGGGTGAATCTTGGAGGAGTTGAGGCATGGGGTGAAAATAACCAAAATACAGTACAAAACTATCAAAGAACTAACAAAATTAAAGTTAAAAAGAGAATTAAGAATAACGTGTTGCTTGTGTGTTTTGAATGTTAAATATTAGGACTCTTATATTTGAACCCTTGATTTCCAACTGATGGCATTTTTAGAGAAAGTTGTAGGAACATTTGGTAGAGTCTCAGTTAAAGAAGTGGGATACTAGGCATGAGTCTTGAGGCATTATGGCCCACTCACACTTCCTATGTTCTTCTTTGCTCTCTGTTTCCTGACTGTGGATACAATGTGACTAGCAGGCCTCCTGTCCCTGTTCCTACCATTATGGATTACCCTCAACTGTGAGATGGCATAAATCCTTCTTTCCCTAAATTGCTTCTTGTGAGATATTAATTCACAGCAACTAGAAAAAACTGTTAATCCACACCTTACTCATCACTTGTAAATATCTAGGATCCCATAGAAATGAGGAAATAATTTAGAAAAGAGGAAAAACACTACTGGGACTTTGTAGACAAATACAAAAAAAGAGTCTATTACACACAAGCTAATCTCACATGAAGAAAAGTCTCAAAGTCAGTAGACTGGGACACATAATGAACTTTCCTCTCAAGCCAGCTTACTTATACACTTAAAGGAAACACTGAAATATGGCCCTGTCTTACACTTCATATAGTGCATTTATCTCTCCCTATACATATACTTTAGGGCCAGTCCTGGAGGCCCATGCTTTCATATATGCAATAGCTAACTACTGAGCAAGTGCTCTGCACCAGGCACTGTGCTAATTGCTGGGTAATGAACAGCACTCAGGACAGATACCCTGCCATGTGAAGCTGAGAATGTTGTTGGAGAGAGAAAAATTAATCCATAACCATACAAATAAATGGAATTGCTGACCATGTCCTTTGTCCTACAAAAGCTTCTCAGTTTCAAGAGGTCCCATTTATTAATTGTTTCTCTCAATGTCTGTGCTACTGGTGTTGTATTTAGGAAGTGATCTCTAGTGTCAATGCATTCAAGACTACTTCCTACTTTCTCTTCTATCAGGTTCAGAGTAACTAGATTTATGTTGAGGTCTTTGATCCACTTGGACTTAAGTTTTGTGCATGGTGACAGATATGGATCTATTTTCAGTCTTCTACATGTTGACATCAAATTATGCCAGCACCATTTCAACAAGACAAAATGACAGCCTACAGAATGGGAAAAGATCTTCACCAACCCCACATCTGACAGAGGACTGATATCCAGAACATATAAAGAACTCAAGAAATTAGACATCAAAATGCCCAACAGTCCAATTAAAAAGTGGGCTATAGAGCTAAACAGAGAATTCTCAACAGAAGAAGCTCAAATGGCTGAAAGACATTTAAGGAATTGCTCAACATCCTTGGTCATCAGGGAAATGCAAATCAAAACGACTATGAGATACCATCTTACACCTGTCAGAATGGCTAAGATCAAAAACACTGAAGACAGCTTATGTTGGAGAGGATATGGAGCAGGGGGAACACTCCTCCACTGTTGGTGGAAATGCAAACTTATATAGCCATTTTGGAAATCATTATGGAGATTTCTTAGAAAATTGGGAATCAACCTCGCTCAAGACCCAGCTATACCACTGGGTAGAATATACCCAGCTATATACCCCAGGAATGATCAATCATACCACAAGGACACATGCTCAACTATGTTTATAGCAGCATTATTTGTAATAGCCAGAACCTAGAAACAACCCAGATGCCCTTCAACTGAAGAATGGATAAATAAAAGGTGGTACATATATGCAATGGAGTACTACTCAGCATAGAAAAACAAGGACATCATGAGGTTTGCAGGCAAATGGATGGAACTAGAAAATAATCATCATGAATGAGATAACCCAGACTCAGAAAGACAAACATGGTATGTACTTGCTCATAAGTGGATACTAGATGTAAAGCAAAGGATAACCAGACGCAACTCACAATTCCAGGGAGGCTACCTAGTAAAGAGCACCCTAAAAAAGACACAGGGATTGCCCAATGACAGAGAAATGGATGAGATCTACATGAGTAACCTGGGGGTGGGGGTGGGGGTAATGGAGGTCAAGGGTCGGGGGAAAGAGAACTTACAGGACCAGGAGGTCCCAGCTGGATCAGGAGCCGAGTGGGAGAATGGGGAGGGAGTTGACATGATGAATGAAGACCCCAGGGGAATAGGAAGAAGCAGAGTGCTAGAGTGGTCCCTAGAAATCCACAAAGATACCTCCACTGTAGACTACTGGCAATGGTTGAGAGAGTGCTTAAGCTGACCTGCTCTGGTGATCAGATGGCCGAACACCCTGGCTGTCATGATAGAACTCTTATGCAGTGTCTGACGGAAGCAGATGCAGAGATCCATGGCTGAGTCCCAGGTGGAGCTCCAGGAGTCCAATTGGCAAAAGAGAGGAGGGATTGTATAAGTGAGAGATATTGAGACCATGACTGGAAAAAGCACAGGGACAAATAACCAAACTAATGGAAACTCATGAACTGTGAACCAATGGCTGAGGAGCCCCCATGGAACTAGACTGGGCCCTCTGGATAAGTGAGGTAGTTGATTAGCTTGAACTGTTTGGGAAGCTTCCAGGCAGTGGAGCCAGGACCTGTCCTTGGTGCATGGGCTAGCTTTTTGGAGCCTGGGGCCTATGCTGGTACACTTTGCTCAGCCTTGGTGTAGGGAGGAGGAGACTGGACCTGCCTAGGCTGAGTCTACCAGGCTGGGCTGACTCCCCAGGGGAGACTTTGCCTTGGAGGAGGTGGGAAAGGGGGGTGTATTGGGGGTGAGTGCTGGGGGTGGGAGGAGAGAGGATGGAGGAAACCGTTGCTAATATGTGAACTTAAGTTAATTATTAAAAAAATATTAAATAATTTTTTTAAAAAAAACAATAAATAGATAAATGGAATTGCAACATAAAAGCAATAAACAGAAAGTATGTAAAGCTAACTAGTCACAAATTAAATGAATTGAATTTTTACCCTGCTTAGGGAGATCAGATATTTTCTGGCAAATATGTCAGTCTAGCTTGGAGTGAGGCAAAAGTGGACCTAATAGATCAAATAGAATAAAACTGCATGGACTCTGAGAAGAGCAAGTGTTTTGGTGGCAGGTTACAGAAATCACTAAAATCTAGGAAGATGGATCATTGGTTAAAATGCCTGCAGTGCTTATACATGAGCCTGAACTCAATTCCCCAACATTCATATAAAGTACCAAATATAATCTTGTGTGCCTATGACTTTAGCACTGTGTAGGGCAGAAGCAGAGGATTGTTGGGGGCTTGCTTGTTGTCAGCCTAGCTCTAAGTTCAGTGAGAGATCCTACCTCAAGAAAACATGAAAGGGAGTATACAGAAAATACTAAGTGATTTCCTTTGGCCTATAAAAGTGTAGGCATGCACAGGAACTTGTACCTTCACACTTGTACCCTGTGTATGTATGTGTGTGTGTGTGTGTGTGTGTGTGTGTGTGTGTGTGTGTGTGTGTGTGAGAGAGAGAGAGAGAGAGAGAGAGAGAGAGAGAGAGAGAGAGAGAGAGAGAGAGAGAGAGAGAGTAATTTTGGGACAACTTGGGGACAAATGACACCCAAGGTACTAATCTAGCTTCCAGAGCTAAAGTGTCATTATTTAACCCAGACACTGAAGAATATAAAGAGTGTGGCTGTTATCCCACTTAATTAAACTGTTTGACATTATCCAGTGTGTCACATTTATATTCCATCTATCTCCCACCCTGCATATGTGTGGGGCATGATGTATCTACGCATGTTCATGTATGAGTACAGGTTTGTTCATGCCATGACACACAAGTCAAAGTCAGAGGACCACCTCACATATTCTCCCCCATCTTCCACTTTGTCTTAAATGTTGCTTGTTGATAATCTCTCTATAAACCAGGCTAGACATCACCCAGAGTGCCATGTTGATTCCTTCTCTCCATCCTCTACCCATTCAGGGAGCATGATGTATCTACGCACGTTCATGAGTGTGAGTACAGGTATGTTCATGCCACGGCACACATGTCAAAGTCAGAGGATCACCTTACATGTTGTTCCTCAACTTCAACCTTGTTTGACGTGTTTCTTGTTGTTTGCCTCTCTACACCTAGCTAGGCTGTCCAGCATATCCTTAAGACTTTCTTATCTATAACTTGATAAAGAAGTACTGGAATTACAGATAACAGATACTAGGTTTGGCTTACATAAGTTCTGGGTAGCAAATTTAGGACCTCATATGTATGTAAGAACTATTTACTTACTGAGTGATATCCCTAAACCAGTGGTTCTCAACCTTACTAATGTTGCAACACTTCAATACAGTTCTTCATATTGAGGTAACTCCCAACCATAGAATTATTTCATGACTACTTCATAACTAATTTTCCAACTGTTATGAATCATAAATAAATGTTTGATATGCAGGATATCTGATATGAGACTTCAAAATGGGTCATGACCCACAGGTTGGGAACCACTGCTCTAGATCATTATGTTTATTTTAAAAGAAGATTTTTCATTTTAATGGACTTTAATAAATGCAAAGTTGTAGTAATAGAGCTAAGCTTAAACTTGTGCTAAAGCTTTGACTTTTCTTAAATAGTTCCCTACATTTTGTCTTTGTGTTTGTCTGTTTATGTATATGCTCATATATGTATCTCTTTGTTCCTGTGCATGAGAAGAGATCAGTGTCAGGTATCTTCCTCAGATACTTTCCATCTTGTGTTATGAGACAGGGTCTCTCAATGAACCTGGAGTTCATGGGTTCTCCTAAAGTGGCTGCCCAGTAAACTCCAGGAATCTTTGTCTCTACCTCCACAGTGCTGGGATTATTATACCTGCCTTTTAATATGTGGATTCTGGTGACTGAACCCAGGTCTTCATGTTGAATGGCAAGCTCTTTATGAGCTAAGCCTTCTCTGAAATGGCCGTTTAACCAGCATTCTTAGGTCAAGTTTGCCCATTCAATTATCAAAATACAAGCTGGTCTTGGCAGCACATCTGTAATCATAGTGTTCCGGAGGTGTGAACATGTAGATCAGAAATTCAGTAATAACAACTCAGGAGGCCTGGCCAGGTCAGTGAGAAGTTTGGGGCCATCTTACTAGAAATTTTGAAGTCAGTATGAGCTATATAAAACTGTATATCATCAAAAGAAAATACAAATAATTATTATCAAGAAGCTTGGACATCATTTTGGACTTTTTTAGATGTGAGAGTTCTCTGACTCTATACCAGTCCTACTGAAGCAGGTATGTGACCATTGGCCCACTAGTCAATAATTGTAGGAACTGCATGCTCAAGTTTGAGCACCTACAATTTAAGATATGCCCCATCCACCTTCTGTAGGAAGTACTGTGAAAGTACCCTCAGAAGACAAACATATCCAAGGAACTCACAGAAATAGGCCCTCCCTTTCATGGTACACAACTTATATGCTTAAGAACTTACACAGGCAGGCTCTTCCCTTCGTGGTAGCACACTTGGATGATTAATCTTGGTTAGCAATTTGACTACATCGAAAATCAACCGAGGGCACTGCCTTTGAGCAGGTCCGTAAATGTATCACCTAGAAGGACTAACAGAGGAGGGGAGATGCATCCTGGATGTGAGCAAAATCATCTGGTGGGATCTCAGAAAGAAGTCTAAGAGAAACATTATTGCTCTCTGCCTGTTGCCTTTGCCTGTTGCTGGTGAGTGCTATTGCTGCTGCCATCGGTCATTGACATCAGAGGCCAGTTCTTCCAGTCTTCTAGCCTGGAAGTATTTTCTTGATTAATAGTATTTTCTTGATTAATAATTTATGTGGGAGGGTCCAGCCCAGCTCATTATGGGTGCTGCCATTCCTGGGATGGTGGTCCTGAGTTCTATAAGAAAGCAGTCTGAGCAAGCTAACAAGAGCAAGCCAGTAAGCCATACTTCTCCATAGTCTTTGCATCAGCTCCAATTTCCAGGTCCTTGTTCTGTTTGAGTTCCTATCCCATCTTCCCTCAATGAACAGTGAGGTGTAAGTGTAAGGTAAATAAACACATGCCTTCCCAAGTTGCTTTTGGTCATTCATGATAGCAATAATAAACTTAACTAAGAAAAGTTGGTACCAGGAGTGGGGCAGTGCTGTGACAGAATGGACCATGTTGTTTGGGGGAGGATTGTGGAAGCACTTTTGCACTTTGTTTGGGAAAGCCATTGAGTGTCCAAAGCTTGGTGAGCTATTGTGTGGGAGCTTGGAAGATAAGGATGTTGAGAGCAATGCAAACAACAAGGCTGGCTTGTGAAGATTCAGAGGGAAGTTGAGCATCCCTAATGACTCTATCCATTAGTTATTTTGAGTTGAGAATCTATGGTTCTTTTTACCTGGAGCTGAAGAATCAGCTGTGATTAGCAAAATACCAGAAAGTTAAACAAAGCCTTTGCTTTACTGGAACTATTGACACTCTAGCTGGAGCTGAGAAATCGGCGGTGATTAAGAAGGTATAAACATCATTGAGCTGAAGTCTTCTGGATACTGTTTCCTCAGAGTCAGTCCATACAAGTGGTGTTCAGAAGTGGCCATGATTGTATCTTTGGTTGGAAGCCAAACTTGGTCATGTGTAACACTCTCCCAGGAGATATTAGTTTTCAAGGCATAAAAGGTTCATGGAGAGCAGCTGAGGCTTGACACTGTGAAAAGCTGGAAAAGGCCCCTGGTGAAAGTGCAGTCAAAGTATCTATGGAAGCTCAAGGATTAAAGGAGTTATGGAGAAAAATTGAGGCTTTTCACTAGTAGAGGCTAATGGTGAAAGTAAAGTCCAGTTGCAGCTGATGAACCCAGGATTTTGGAGATTCCAGTAAAATGGGGTGAATGTCAAGAGTGTGTGCTGCAGATGGCACAGCCTGATAAATAACCAGATCCTTTGGAGGAGTCCAGATGATCATGAATGAATCCCTGAGAGTGGACATTGAGTGATTACACTGTTGGAGTTTGCTTTTGCTTTGATCTGATTGTGACTGTGCTCTGGCTCTTTCCTCTTGAAATAGGGATATATTTATTTTATTTTAAAATGTTATTCTATAGGAGCTCACAGTTGAAAGACTTGGGATTTTAAAGAGACTTTTGATTTTTTATTTAGGAGACTGACTTTTCAAATTGTTTGAATTTGTAAGACTGTGACTTAATGTTTGCAAGTTATTTTATATTGGACTGTTATATTAGTGTGTGACCCTGAAGATGAACAAGAAAGGAAAGGTTTTGATTTAAGGTCATGTGTTTGTGTGTCAAGGTGACAAGGGGTCAATTGTATTGGATAGCTTTATGTCAACTTAACACAAACTTAAGTCACCTAAGAGGAGGCAACCTCATTAAGAAAATACCTCCACAGTATTGGGCTGTAGGAAAGCCTGTAGGGCATTTTCTTAATTAATGATCAATGGGGGAGTGCCCAGCCCATTGTGGTAGTACTATCCCTGGGCTGGTGGTCAAAGGTTCTATAAGACAGCAAGCTGAGCAATCCAGAGAAGCAAGCCAGTAAGCAGCACTCTTCCATGGCCCCTGCATTAGCTCCTGATTCTAGGTTCCTACCCTATTCATGAGTCTGTCCTGACTTACTTTGATGATAAACTGTGATGTGGAAATGTAAGCAAAATAGACATTTTCCTCTACAAACTGCCTTTGGTCATGGTGTTTATTACAAGGATAGTAACTTTAACTAGACAGTCAGTAACACTGAATCTGTCCACTACTCAATGGCCAGGTGAGGGTGGTTTGCCTGTTTTGATTGGCCTTCCTATACCTTTCATACTCAAGTATCTCACTCATTTTCAGATGAGTCTCATTTGAACTCTTCAAGGAGTAACTTTGATGGAGTTAACACTTCAAGGTACCAAAGAGAGGCTGAGTACTATTGTTCCACATCACATAAAACCTTTCTTCCTACATTCCCCTCTTACTGGGGGAAGACAGGCTACAATAAAATAGACATTCCCAGTACAATTTTAAAAACCTCATCATTTCCCCCAGCAAAATGTCAAGAGCAATTTGGCTAGGAACCCTTAACTCAGTAGGTAATAAAATAAGCATGATTTTGAAAATCATGTCTTAGGACTAAAGGACTCAGAGGAATTTTAAATAAATGATTTATCTGAATGAGTAATTGTACTAATGGCTAGATCTAGAATTTAGCTCATCTGTTAATATACTTGGTGAATTCAATGACCTGGATCTTTCCCAAGGTGCTTCTAGCCATTTTGATGGGATGGGGAGCCCAGCCCAAGACTATGTGAGAGGACTCACCTCAACAAAGTGACATTTTGTTCTGTAGACACAGAGAAAAATATGCAATTAGCAGTGTCCAGAGGGGCCAGAGCACATGGCATTATCATAAATGAAAGCCACTGAGATGTGTAAGTTAGACACCCCAGTGACTAGTACCTAAATGGACCCAGGATTTTTCCACTCCATGACATTCCTTTTGTCTTAATGACAATTTGAGCCCTCTGTGACTTTTAGGAAAACACATATTCTAGTATTTATTTCTCCATTTATATTTATTAAATTCCAATCATGTCTTCCTTGCAATCTCTTTCCTTCTTTCTCTATACCACCAAAGTTTAAAATATCACATGAGAAACCTTGGGTATCTACTATATCTTTTTAATACAATCAAAAGAAGACACAGCACAACTTTACCCAACAACCTGATGTTAAAAGGTTGGAGCATGTTTGCCAGTATTTTATTGAGTATTTTTGCATCAATGTTCATGAGGGAGATTGGTCTGTAGTTCTCTTTCTTTGTTGTATCCTTGTTTGGTTTAGGAATCAGGGTAATTGTAGCCTCATAGAAGGAGTCTGGTAATGTTCCTTCTGTTTCTATTGTGTGGAACAATTTAGAGAGTATTGGTATTAACTCTTCTTTGAAGATCTGGTAGAATTCTGCGCTGAAACCATCTGGTCCTGGGCTTTTTTTGGTTGGGAGACTTTTAATGACTATTTATATTTTGTTAGGGTTATTGGACTATTTAAATAGTTTATCTGGTCTTGATTTAACTTAGGTATGTGGTACCTATCCAGAAAGTTATCCATTTCTTTTAGGTTTTCCAGTTTTGTGGAGTAGAGGTTTTTGAAGTATGACCTGATGATTCTCTGGATTTACTCAATGTCTGTTGTTATGTCCTCCTTTTCATTTCTGATTTTGTTGATTTGGATGCTCTCTCTCTCTGTCTTTTGGTTAGTTTGGATAAGGACTTGTCTATCTTGTTGATTTTCTCAAAGAACCAACTCTTTGTTTCATTAATTTTTTGTATTGTTCTCTTTGTTTCTGTTTTATTGATTTCAGCTCTCACTTTGACAATTTCCTGGAGTCTATTTTTCCTGGGAGATTTTGCTTCTTCTTGTTCTAGAGATTTCAGGTGTGCTGTTAAGTCACTAGTGTGAGATTTCTCCAACTTATTTATGTGGGCATTTAGTGCTATGAATTTCCCTCTTAGTACTGCTTTCATAGTGCCCCATAGGTTTGGATATGTGGTGTCTTCATTTTCGTTGATCTCTAGGAAGTCTTTAATTTCTTTCTTTATTTCTTCCTTAACCCATTGGTGATTCAGTTGAGTGTTGTTCAGTTTCCATGAGATTGTAGGTTTTCTGTAGTTTTTGTTGTTGCTGAAATCCAACTTTAGACCACGGTGGTCTGATAGAACACAGGAGGTTATTCCAATTGTTTTGTATCTGTTGAGATTTGTTTTATGGCCAAGTATGTGGTCGATTTTAGAGAAGGTTTCATGGGGTGCTGAGAAGAAGGTATATTCTTTTTTTCTTAGGAAGGAATGTTCTGTCGATATTGCCTGAAATCCAAGTGGATCAAGGACCTCAACATAAATCCAGCTACTCTGAACCTGCTAGAAGAGAAAGTAGGAAGTAGTCTTGAACACATTGGCATAGGAGATCACTTCCTAAATATAACACCAGTAGCACAGACACTGAGAGAAACAATCAATCAATGGGACCTCTTGAAACTGAGAAGCTTTTGTAGAGCAAAGGATACGGTCAACAAGGCAAAGCGACAGCCTACAGAATGGGAAAAGATCTTCACCAACCCCAAATCTGACAGAGGACTGATATCCAGAATATATAAGGAACTCAAGAAATTAGACATCAAAATGCCCAAGAGTCCAATTAAGAAATGGGCTATAGAACTAAACAGAGAATTCTCAACAGAGGAAACTCAAATGGCTGAAAGACATTTAAGGAATTGCTCAACATCCCTAATCATCAGGGAAATGCAAATCAAAACAACTCTGAGATACCACCTTATGCCTGTCAGAATGGGTAAGATCAAAAACACTGAAGACAGCTTATCCTGGAGAGGATGTAGAGCTAAGGGAACACTCCTCCACTGCTGGTGGGAATGCAAGCTTGTACAACCACTTTGGAAATCAATATGGCTCTTTCTTAGAAAATTGGGAATCCATCTCCCCCAAGATACAGCTATAACACTCTTGGGCATATACCCAAGGAATGCTCAACCACACCACAAGAGCACTTGATCAGCTATGTTCATATCAGCATTGTTTGTAATATCCAGAACATAGAAATAACCTAGATGCCCTTCAACTGAAGAATGGATAAACAAAATGTGGTACATATACACAATGGAATACTACTCAGCAGAGAAAAACAATGACATCATGAGGTTTGCAGACAAATGGATGGATCTAGAAAAAATCATCCTGAGTGAGGTAACCCAGACTCAGAAAGACAAACATGCTATGTACTAACTCATGGAGGATACTAGATGTGGACCAAGGATGACTGGACTGCTACTCACATCACCAGGGAGGCTACCTGGAAAACAGGACCCCAAGAAAGACACGGGGATCGCCCAATGATGGAGAAATGGAAGAGCTCTACATGAACAGCCTGGACATGAGTGGGGGTAATGAAGGGCGTGGGTCAAGGGAAAGAGAGCTTGGGGAGTGGGAGATCCCAGCTGGATCAACAACAGAGAGGGAGAACAAGGAATAGGAGACCATGGTAAATGAAGACCACATGAGAATAGGAAGAAGCAAAGTGCTAGAGAGGCCCACAGAAATCCACAAAGATACCCCCACAACAGACTGCTGGCAATGGTCGAGAGACAGCCCGAACTGACCTACTCTGGTGATGGGATGGCCGAACATCCTAATTGTCGTGCTAGAAACCCCATCCAACGACTGAGGGATCTGGATGCAGAGATCCATGGCTAGGCCCTGGGTGGAGCTCTGGGAGTCCAATTAGTGAGAATGAGGAGGGTTTATATGAGTGAGAATTGTTGAGACCATAACTGGAAAAAGCACAGAGACAAATAGCCAAACGAATGGAAACACATGAACTGTGAACCAATGGCTGAGGGGTCACCAACTGGATCAGGCCCTCTGAATGGGTGAGACAGTTGATTGGCTTGATCTGTTTGGGAGGCATCCAGGCAGTGGGACCAGGTCCTGTGCTCATTGCATGAGTTGGCTGTTTGAAACCTGGGGCCTATGCAGGATTGCTTGGCTCGGCCTGGGAGGAGGGGACTGGACCTACCCGGACTGAGTCTACCAGGTTGATCTCAGTCCTCGGGGGAGGCTTTGCCCTGGAGGAGGTGGGAATGGGGGGTGTGCTGGGGGAAAGGTGAGGGGGCCATAGGGGGAGAACAAGGGAATCCATGGCTGATATGTAGAACTGAATTGTATTGAAAAATAAAAATAAAAATAAAAAAAATAAGAAAAACAAATCACACAGTTTTAAAAATGAAAAAAAAAAAAAAAGGTTGGAGCATCTCCACGTAGTGACCTTGCTATTATGTGGTTGAAGAGCAAGCAGACAAAGCTATCAATGCTACAATGACATCATCTCAACTCAAATTACAAGGATTGTACGACCTCACTTTTCTCATGTGTAAAATGGGGATAATAATATTTCATATGTGTGATTATTTGAATGGTTGTAATAAAAAGTAAATTTCTATATCTATTCAATATTTTACAAATATATGTAACTTATGTGAATGTATTTTTTTAAATAATTACCAAAACTTTACTGTAAGGAATTCACAAATAAAAAAATTACACAGGGAAATTATTCAGAGTCTATGTATCTCAATGACCTTCTATAAAGTCAAAACAGTCATTCTGAAACTGTGGGGCTTCATGCTAGATTTATTACTTTCACTAGCAAATATAATGTATGCACTTATCCACCACTAAAAAAGAAAACTCCACGAAAGAGTGAAAAATAGAAAAACAATCCATTGTGTACCCTCTTTCATGATGGTCATTCCTTATGTTCAGTCTTTCCCCATCACGTAGTATTTAGCTGTGCTTGGTCTCCATTTTGAATGTTGTCTTGTAGCTACATGTATATTTGCATAGGATTCACAAATAAGGGTGAACATATGCTTCCTCCCCCACCCCATGTGAATGTGTGACCTCACTTAATGTTATACATTCTAAGACAATTCATTTTTCTTTTTTTGCATATTTTGTGATTTCATTTTTCCTTAGTGCTTAATAGTATTCCGTTTTATATATGAACCATTTTCATGCTTCTGGCATTGTTTATTTTCTAAACCTATGAAATATATTGAAAGTTAGAAAGGTATCTTATTAAATCTGTAAATTAATTTTAGTAGTATAGTTATTGTAACAATAATAATTTTGCCAACCCAGTAGTGTGCAAGGACTGATTATTATCTAATATCCTCTAGATTTACTTTTTCAGTGTCTTGAATATTTTGTTGAAAAAATCTTTCTCTTCTTTTTTGACATATATTTCTAAATATGGGATTTGGGGAAGTTATTTTGAATGTGATTTTTTTTTCCTAATTTATTTTTTTGGGAGTGCACTCTTGACATATACAAAGGCTACTATTTGTTCTTTTTTATATTGATTTTGTGTTCTTAAACTTTAGTGTACTTAGTAGTGCTAAGAGTATGTAAATGTTAGTTGTTAAGAGCACAATGAACATAAATGATATTAAACAGTCCTCACCCCTGATAAGGGGAAAAAAAACTTAATGAGAAGCCCATTACTAAATCTAGTGTATTGAACATGGACACTTACAGACTTAGATACAGATGCCTTCATCTATCAATACACACTGAATGTCTGACAATGGAAGCCCTATGCAATACATGTAAAACAAACAGATGATGTGTGCTGTGGGATGTCTTTCTGTATGCTGTGAATTGTGTTGCTCTGATTGGTTGATAAATACAGCTGTTTGGACTATGGAAAGGCAACTTAGAGGCAGGCAGACATTCCAGGAGAGAGACAGGAAGGAGAAAGGAGAGGCAGGGGAGATGTCATCCTGCCATCTAGAGAGCAGCATGTAATGGCACACAGGTAATGCCATGGAACACATGGTAACATACAAATTAATAGAAATGTGCTGAGTTTAGTTATAAGAGCTAGCCAGCAAGAAGCTTGAGCCATAGGCCATGGCCATGCAATTTGTAAATAATCTAAGCCTCTGTGTGTTTATTTGGATCTGAGTAGCTGCAGGACCAGGAAGAACACAGGAAACCTTCCAGCTTCAGATGTGTTTTCAGGTGTTGTTCCTGTTGCTGTTGTTAGTGTATTACTTGTTTCTAGAAGGAGATTGACTGATAGCCATCACTTATAGCATTTCCTGTCTTTATAAACCTGGCTTTTAGGTCACCTGGAAAATTCATACATGTGAAGGTGACCATGGCTGGAATAGCAGAGAGCTAGGAGAGCATCTCCCCTGCAGGTTTTGATGTACAGCTATATTGAGCTTCCTCATACCCCAGACTTCCCAGAATAATTGCATTATTCTATTGTAATTGAGTTTTCCAAGTAGAAGTATTACATACAACAGGCATAAACTGCCAAGAGACCAGTGTCAAATATGCAAGTGTCTCTTAGTATTAGTTACTTTTTTACATGACAAAAAGAACATAGGGGAAAAGAGTTTTGGTTGGCTCACAGTTTGAGGCTATGCTCCATCATGGTGGGGAGCACAAAGCAGCTGGCCACATTACACATATAGTGAGGAACCAGAGATGGGCACTGGGTCTCGACTCACTTTCTCCTTTTTATTCAAGCCAGGATCCCAGCCCATGCAATGGTGCTACCTACTAATCTCAGGTAACTTAATTTTAATAGTAGCTCACAGACAGGTCCACAGGTTGCTTTCATGGTGGTTCTAAATTCAATGAAGTTGACAATCAAAATTAACATCACACACTTTTACTGGAGTCATTGTTCAAAGCAACATGTCAACCCAGTTTCAAGAATCTAAAAGCATAAAAGCACCTCTACATATATAGTATCTTAATGGGAGGTGAAGAACTGATGGTACCCATCTGAGAGATAAGTTATCGAACAATGATTTGTTGGTCTCATTTTATAGAGTACAAAGTAGAAAGAAAAAAGAAATTGGCAGCATATCCAGCCAACAATTGGCTATGGGGACATAAACATAAACTTTCCTGACCCCAAACATTATTCAGAATGATGTGATGTTCCTTTTGTAGGTTACAATAGAGGCACAAACAATGTCAAGAGTAGAGATAGGATCCCACCACTACTTGTATTGGATGTGTGATGGTGGGCGAGTTTCATTCTATCTCTTGAACTTGGGCCAACATGCCCTGGGAGTCCCCTTTTTCCATTTTTCCAAAGCTGGAACTGCAGAGGAATATTAGCATGCCTGATTTTTCACATGGGTTATAGATATCAATCTCAGTCCTCATGCTTGCAAAGTAAATAATTCAATGAATGAGTCATCTTGCTATGCTACTTATCCTGTGGTATCTTCAAGCTCATAAGTCATCGTGGCCTAACTGCAGGAATGATGATCATCATTGACAAACCTTAGTTAATGGGCCACTCACTCTCTGCACTGTGCTGTTTGGGTCAGCAATGATTTATATACCATCCTGTCCTCACATGGTTCATTTCAGAGTTGGGGAGAAATGTAGTTGGAATTTTCTTTGGGCTACCAAAATAGAGACAGAAGAACTTATTGTTAATTATGAATGCTTGTCCTTAGATTAATCTTGTCCCCTAGCTCTTTTAACTTAGTTTAACTTGATTCTATTCATCTGCCTTTTGACTGGGACTTTTTACCTTTCTTTCATTCTGTATGTCCTACTTGGATGCTTCCTCCAAGTCTGGCTGACTGGCCTCTTGTGTCTCCCTGGCATCTCATTTTCTTTCTTCTCTGAGCCTAAATTCCTCCTCCTACTTACTCTCCCTACACAGAAGTCCCACCTCTCTCTTGGCCATTATGCTTTTTATTAGATCAGTCAAGTGACTTAGACAGGCAAGGTAAAACAGAAACACATCTTTATATAATTAAACAAATATTCTGTAACATAAACAAATGCAACATATTTTACATAGTTAAACAGATATTTCATAACAGGGAAGTTTGTAAAACAATGAAAAGCTTGAAATTACATATCTTAAATAATGACAAATATTTGGGGAGAATAATCATAATATGAAGTATAATAAAAAATACTCTAATGAGAGTAGGTCAATATATTTTTTATTATTAAGAGATTTTCTATTCATTTTCATACCAACCATAGATTCCACTCTCCTCCCTCCTCCCACCTCCAAGCCCCCCCAACCCACTCCCCATTCCCACCTCCTCAAAGGCAAGGTCTCCTATTGGGAGTCAGCAGTGCCCGGTACATTCAGTTGAGGCAGGTCCAGGTCCCTCCTCCTTGTACCCACCATAGGCACTAGGCTCCAAAA
The DNA here is from genome assembly GCF_007827085.1 of Peromyscus californicus insignis. Lineage (NCBI taxonomy): Eukaryota > Metazoa > Chordata > Mammalia > Rodentia > Cricetidae > Peromyscus > Peromyscus californicus. Next base: position 8,960,206 of record NW_026294435.1, on the reverse strand, counting down.
AGCCACCTCATGCACCAGGGATGGGTCTCAATCCTACTGCCCCGGGGGCCCCCTAAACAGTTCAAGCTAAACAACTGTCTCACTTATCCAGAGGGCCTACTAGTACCATGGGATTCCTCAGCTATTGGTCTGCTGTAGATATCTGTATGCTGTGAAAATGTTTTGCTAAGATTGATTGATAAATAAAATGCTGATTGGCCAGTACCCAGGCAGGAAATATAGGTGGGGCAAAGAGAGGAGATTTCTGGGAAGTGGGAAGCTGAGTCAGGAGATGCTGTCACCTACCTCCACCATGAGAAGTAAGATGCAAAGTACCAGTAAGCCACAAGCCATGTGACAACTTATAGATTAATAGAAATGGGTTCATTTAAGAGATAAGAACTAGATAGCAAGAAGCCTGAACCATTAGGCCAAACAGTTTAAATAATATAAGCATTTGTGTGTTTATTTGGGTCTGAGTGGCTGCGGGCCCAGGTGGGACTGGAGAAAACTCCAGCTACATTGGTCCACAGTTCATGTGTTTCCACTAGTTTGGCTGGTCATCCCTGTATAGTTTCCTATCATGATCTTGATGTCCCTTACTCATAGAATCCCTCCTCTCCCTCATCAATTAAACTCCTGGAGCTCAGCCTGGCACCCAGCCATGGATCTCTGCATCTGCTTCCATTAGTCACTGGATGAAGGCTCTATGATGACAATTAAGGTATTCAGTCATCTGATCATCAGAGTAGGCCAATTCAGGAACCCTCTCAACTATTGCCAGTAGTCTAAGGTAGAGTCATCCTTGTGGATTCCTGGGAACTTCCCTAGCACTCTGCTTCTCCCTATTCCCATGATGTCTTCATTTATCATGGTATCTCTTTCCTTGCTCTCCCACTCTGTCCCTGTTCCAGCTTGAACCTCCTGTTCCCCTATGTTCTTATTCCCTATATTTAAATAATCTAAATTTATAGCCAAAACCACTACTTCTTAAATTATCTTATATATATATATATATATAAAATCATAGCCCTTTGTGAGACCTTTCCATGTGCCATAAAATGACTTGCTAGCTAAAGACTACATTACTCCATAACACTGCCTTCTGGACACTCTTGAAATTCAATTCCTCCAGAGAAAAGTATGATGACCTAAATAAGGTCATTAAATAAATGAAATACGTATAAATTGACATAGAGTTCATAGTTATGTTTTTTCTATTATATGTTTTCTTAGGAATCCTTTCAAGATAGCCACAGGGTTTCTGAATCCTAAGTCAAATGCTTCTTTAATAATTTATACTCTAGTCACTAGAGTATTAATACTTCCTATTATAATTAGAAATAATGAAAAGTCAATGTATTTCAACTCTTTAGAACATAATAATTCTATATTTGTGTGTATCGTTTTTTCCAAAACCAAAATTAACAAGAAAGAGGGAGGGAAATACCCTTCCATCCACCACCATAAGCAAAATATTAACATAAAAAATTAGGTGAGATGCAATTGTGAACTGTATTTACCCTTATACAATGTATTCATGAATTTAAACAGTGCATTTATTCCATATATTTATATAATTATGTTTCAATTCAAATTCTCCAGTTTTCCTCATTTGAAACTTGGTCAGAATCTAGCTACCTAGAGTATTAACACTCTTGGGTGACAAAGACAAGTCCCAAATATCCACTCCTAAGTCCAACTCAGGTACCATTTCCCTCCACAGCCAGCTTCTGAGATAGGTTTATAGTGTTAAGTTCACAGTTAATTCTTTCTAAACGTCTGTGGTCCTGTGGAGCTCAGGTCTTAAACTGCTGCCTCATGGCTTCTTCTAATTTTTCTTTGATTTTTGCTTCAGAACTTGCAAACAAGGTCATTTTTTTTTCTCATCAAGAATAAACTTTGCTGGGCAGTGGTGGTGCACGCCTTTAATCCCAGCACTCAGGAGGCAGAGACAGGCGGATCTCTGTGAGTTTGAGGCCAGTCTGGTCTACAGAGTGAGTTCCAGGAAAGGTGCAAAGCTATACAGAGAAACCCTGTCCTCGAAAAACAAAAACAAAAAGAAAGAAAAAAGGAAAACTTCAAGCAGATCAAGCATTTCAAATAACTGGAGTTTGTCAATGCTGAACATTTTGGAATTCATTAAATGTTGCTGTTCCAGTAATTAAAACCATTAGTAGTGGTTAATAAATTTACCCATTCCTTATGTAAGCCATGTGCTACACAACAATTAGTACTTTATTTTGCTGCCTAGAAGTCATATCAATTAATTTTTTTGCCAAACAATTTGGTCAACTTGTTTAAGGATTTTTCTTTTTGCCCTTTATAGCTCTGTTATTGTTTTTGTCCAATAAATTTCAGAGAATAATGTAATGAAATGACAACCAAAACTGCTGTCTTCAGTGGTTGAACTGCTTCAAATGTTAAACATATGCTACATGCATAGTTCCCTAAGACACACGTGCCTCTGTACTTCTTTAGAAGCATCTTGGGTTTCTAAGCTCTTTCTCTTTAAACAGAGATGGGAGGAGCCACACACCTCCTCTGAGCAGTGTGGATCCCATCTGGTGCTCCATGGGTGTCTTTGTTTTCATCCTCTGTTTTAATTAGCTCTAGCTTCCCTCCCTCTGATATAGCCTTCCCCACCACCACCACTTAACTCTCTCATACTTCAGCCAGGCTGTGCTGGTAAATGTTGATGACAACTTGACAGGAACTGGAACAGTGGTTCTCAAGTTATGGATTATGACCACTTTGGGGTTGAACAACCCTTCATGGGGTCACCTAACACCATTGGAAAGCACTGATATTTACATTATGATTCAAAACAGTAGCAAATTATAGTTATGAAGTGTTAACAAAAATAATTTTATGGTTGGGGGTCACCACAACATGGATAACTATATTAAATGGTCATATCATTAGGAAGGTTGAGAAGCACTGAAATCTGACTCACCAAGAAACAAATCTCTGGGCATGTCTGTGAAGGATTGTCTGGATTGAGTTGGTTGAGCTGGTAAGTCCTATCCTGAATGGGAACAGCATAGACTCACAGATATAGAATTGATTGAAACAAGGATAGGATCTTGAAGTGATTAACTTACTAGTGCACACAATATTGTAACACTGGAATAAATAAATATGGCTTCATATATTTTGCTACACTTTTTGGTGTCCTGACTAGATATGAGGAACACACACAACTAGAATGTGTTTTTTTTAAACATTATATATTTACAGATACAATAAATTCAACTTCTGATTATCATCTGAAGTTTGAAAATGTGGACTTAGTTCAGCCCCAACTTCCAGTCAATCTGAAATGGGTACTGCCCTTAGCCTCCATCAGAGAAGCTTCCTGCTGCACAGAGACAGCAGATAATGCAGAACCCCCAAATTTGCCAAAGCACAGAAAATAGGTGATGGGTGAATGTGCAGTCCCAAATGAGAACTGTTTTCATCTATTCCAAAGCTAAGGCAACATCACAGGAGAAAGGTGGAAAGAATATAAAAACAAAAGTGGGGAGATGTGTAGAAATAAAGATGTCTTGAGAACACGAGATGACCATTTAATTCATAAACTCAGTTTAGCCATGTTATCTGCACACCTGCACACAATTGGGACTCTCAAAATTTTTATCATGGATAAAAAAGTGGGTTCATTAGGCCCCATCCTTCCCTGAGGGGACTACTAGCACTTAATAGCTGCTGGTGGTGGAAATACCATATTATTCAGTGGTATAACATGATAGTTTTCCCTTGCTCCAGTAAATAACTTTCCACTCACCATGCAAGCAATTGTAATTAAACTCAGTGGGCCACATACACATAAGATATGATGGTAGTGGAGAGACCTGGGGAAGAAGTTTTGTAGAAGAGGGAAGGGGAGGAAAGGGGAGAATGCAAGAGAAGAGAGGAGAGAGGGGAAAGAGAGAGGAGGAAGAAAAGGAGAGAAAAGGAGGAGAGGAGAGAGAAGGGTAAGGCTGAAAATGACTAAAATTTAGTGTAGATATGTGTGAAACTGTTAACACCCATCCCCTCAAGACTCAGGGATCTATGTGGAAGAGGGGACCACACAACTTATTACCTGGAACCCCTGAAACAGTATGCTACTTCTCTTTATTAACTCTAGAGACTCTATACATTTTCCTTTTTTAAACATTTTTATTGATTCTTTGGGAATTTCACTTCATATTCCCCAATCCTGCTCATTTTCCAATTCCTCTGTATCTGCCCCTCACCCCAGTAACATCTCCTTCCAAAAATTAAAAAAAAATAACAAAAGAAAAAGTCCACTTTGCTCTTCCATTTTTCCTCCTCACTAACACCTCTTTATTTGTTTTAGTGGCATTGGAAGTTGCAGTTTGTTATGCAGTCCACCTTTCTGTCCACTCAACTTTGCTTGTGAATGTTCATTGCGATGAGATTTTGGTCTAGTTCACGACCTCTGGCTTCTGGTACACCATCAATAAAGACCCTCAGCAAACCTACTCTTGCATATTCTGCTGTTGCCCTGAGTCATAGAGATCATGCAGCTATGGTTCTGCCTGACCAGTCCTATCACATACTCTGACAGGTAACAGATGGAGAAGATGTTGGAGTGGGCCAACTCAAAGCCCTGCATGTAGGTCTGACTGGTAGCTAATTTGGTCAGTCCAGGCCCCTGGAATGGAGGGGCGGAGCCATCTCTTCCTCACCCATGCCATCAGGAAGCTCTACCAGGGCCAGCAAAGAACAGTACCAACTCAGCACTGACCTCATATTCCAACATGAATGATTCCAATGGACCCCCTGTGGTAACATGGGCCCTGGAGATCAACATGGACCCCAGCTGCAGCAGGAGATGGACTGACTTATGACCCTTAGCCTCAGCTCAGACCTAGATGTCACCATGGCCCAGGTTGCAGCACAGGCCACCCAGTTCAGTATGACTTGAGTGGCAGCATGGCCTCGGATACTAACATGACTAGACCCTGGTCATCCAAGTGGCCTTTGGTAGCAACACAAGCCATGGACATCAGCACAAATCCTTGCTGCTGTAGGACCTTGGACTCAGACATGGTACTCAGCTTCAGCTCAGGTTTGCATATCACCATGGCCCCAGGTGGCAGCACAGCCCTCTCAGATCAGCCTGGCCCCATTGACAGCATATTTCTCAGGCACCAACATCAACTCCAGTGGATGTCCAGACCCCAGGCATCTGCTCAACCTTCAGTGGTAATTGAAACCATGACCACCAACACAGACCCTGGATGCTGCAGAGCCACAGACCTAGACATGGCCCTTGGCATTAGCTCAGGTTGAGGCTCCATCATGACCACAGGTGGCTACCTAGATTATAGGCATCCATGTAGCCTTTGGTGGTAACATAGAACCTGTTTGGGGTAGGACTACAGATCCAGACATGGCACTTTGCAGCAGCCTGGGTCCAGATGTCACCACGGCCCTAGATGGCAAGCAAGCCACCCACATCAGCCTGTTCCTCACTTTCTTTGTTTCTTCAGTTCTGTCTCTTTGCACAGCACATGAACAGGTCAGATTCTCTTTCTCTCCCATTTCTTGACCATCTATTTGCTCATCATATTGTGCCTGCCTCCACCCTTCCTTAGACTCCACTAGCACTGGAGGTGCTAGGCTTTCCACAAAGTCTTCCTAAGTGTTTTTGTTGGAATCAGTTTTCAGTCTTTCCTGATGCGCACTCTGACACCATGCACACTCTGCAGCTATCCAGCTGCATTTTCTCTTTTTTACTAAAACTTCTTACAGGCCATCTGTATGTGGCTGCCAGAACCAATTCCTTCCTGTGTACTGTGGCCCTCAGAATACTATGGCTTTGCTAAATGAGGATCCAGATGACTTTGAGGTCATTTAGATATGAATTGTCTGGTTAAGTAGGGAAAGAACAGAGTCTGAGACTCTGCATCTCCCCCTCTCTCCATGGGTGTGGGTATTTACATATATGTAAATGTGGATAAATATGTGGTATGGTATATGTGTGCAGGTCAGAGAACAACCTGGGTGTCAGCCTTGCTTCCTAGCTGGTTTTAGATGCAGTCTCTTGTGTACCACTGCATATTCCAAGCTAGTTGGCCCCTTAGCTTTCAGGGATTCCCATCTCTGTCTCCCATCCTTTCAGAGGAGGGCAGGGTTGAGACAATCCACTGGCCTCTGGGGATGTGAATCAGCCTATCAGGATTGCACTTGCACAACAGCACTTAAACTCCTGTGCCATGTGCCCAGCCCCTCACATCAGCACCAGCAGAGTTGCCAGAGGCATGGGGCTGCAGTATTTACAGGCACATTCTGTCTTAGACTTGGGTTTGTTTTATGACAGGGCAGTATCAAGATTACTTCCCATATCCCCTATCAGGGAGTCCAAGGAATACCCAAGGCTACAAATACTTCAAAAATATATGGACAGAAGGAGGGTAAGCACACCTCACTTTTTTTCTAATTATCTAATGACATATAGGTGATTGTTAATGTGTTGAAATCTAGAGGAAAGTGGGAAAAAATACTGACCAAGATTCAACTCCCAACTCTGTTACTTAAATGGGGAAACTTTAATGACTACTTAAATCTAACTGAAACTCCCTCAACAAAATCTGTATTTATTTATTTATTTATTTAATTGTTTCCACTTTTTAATTAATTTTACCAGGTTATATTAATTGCACAGAATAATAGATTCTTTTAATTGTTTAAGATTTATGTTTAGTTTGTGTGTGTGTGTGTGTGTGTGTGTGTGTGTGTGTGTGTGTGTGTGTGTGTGTTTCAGATGTCTTTTCCATCACTCTCTGCCTCTTCTGAAGCAGTCTCTCTTATAGAACCTGGGGCTTATATCTTGGCCTTGCCAGAGTCATCAAGTCTGAATAGTTTTCCTGCCTCTGCTGTTCTTGGAAGTAGGGTTACAGGCATTTGCCACATTAGGTTGTTAGGTGCTGGGATTCAAACTCCTGTCTTCATGACTGTACAGCAATCAAATGCTCTTACTCACTGAGCAATCTCTCTGTCCCTCTGTTACAGTTTTACACATGCTTTATACTTCCATTATCTCCTCTTATGGTCTTGTTCACTTTGAATTCTATAATGCCTTGCTAGGCCAGACCCAGCAGCCATGCCCACTTACTTGTGAGTTACTGAATTCATTTTGGACCAGCATTTTTCTGACTTTCCCTCCCATAACCAGGCCATCTTCCCGTTTGTTGTTGTTTGTTTTTGTTGTTGTTGCCCTTGGATTCATGATATAACACCAGGCACACTGGGAAGCCGTCTAGGAGTTATTTGTTGAATGTTAATTCTGATGCTAGCTTACCTTTGTCTTCATTTGTGAGTCCAGTAAATTCTTATCTCTCTTTGGTCTCAGTTCAAGTATTGAACTATGACTTTGTGATTTATTTGTTAAATATTGATAACTATTAGAATGTTTCAGCATCTGTAATGTATTTTGCAGAACTGAAATAATGGAGGAAAAAACCAGTGGAAATGTTGAAATCCTTTGATTCAACATAGTTGTTATAATCAGAGTTTATTGAGCACCAAAATAACAATATAGCAGGTTTCCTCCACATTGAAAACAGCAATGTTTTGTTATGCTAGTGAAACACCAACAAAAAACCCTTATATATTTTTCTTTTCATAAAAAGGTATGATTTTATTATGTCTACAACTTCCTAGTCTTAATGTTTTAAAAACCCACTTCCCTCAGAAGCTCTTGGCTTGACAAGTGCCTGCAATGGTTTGCTCCCAGACTCCTGGACTGTTACAGTTAGCTGAAGGAACCCAGCTACATGATTGCTCCCTCCTCTGAGATCCTGATTCCTAGACAGCCAGAGTCCATCTTCCACAGAGCAATTGTAGCTTAATAGGAAAGTTCCATCACTACGAACAGTCTTGTCCTCTTTGGAAAAATCAGTGGAGTTATCCCAGGAGGAATATTCAGTATCTTCTCAACTCAAAGTGACTATTAAGAAGCACCAGTAAAGCATGTGTGGCTTTTAGTGTCCAGTACTATTTCTTCTAATTTAAGGGTTCTAAGAGGAATGTGTTACATTCAAACTGTGTCTTTACTATAAAAGATGCAGGAATCTGTCCTCCCTCCCTCCCTTCCTCCCCCTTCCCTCTGTTCCTCCCTTTCTTCCTTCCTTCCTCCTATCCTTCTTTTCTCCCTTCTTTTCTCTCTTAAGTAAATGAATAATGGAAAGAAGTTCATAATAACAGGTTCAAATAATGTTCTAATTTGATTCTCTTTTGTAATAAACACCATGACCAAGAGCAACTTGAGGGGTAAGGGGCATGTTTGACTAACATGTCCTGATCACAGTCCATCCTTGAGGGAAATTAGGGCAGGAGCAGAGGCAGGAACCATGGAAGGAAGCACTTACAGATTTGCTTCCCATGGCTTGCCAAGATTTGATTCTTATACAACCCGGGATCACCTGCTGAGGAGCGGTACTGCTTACAGTGAGATGAGCCTTCTCACATAATTCATGAATCAAGACATGCCCACAGGCCAATCTGATGAAAGCAATTCAGATTACTTCTTCCCAGATGACTCCAGTTTGTGTTAAATTGAAAAAAATCCAGCCAGCACAAATAGTCAGCATTTGTGTTTTGCTTTATTAGAACTTTAATAATGTTGCATTATTAAAAAGGAAATATTGGAGCCGGGTGGTGGTGGCGCACACCTTTAATCCCAACACTCGGGAGGCAGAGCCAAGCGGATCTCTGTGAGTTCGAGGCCAGCCTGGACTACCAAGTGAGTTCCAGGAAGGGCACAAAGCTACACAGAGAAACCCTGTCTCGAAAAACCAAAAAAACAAAAAAAAAAAAGGAAATATTGGAGGTGGAGAAATGGCTTAATGGCTAAGAACTCTTACTGCCCTTGCAGAGGACTCATGCTAAATTCCCTGCACTGACATCAGGAAATCTCACAATTATCTGTAACTCCATTTCAAAAGGATCCAATGGGTCTCTTCTTGCCTCTGTAGGCATTGCACTCACATGCACAAAACCACACACAGACATACACACATACACTCTACTTTTTAAGGAGAAAATATCATTTGCACTGACATCAGGAAATCTCACAATTATCTGTAACTCCATTTCAAAAGGATCCAATGGGTCTCTTCTTGCCTCTGTAGGCACTGCACTCACATGCACAAAACCACACATAGACATACACACATACACTCAACTTTTTAAGGAGAAAATATCATTTGCATGATGTCTTTGTAAATGCAAAAAAAATAAGAGTTTTCCCTAAAACCAGATGAGAGACTGCTTATATCATTTGCACGATGTCTTTGTAAATGCAAATAATAATAATAATAATAATAATAATAATAATAAGTGTTTTCCCTAAAACCAGATGAGAGGAGGGTATGGCTGGTGTCACAAAATAAAGTGATTCAAACCAAAGATGGGGTGAGGTTACTAAAGGACAGGAGAAATCATAACTACTGAACACAGAAACAGAGAGCCCATGCTCAGCCTTTTAAAAGATGTGGGTAAGAAGTGTGTGGAGAGAGAAGTGTGAAGTATTTGCTAAGTTCCCACCACATGCTGGATTACAAGCAATAGTGCTTTTGTACATTTTCTAGACTAAATAACTCTATCCTCACTGCTTCGGTGTCCTTGATTGGGAAGTTAATCTTAATTAAGAAGTACTCAAATCAGGTCCAGTAAATTATCTTTTCAAAACATGTATGTGTTCATGTGTGGGGATGCCATGTCTACAGGTGTATATATGTTTTAAAGAGCATGTACACACTTGTGAATATATGTATGGAAGTCAGAGGACAACTTTGGGTCATTGTCAGAAATATGAACTCCCTCCCTTGAGATAAGATCTTTCCCTGGCCAGGAGTTCACCATCTGTTCCTACCTCCCCAGTTTAGAGTTACAAGCATGTGCTCCCATGACCAGGTTTTTAGGGTCCATGTGTGCTTGTCTTAATACTTTCATGATGTTAGGTATGCAGCATGCACAGAACAGGGAACTTATGGGATAGCACTTGACTTGACCTATGTCTGGGGGCGTCATTGTGTGATAAGATTTAAACAGGAAGATGTAAGACTGAGGGCTGTGGCGACAGCTCAGTAGGTAAATTGCTTCCGTTGCAAGCATGAAAACTTACATTCAGTCCTCAAAACCCACATTAAACATACAGATATGGTGGAATATACCGCAATCCCTACTTTGCCAGCCCCAGGTCAGTGAGAGACTCAGTCTCATAAAATATGCTTTCTGGCCTCTAAACACACATACAGACACACATTTCTGAATAGCCACAGAAAGATTAACAGTGAAGAGAAAAATGATAAGATGAAAGAAATAATATGTATATCATGCATCAGAGAATAGGTCAAGATCCAAAACTTGTAACAACTCAATACTTCAGAAAGCAGAAATTAGGAAGCAAGAGGTAAAGACAACTCTTGGAGCTCTAAGTCACAGAATGCTGGAGAGCCCTGTTGACATGAAAAGGTGTTGTATGGAGTATGTGAGATATGAGACTACTTCTGGATTAAAAAAAAAATAAGAAGAAAACCTGAAAGATACCACCCCTATTTTGCAATATGGTGTCCTGTGCCTATACTCTGCAGTTAAGAACTTACACAATCAATGTGCTTCCTAGGTTCATGGATTATATAGACTACCTGTATCTATCTTCCTGCTGAGCTAGTGATCCTTCTGTCTTACTTTTACACACCTCTGATGTCACCTGACTATTCTCAACAGAGATCAAGCTTCTTTCCCTAAGACACAGAAGACTACATATGAAGATTCCTTTCATCTTATTGTTTTTCTCTTCACTGTTAATCTTTCTGTGGTTCAACAAACATGATTCAGATAATTCAGGCCTCCTTCCTGATAGGCACCTGGACCTGAGTGTTTGGCCTCATATTTAAGAAACTCACCTAACCAAACTAACACTTCTAATGAGCATAGCAAGAGCCTTATCTCTTCTGTCTCCAAACACCCTATGTACCACAGCAATTATAAGACACCTAGAAACATACAAGTCCTGCAACATAAAGATCTACACACCCCGTGTGTGTGTGTGTGTGTGTGTGTGTGTGTGCATGTGTAATATTCATGTGTATGTACGTGTGAGGCTATGCTTGTCTGTATGTGCACTGTGTGTGTATAAGCCAGAAGCTGACACTGGATGTCTTTTTCTATTGTTTCTCATCCTATTTCATTTAGTCATGGTCACTCATTGAAACTGGAACTAACTGATTTTTCTAGAATGTCTTCCCAGAGAGTCTCCAGGATCCTCTGTAGCTGGAGTAGAGCATGAGACTCTTAATCTCAGGTTTGTGGTTTTGTGTCCCACATTGGGCGCCATTTGAAGCTGGAAGTTTTCCTATGCCTGCCCGGCTCCCATGGCCTCATGGTCCCACCTGGCCTATTCTGCCTCACCATTGGCCAAACAGCTTTATTTATCAACCAATCAGAGCAACATATATTCACAGCATATAAAAAGATATTCTCCCATCAATTCTCTTGGCTCTGCCCTCCCAACTTTGGAATTATAGATGCACATGACCATGCTCAGCTTTTGTGTGGATGTTGGGGCAAACTCAGGTCATCATGCTTACATAGCAAGCATTTATTCATCAAGCCAGTTCCCCAGTCTTCACATGAACAATTATTATAAAACTAGAAACAGAAAAAGCAACAAGAAATTGAGTGATCAGTGCCGCTTGTAAAACTATCACAAGAGTCAGATGTTCTCAGTGGAGAACAGACACCAGACTCAAATTTCAAAAAAACTGGTCTGAACTTCCTGGGCTAACTTGTGTTTACTATTCTCTCTGAATAACTGTTGGAGTGCCTGGTGCCACTCTTCAGTTTTAAGCAGGGAGTTGTACAAATAACTCCCGATAACAGCCAGCAAAATATAGGGATTGTCTCATTATTCATCGTGTGGACAACAGCAAGTTGCCATGAACTCCAGCTCTTCAGGCTGCAGAGATAATTGAGTGAGGGGAGATAGATAGTCTTGTTTTCTTCAGCAAAGCCCCAGAAATGATCATGCTTTTCCCAAACTCCAGCTGCTGTATTCTTGTTTGACCACAGATTTCCCATTAGCATGTTATTGTTTACTAGGATTCAAGATCTCCTTCTGGGGTGATCCCCTGATTTAATTCTGCAACCAGCCCTTACTGCTTTACCAAGCACAGAGCAAAGCTCTAATTGCTTTCTGAGTTTATTGTCTGAATTAATGTTGTTCTGAAGATGGGAAGCAGTTACTTTTCAAACAGGATGCCTGTCAAGTCTGACATTTCTAATTGAAACCATGATTGTCATAATTGTCTTTCCTTTGTTTTCATAGTAATGGTGAAAATAGAGGCCAGGAGGTGGTGGCGCATGCCTTTAATCCCAGCACTCGGGAGGCAGAGCCAGGCAGATCTCTGTGAGTTCAAGGCCAGCCTGGACTACCAAGTGAGTTCTAGGAAAGATGCAAAGCTACACAGAGAAACCCTGTCTCAAAAAACTGGGGAAAAAATGAAAATAAAATACACTCTCCAATTTATTTAGTGACCACACTATCATAGAATTCCGACCCAGGACTTGGGACTAGGGACCTGGAGCATTGGGTACAATGCTTGTTGCACCTGCATTCAGATCCCTAGCAACATGCAAAGACCTAGTATGGTAGTGCATGCCTATAATCCTTTCTCTGGGGAGGCAAAGACAGGCTAATGCCTGGAACACAATCATCAGCCAGCTTAACTGAATTCATGAGCTCCAGGTTCAGTGAGCAACCTCTGAAAGTCATTAGATGAAAAGACATTGATGGCACCTGACATTGATCTCTGGCCTCTGCATACTGCAGGACACATAGATACTTATGTGCACACATATAAACACACCTGGCACACACATGTATATGTACACATATGCATTTATAATAAAATAAAATATAACTATAAAGAATTCAGATAAGATAATTTTTATATTAAAATTGTTTTCACCGAAGTAACGTTATTGGGCATCATGACACTAAAACCTGGTTAAAATAAAAACACCAATGAGAACCCTCCGAATGGGTGAGACAGTTGATTGGCTTGATCTGTTTGGGAGGCATCCAGGCAGTGGGACCAGATCTTGTGCTCATTGCATGAGTTGGCTGTTTGAAACCTGGGACCTATGCAGGATTGTTTGGCTCGGCCTGGGAGGAAGGGACTAGACCTACCTGGACTGAGTCTACCAGGTTGACCTCAGTCTGTGGGGAAGGCTTTGCCCTGGAGGAGATGGGAATGGGGGGGGGCGTTGGGGGGAAGGTGAGGGGGACGGGAGGGGGGAGAACAAGGGAATCCGTGACCGATATGTAGAACTGAATTGTATTGCAAAATAAATTAAAATAAATTTAAAAAAAAAAAAGAGAATGCATGCTTCAGAACCCCCACCTCTACCATATCCCCAGCATGTCATAATGCCTGGCATGTATTAGGTTTTATGATCAGGATTTAATGTGAAATTATTGACAAAACTAAATCTTGGTAGTTGGTACCTTATCAATTATGACTTTGGAGTGTGTGTGTGTGTGTGTGTGTGTGTGTGTGTGTGTGTGTGTGTGTCTATTTATGTACATGGGTACATTGGTATACTTGTGCATGTAGGAGGCAGTGTTTAAACTCAGGTATTCCTCGGGGACTGCTTAGCTTGTTTTTTGGTGTTTTGTTTTGTTTTGTTTTTTGATACAGTGTCTCTTCATTGGCCCACAGCTTTCCTATTAAGCTAAACTGGCTGGCCAGTGAAACCCAAGGATTTCTCTGTCACTACCTCAAAAATGCTAGGATTACATGGTATGGCATCCTGCCTTGCATTTTGCGAGTGTTTGAGAATGGAATTTGTGTCTTTATGCTTACATGACAACCACTATACCAACTAAACATTTCCCTAAACCTAGACCTAATGGCTTTGTTGTGTGTCAACTTGGTCATGCTAAACTCTGCTTGCTGGCTAAATTTTCCTCCCCTTCCTGCATGTTTTCAGTTAGATTGGCCATAAGGGAGTTCCCTGTTGAGTGTGGAGGACAGAAGGGCCCTAGCTAATCTGCAACTCCTTACTAGTGTGTATGGCCCAACGACTTGCCTCTGTGGTCTGTGGGTCAAAAAGGCCTGGCGACTCTTCTTGCTTCAGGTAGCTGGGCTTTCTGTCCTTCATCTACACAGGCACTTGCCCCAACGAGGAAATGTCCATGCCTCTAAGGGACATTCTTGACAATAGTGTGAGAACCAGTGAAGTGAGCATAAAGACTACAGGGTATAATTAGGGAGTTTCAGTTCCTCAGCTCCTGCTATGGGTTTCAGCTCACTCTGATCTTCCCCATTCTTCACCTGTCTCCCCTAAGTCTATTGGGCAAACTTTATGCTTCATCAACAAGCAAGGACAACAACCTCACAAAGAATTCAATCCAGAAATCACGACTTACTGGCCCATTTACTTCAGTCATGTAGCCCTGAAAGCCTGTACTCATGTAATACACCCCTTGTTCATTCTCCCTGAGTAACACTAATGAAACTCACTAAGTCGTGTTTTATAAAGACAAAGATGTAGAAGACTAGTGGGAAGAAGTGGATCAGGAAGTGGGAAGGGGACTAGAGAGGGTGAGAGGCTTTCTAAAGATGATTAAGTTCCATCATAGGGCAGCAAGATTTCTTAGCAGGCAAAGACACATGCCACCTATCATCACCACTGCATTTGATGCCCAGAACCCATGTGATGGAAAGAGAGAACAGACTTCCACAAGTTTCCACTAATGTCTACACATATGCATTTCTCCCCCTACACACATAAATAATCAATCGTAATGAATTTTTAAATATACTATAGAAATGTATAAAATATCATAATGAAGTTCATTGTGTATAATAAAATGAAAAGATGAATGGTAATGCTAACTAATTGTTTGCAGATAAATTCCTTTATGTTTCTCAATGACTGTTTTTCAGGTTGAGCCAATATAAAAACTGATGCACTAATTTTTTCTTATCACTCTTCAGTTTTTTTTAAACTAATAGAAATACATTCTGAAGCATGAAAAGAGGTGTTTTATGATCCCAAACTCATGGATAATTTCATTTAAGGCAGATTTTAATATCACTGTAACTCTGATGTAGCTTCAGCAAGACCAAGCAGAGTTCATATGTACTCTGTTCAGTGTCTCTAAGGACTATTCAAATTCTTGCCATAGGCACAGTTACATAAGCATAGCTATGCAGCTTTGGCCATTGACAGGGAACCCTGGACATTCAGGATGATGACTTCCAGACATCTCACGGTCCTTTCTTGACTGACTCATCTTTCTGTGAGTAGGGGTAATGTGAATAATCTATTTCCTGTTCCTAAGCCTATCAATGATAACTCACAGACGACAGGATGAAGGCCTTTAATACTGAATGTCATCTGAACATAAAGTAGAAAACTCTCAGCTCTATTTTAGAGGGTCTTCTCTAGATTCCAGGAAGCCTATGGTATGTCTATGCTATGGGGAACAGGAAGCTGAATCCATCAAAGCTGGGTCTTGTTCTGCCAGGTCAAAGGACATTCTACGTCTCAGTGAAGAAAATTGTAAGTTTTCTTCATATCAATGGACTTAAAAATCCTCTACAATCTGGAAAGGAGGTGCTAATCAGATATTAAGACTTCAAATTAGCATTCATTAAAATTAGCATGTAAAAATAATCCGTTGAATAATGTTGGTTAAGTTCAGAAAATATCTCTTCTTAACTAGTCAACAACATTGTTATTAGAGCAATGACAGACTTATAGGAAAGGAGATCTCTTCATAAGTATTGATAGATTCAAAATACAATAACCAATTAAACATGGAGACCTTATTTATTTCCCCTTGTTAGGGTGATCCATGTGTATCTCTCTTAGGGTTCTCTTTTTTACCTCATTTCTCTTGGGTTGTGGATTGTAGCCTGGTTTTACATTGCTTTACATCTACTATCCTCTTATAAGTGAGTACATACTGTGTTTGTCTTTCTGGGTCTGGTTTACTTCACTCAGGATGATTTTTTCTAGTTCCATTGATTTGCCTAAAAATTTCATGATGTCATTGTTTTTAACCACTGAGTAACACTCCATTGTGTAAATGTATCACTTTTCCTTTATCCATTCTCAGTTTGAAGGGCATCTAGGTTGTTTCCAGGTTCTGGCTATTACGAATAATGCTGCTATGAACATAGCTGAGCAAGTGTCCTTGTGGTATGATTGAGCATCTTTTGGGTATATGCCTAAGAGTGATATTGCTGGGTCTTGAGGTAGATTGATTCTCAATTTTCTGAGAAATTGCCATACCGATTTCCAAAGGGGCTGTGCAAGTTTGTACACCCACCAGCAGTGGATGAATGTTCCCCTTACACCACATCCTCTCCAACACATGCTGTCATCAGTGTTTTTGATCTTAGCCATTCTGACAGGCATAAGATGGCAACCAAGTGTCGTTTTGATGTTCATTTCCCTGATGACTAACAATGTTGAACAATTCTTTAAATATCTTTTGGCCATTTGAGATTCTTCTGTTGAGAATTCTGTTTACATCTGTACCCCATTTTTAATTGGATTATTTGGGATTTTGATGTCTAGTTTCTTGAGCTCTTTATATATTTTAGAAATATTGATAATTGAGAATTTCAAAGCAAATGATCAGTTCTTTTCCACAAGCAAACTAGTATGTCACTCATGAGGTCTAGAATGCACAACATCTCTGCATAATCCCCAACATTAAAAGAACAAATGTCACAAATAACTTTTGTAATTATTATAAACATGACAACTTGAATAACTGACAAATTATTCAAGAAACATAAATCATAAAACTGACTCAACATTTAATTGAAAATCAAAAATGAATACCTAAACAGCCTTTTATTTCATAAAAAGTAAACTCCAAATTGAAACTATACTTTCAACCAATAATGATAATCATGCAGGTTGTAAAATGAATGAAATAATACCAGCCCTGGGAAGAATCTATACATACTTTGTCCTAAAAGTGATCTGAGTCAGAACTTTCCTGTTAAAGCAAGCTATGGACATCATTAGAAAAGAAAATGAAAGACTAATAAACTTATTGAATAAAAATAAACATAATAAAAAACTTTTACTAAATACCAGCAAACAAATTCAGCAATATATAACTATAACAGGGCTTATTTTTTGTGTTCAAAATTACTTTAAACTATTGGGAAATACACCAATATTAATTATCACAATAAAGGAATAAAGAGGACTTGGCAGGTGGCACCTTACTTAAAATACTTACTCTGCAAGTTTGAGGTCCAGAGTATGAATCCCCAGCAGAGCACTTGCACAAAAGACAGTCATGGTGGCCTGTCAATAATCTTTGTGTTCTGGAGCAAAAACAGCATTCCCACGGCAGGAGAGCTAGAATGTACAGGCTCAGGTTCTGTAAGAAACCAACCTTAATTCAGTAATTAAAATAGAGAGCAATTGTGGAAGACACTCAACCTCAATTTCTGGCCTCCTTATGCACACACACACACACACACACACACACACACACACACACACACACACACGAAAACACAAACACATATACAACATAGACATATACATGTACAAAAAATAAAAGAATAAAAAGAAACAGTCACATCAAAAAATATCTCATAAGACATAAAAGTACCACACAACTCAACAATCTTAATTATGCAGAAGAATCGAAATCATGCTCTAGAAGAAATATTATCATTGCAATTCTCATTGCTACTTTGTTCATATAAGCTAAAACCTGGAAACAAACAGAACATCTGTCAGTAGATGAATGGATAGTAAAAATGTAGCATACACTATCAATGTAATAATAGCCCCCTTTAGAAAACAAAATCAATCTGCAGTATAAGATAGTGTGAAGGAGCCCCAAGGAACAATGGGAAGTGAGTCAGGCACAGAAAGGTAAATGTGTCTATTTCTGCTGGTTGAGGTCAACTAAAGTAGTCAAGAGCATAGTATCAGACAGTGGAATTACAGTTACCATGGGCCAGGAAGAGGAAAATGGGAAACTCATGTCAGTAGACATAGCATGTCAATTAAACAAGATAAATGTATTTAAGGAGCTGGTATAAAATGTCACCCATGTTAAAAACATTGTAGACTTAAAACTTCCTGAAGAAAGAGGATGTGCTTGTTGGTTTTGTATCAGCTGAACACATTCTAGAATCATCCCAGGAAGGTGGACCAAGACTTGGTTATAGGCAAGCATGTAGACCATTTTCTTGATTAATAATTGATGTGGAGGATGCAACCCATGATGGGTGGTGCTGCCCTTGGGTAAATGGTCCTGCATGCTAAAATAGGAAGACTGAGCAAGCTATGGAGACCAAGACAGTAAGCACTGTTCCTCCATTGCCTCTGCGTCAGTTTCTGCCTTGAGTTCCTGCCATGAATTCCTTTGATGATGAACTATGTATGGTGCCAGAGTACAAGCAAAACAAACCCTTGCTTCCTCAAGCTACTTTGTTCGTGGTGTTTTATGACAGCAAGAGAAACGCCAAGTAAGACAGAAGTTTGTACTAAGAGTGGGTTATTCCTGTGACAGTCCTGAACAATGTTTTGGGAAGAATGATGGTGGCATTTGCACTTTGAAGTGGGAAAGCCATTGAGTGGTCAGAGCTCAGCAGATTGTTCTGTGGGAACATAGAAAATAATGCTTATATTACAGATGATGAGACCTGGCTTGTAGCATTTCAGATGGAGATAAAGGTTCTACCAGCCATTTTTTGGTTTTTTTTTTTTTTTTTTTTGAATCTGTGGTTCTTGTCAGATGAAACTAAAGAATTGGCTATGTATAACAAGAGACTAGAACCACTGAAGTTAAACCCTTGTTTTCCTGGGACAATTGAAACTGGTAATCTGGGGCTGAAGAATCAGCTTTGGTTAGGAAAAGAAGATGTAGAAAAAACAAAAGAACATTTTATAAAGCCTACGTATATGAAATATTTACAACCATGTCTACTAAAGAATACATAATTGCATGTCTCACTCTGTACTTAGAGTCATTAAGGTTCCAAGGAAAAGTTGGGCAAATTAGTAAATATTCTCCTTAATGGATATAGAGCTAGTATTTATAAAAATTGAGAAGTAGATTCTAAAATACATAGGAAAAGATAAATGACTCAGAGAGGCCAGTTTTGAGATAAATAAGCCAACAAGCCTGTTGTCAATCAGGATTCTCACATAATTGAGTAGGCAGAAGGACAAACAGGCAGGCCAGGGGACAAGACTTGCCCATCCCTGAACATGGATGTGTTTAGAAGTGTTTTTAGAGCACAAAATTATTGAGTCTGTGTCTTTTTTTCTTTTATACCAAGGAAGTAATTCATTAGTGAATTTGGTAGGTAATCTTCCTAACAAATCATTTTGGAACTAGATGAATATGCATAAAAATCTAAATCTTTCTGCTCACTTCACACCACACCCAAAAATTAGGATATGGCTGCAAAAGCAGAGTGAAGCATCCTTAAGAAAACGGGGCAGTGTTCCCACAGCCTGGGGTGAGTCAACTTCCTGAAAGGCTCAAACTGTCTAACAACTGGAACTGGAAAATCACGATTAAGTTGTACTTCAGCAAAAGCAAGAACTCATGGCCATCAAAATGCAGCTATGTGGAGGTGGAGAGATAGCTCAGCCAGTAAAGAGTGTGCTGCAAAGACCAGAACTTGCATTAAAAGGAGAAAAAAGATGGCTTGGCTTGGTAGTCTGTGCTTGTCATCTCAGCACTGGAGAAGCAGAGGCAGACAGACCCAAGGGGACTGCTGAACAGCTAGCTGAACACAGTGATGAGCTCCAGTTAAAAACAAGAGATCCTGTCTCAACTGAACAAAGAGGGGTGGGGGATGATTGAGGAAGTCAGGCATGATTGACCTATAGCCTCTCCATGAACATGCATGCTCATGTGTTGCACAGACATACACATGTGAACACATAACATACACACGAGCACATAATCACAAAAAATAGAAAACAGATATTTAGAAGTCAAACCATAGGCCCAGAAAACATATTTACCATGCAATATATCTGACAAATGATTCATGTCCAGAATACAGAATATCTACTAACGAAGAAAGGGAAGGTGGACTGGAGAGACTGCTCAGTGGTCTAGACATATTGTTGATCAAGCAGATCATGGGAATCCATCTCCCTGCACCCATGGCAGGCTACTGTGAACCTAACTCCAGCTCCTAATGATCTGATATCTTCTTGACTCCACAGGCATCCACACTCAGGTATACTACACATACACACAGATGCAAACATTCACAAAAATAAAAATAAACCCTTTTTTAAGGAAAAGGCCAACAAACTAACTCTAATATGAGAAAAGTTGTGAACACTTCCCAAAATAATAGAAGCAACTGAGAAAGAAGGTGGGAAGGTGGACGGCATCATTATTCACCAGGGAAATGCAAATCAGCCCAACACTGAACTATTAATCCAAAGTGGGCAGAGGGAATTAAATGAGAAACACTGAAACCTGAAAGACAGAACTCTTGGGATATACATAGGAACAGGCCACTACAGGATCATAACTCTAACACATGAAAGGAAGCAGCATCCTATGGTCATTTAGAGCAGGACACCATTCTCCTGTGAGATGGAGAGATTTCAAAATGATCAGAATGTTCTATAGCTTGACAACAGCCTGCTAGCTACATGATCACCTTATCAAAGCTTGTTGGATTGAAACTTGTGCATTTTGCCACATGCATTTAAAAAAAAAAATGTTAAGCCTTGTTTTCTGCTTTCCTTGTTAATACTGACAGGTACGCCCAGGCACCGGGTTTCAGGAGCCGAAGGTCTTACTCATCTTTGCTCAGTGTTCAAGTGCAGAAATGAACGCCTGACTCTAACGAGGAGGTACGAAGAATTCACTGAGCAGAAGCAAGAGAAATATTCTTATTCTGCCAGCCCACATCAGTTACAGGTAGAGCACCATCTTTTTCATGCAAATCCTCCCTGCACTGAGGTGTGAGCTTCTCTCAGTTAAAAGAGTGCTTGTAATCTAACCCTAAGTCCATGGCCATCAAATTTTCATAGTATTTGTACTTGGCAGAAATCATTTTGTGACTGGAAATGTATACAAACACAATATCTCTGTTACTAGTATTTATAAATGTAAACAGCAAAGGTCAGGATTGTAAGGAAATTGACATCTTCACACTACCCTTTTCCCTCAAGTTGCATACAAGAAGAAGGTAGAATGTCCTCTTTCATCCATTAACTCACTCACCCGTTCACTGAGCTTGTGTTGTTAGGTGTCTGTCCCATGCTGGACACTAATCTAGTCATGAGAATATGTCTTGAGCAATGCCCATACAAGCATGAAAACCTGAGTTCATACCACAGAATCCTAGAGAAAAGTGAGGTATGGTAACACATGGTTGTATTCTCAGGTCTGGGGAGGGAGATAGAGACAAGGTGATGGCTGGGGCTTTGCTGGCTGGCCAGCCTCATCTATCTTTTGTGAGTTCCAGGCCAGTGAGAGACTCTTTATTAAAAAAAATAAAGTGGATAGTGAAGACAACACCTAAGGAAGACTTCTGCCTACACACACACACACACACACACACACACACACACACACACACACACACACACACACAACTCCTTGGAGAGCTGTCATCTGTAGCAGTTATATCGTCCCCACCAATCACCTCAGCCCAGAGCCAGACCTCCTGTCCTCATCCTTACTCTGGAAAATTTTCTCGGTTTGGCTGTGTTTCCTTCCTGCCCTCTTCTTGTTATTTTTTTTTCATTACAATTACCTATTTGTGTTTGCATGTGTCTGTGTGTGTATATGTATGTATGTATGTATGTATGTATGTATGTATGTGCATGTGTGTGTGTGTGTGCCACAGCATGAATATGGATGTCAGTACAACCTGTGTGAGCCAGTTGTCTCCTTTCACCATGTGAGTCCTGAGGACTGAGCTCAAGTTGTCAGGCTTGGTGGGAAGCACCTACACCTACTGAGCGTTTTGCCAGCCCCCAGACACCATCCTTTAAAAAAAGGACTCAGCTCAGGTTCCACTGGACAGCACTAACAAACACCTCATCATACACCACTGTCATCCTGTGTGCTCTCGCACCCTTTCCGTCCATGGTCTGTGGGAGCTAGCCCTTACTGCGTGGCACATTATAAACAATACATTCCATACAAACAGTATAAACAAAGAGAGCAGACACCCATCTCAAATTCAGTTCCTGTGCAGAGCATTGAATTAGGAAGATGCTGAAAAGCTGGGGTTGGTGTCCTTAATGACCAATCACTGTACATGTACCACTCACAGTTTGCTGAAAGTATGTGCTGCCGGAACTATGTGGGTAGTTGAGAGCTCCATGGCTGTGATGGCCAGTCTTTACTGTCAGTTTAATAGAACTTAAAATCACTATGGGAACGCACTTGGGGGCATGTCTGTAAGGGAGTTTTATATTGGGTTAATTGAAGCCCAAAATGTCAGTGGTACCATTCCATGGATAGTTTTGGACTTGGTGGGGTAGGGGATAAAGTAAGCTGAGCCTCAGCATTCACTCATCTTTTCCTGCTTCCTCACTGCAGATAAAATGTAACCAGCTGCTTCGTGCTCTAGACACAGTGCCGTCTCTACGAGGATGGACTGTCTGCCTGTGTACTGCCACGCTCCCCACCATGGGAATAATGGACTAAGCTGTGAGCCAGCCTCAATTAAATATTTTCTTTTATAAGAGTTGCCATGGTCATGGTGTCTCCTCACAGCAATAGTAACCCTAACTAAGAAACCCTAAAAGTGTGTGGGTGGTGTAAACCAGATAGTCAAATTACTGCCTTCCTTAATTTATCTCCACCTTAGTTTTTTGAGACAGAAACTTTCTTTATACCTGGAGCACAGCCAGTATCAGTTTGACAGACTGGCTGGCCAGTGGGTCGCAGAGATCCTCTTGATTTCTCCTCCACAGTGCTGGCATTACAGATGCATGCTGCCATGTCTTACTTTTAGCCCTGGTTTCTGGAGATCAAACTCAGGTCCACATGGTTGAGCTTTACCTATAGAACAATCTCTAGAACCCAGAACTTTTAATTCTCCATAATGAATTATGGCCACTTACATACACAGACAGAAAGAGAAGAGATAGAGACAGAGAGAAAGAGAAATAGAGTTCACTAGAGGCCTGGACTGGTAAGGAGCCTGTAACAAACTCAGTTTCAGCTGGGAAACCAGGCACAGAACTTCTTAATTTATTCTCAGGTAATTTCAATGAGACTCTGTGCTTTGAAGTTTGACACTCCTGAGTGATGTCAGATAAGTTACTAACCCTTGCCGATTCCCATTTTGGTATAAAATTTGAGGGTGATTATAGTATCTTACAAAATTATTGCAGAATTTAAATTGTATGTAGCACAATGACCAGCACACAGATAAAAGTATTTGAACATCTTTGTGTGTAGCCAACAAAACACTTTCCATACTAAATACTCTCTGTTTAATTTTGGAAACAACTTGAATCCTGGCAGAGTGAAATTTGAGATCTCTATATGCCCACAGAACAATGTATGTCATAAGACATCATTTCAGTTTCTTGTTGACCCCATATCAATGGCTGACAGGTTTGGTCCAGTCAGTGGCATTTGATTGACATGCCTTTGCCTGCTTCCAATTTCTTTAAGTTCAACACCTGTTTCTGTCAGACACAAAGGGTCTCCTGCTTGGTGTTGTAGGGGAGGGTTGGAATTTCATCTGATCTCAGCCCCACCAGGAACCTCAGGACTTGTGCTCCCAAAAGAGGAGAATTCAGGCGGGGCCCTAGTCGGGTGAGCAAAGAGGATATGCCCTTGAGAATGTGGACCAAGCCAAGCCTCCACAATTCTGACCCTTGAGGCTTTGAGGCTTTCATCTGTCCTCTCCCTGTTACCCGATCCTTGTGCCTCCTCAAGGTCGACACTTCTAGAAAGGGCTTTACTCTTCTCAGAAGCCCATTTCACCAGAATTTTTGTCCGTTATACATTTGTATAAGATTCAAGACTATGTACAAGGGTTTAGATTCCCAAAAAGTTGTAAAGTTCCCAGGGAGGGCAAATCACCTCATTGGGTGTGCTTCCCTGCCAAAAATGTCCCTGAAGCTGGTTTGCGGCAACACAGCTAAACGAACTTCCACCGCCTATTGTTCAGTTTGTCCTGTTTCCTTGACCACCACATCACTGCATCCTGTTTCTAGTGTCCTGATCTGGGGGCTGACTTTGAGGGTTCTTGGACCAGTCCCTCTACATCTAACTGATCTACCATCAGCACAACTCTTTTGTGGGAAAGTGGTGCTAAGAAACCATTACTTCTGACAGGTGGACAGGATTTAACTGAACACCCCTTGGTTGATAGCTTGCTCTGAATTTTAAGCCACATTTCTCATTCATGCTGCTCGCCTGTCATTTGAATTCTTTAAACAGCATATTTGACCTTACAATACGGCAGTGCCTATTGGCTATGGAGTCTCCTTTGTATTCAATTCCTCTGTGCTACATTCAAAGCACTGGAAAATGAGTTTCTGTATGAGAAGGTATAGCATGTTGATAACCATAAATCAGTGGACTTTTAAGAGAGATTTTCTGTAACAATTGCTTTGGGTTATTTAAATATAATTTTTTCCTTTAAAAATTACTTCACATGAATCTGAAAGCTCAGTATTAGCAAATAACTCAAACAGCCTGCACGGCAAGTGTAATGCCATTATAATTATCTGAATATGTTAACATTTAGGGAACAGTCAGGTGCATTTACTGGCCTTTAGAAAAATAGAATGCTGCATGTAGACACTAATTAATCAATAAAATTCTAATTGTATTCTGTTAAGTATTGGAAACGACATTTCAACTTAAATATTCTATGTACAACCTAACCCATTCCCAAGTAGCAATAAAAGCCAATTAGAGTGCTGTTCAAATTATAATTATGAATGCTCTCACCATCTTCATCTCCATGAATTTAAAGCAACACTGGAGGGAAAGAAGCAGGCTGGATCTGCACACAGGTTCCACCCTTTTGCTGACACCAAGGAGCACCACAAACAATGGCAGCAGTGAAAGCTAATATCTCCATCTTCAAAGTGGGAGTACATACATTTGGTTTTCAGCATCATAATAAAGATGATGGAATTAAGGGATTAAAAGAAGCTGGTTATACTGGACTAATGCAGAAAGCGGAAGATCATTTCTTGAGTCCTGAGGTCTGCATTCAGGGACTTTCCGAATGACATTTTAAACTCATCAAGCTCCATTTGGCATTCCTGATGGTGAAACCTCCTTTCATTATATCCTCAAGTATTATTTTCTAAATTATTAAGTGTTTTATTACTATATATAAATTATACATAATAATGGGTTTTATTATGGCATTCACATACACATACATAATGCATTTTGATCACATTTGACCCCTACTATCTTTCTTGTTTTGTGTTTCAGAGAACAACAGTCATATTTTTACTAAAATTCCTTCTTTAGTGACACATAAAGCAAAGTGTAGCTGCAGATTTCTCCAGTCCCGCTGGGGCCCGCAGCCACTCAGACCCAAGTAAACACACAGAGACTTATATTACTTATAACCTGTATGGCCATGGCAGGCCTCTTGCTATCTAGTTCTTATATCTTAAATTAACCCATTTTTATTAACCTATAAGTTGCCACATGGCTCATGGCTTACCAGTACTTTACATCTTACTTCTCATGGTGGCAGCTGGCAGTATCTCCTGACTCAGCCTTCCACTTCCCAGAATTCTCCCCTCTGCTTGTCCTGCCTATACTATACTTCCTGTCTGGCTACTGACCAATCAATGTTTTATTTATAAATCAATCAGAGCAACACATTTACAGCATACAGAAAGACATCTCCAGCAGCAATGTTTCCCTGTCCTCCCAAGGTCACAATGACAAATCAAGGCACAGATCCTCCTGGGGAGCCAATGAGTTTGTTTGGCTTCCTTACAGCACCTAGTTGTGAAGGGTCCAAGAATACAGAAATATAAAATTATAAGCTTAAGAGACAAAAACTGACAATCATCAACTCTAAATGTTAACTGCTAACAATGACTGTCTGCTTACATCCAGCTCCTCTGTCAACAGCCAAGGGTTAATTTTTAACCCCCTTACCCCTTATAGCCAACAACTACCTGGACCAAAGTTAACTTCTGATAGTTGTTTCTACGTGACTTCTATCATGCATCCCATGCCTGATACTATAAAAAGGGGGCCAGTACCTATCTCCATGGCCATAACCCCAGAATTCCAAAGTTGGCTGTGGTCCCAGCTAGTTGATAAGCTTTTGTGCCCCATAGTGTTTCATTTTTTAATATTTAATTTTTATTTTTCTGGAATAAAGTTTGCTTCTGCTTTAATGGAATTTGGTGCTCTGTCCCTCCTTGTTATGCATCCCTGGACCCAACAGTTGAGGGGTAATTTATGGCGGTATGAGCATGATACTAGCCAAAAAGGACAAAGGCTTCCCTTTATCCACAAAAAATGGAGGGCCCTCTCTCATCTTCCCCTGCCTCCTCCTAGGTTGCATACAATCAAAGCAAAGTGGGTTGTACAGAACAGGTGGTAGGGAAAATTTAGTGATTCAGGTGAAAATCTCAATTCTCCATTTCACATCTCTATGTGGGGATATAAACCATCAATAAGATCAACTGGAATGATATTTGCAAGGAGTAAGTCATGGAGCTCAACTCCCTAAGATGTCATTTGTTTAGCCCAGAAGACAGTCATCCATGAGAGGATGCAAGGTATGGTGCTAGATTGTAATTAAAGTATTAGGGAGGTGGAAACAAATACATCCTGGAATTCCAGACCATACAGTGTAGTCCAGCCAATGAGAGACTCTATCTCATAAAACAAGGTAGATATCACCTGAAGAATGATTGTTAAGAGCATCCTATTCTCTATGTGCATATGTATACACATGTACCCATACTCATACATACATGCACCTGTATAAACACAAACATGCATACACACACACACACACATACACACACACAAAGGATGAGTTTAATAGTCAAGTTTTTTTAAATACAAATGACAAATTAAACACATATTTGAGGATACCCTGGCCCACAACTCCAGTGGAAGTCCCCCAAATTACCAGAGGCCACACCAGTGCCCAGAGCCCCAGTTAAGTAACTACAAACAGACCATGAACACTTTCTTAAAACCCACCCAGCCTAACTCTAACATCACCCAATCTCCTGGTTATCATATCCTAGCCCACAATACTCATGGAAGCCCGTGCTTCCCCAAAACACACACTGGCACCCAGAGGTCATGCAGGTTGCCTGAACCCCAGCAGAGACACTCTGCTGGACCAGAGAATCTGATGGCTACCAGAATTACAGGCCACTCAAGTGAGAAGACCAGAGAAGAAATAGAAAACAAGAGAAAAAAATCCAACAAAGGCAAACTCAGAAATCAGTACTTCTTTTAATGAGTGCTTTATTACTGTGAAGGGACACCATGATGATGGCAACTCTTACAATGGAAAACATTTAATTTGGCCTGGCTAACAGTTCAGAGGTTTAGTCTATTATCATCATGGTGCTAAGCCTGGATGCATGTGGGAAGACATGATGCTGGAGAAGGAGTTGAGAGTTCTTCTTAATTCGCAAGCAGTAAAAGGAGACTACCACACAAGCCCTACCTGGAGTATATAAGACCTCAAAGCCCACCTCCACAGTGACACACTTCTAACACAAGGAAAACCTACTCCAACAAGGCTACACCTCCTCATAGTGCCACTCCCTATGGACCAATTATTCAAAACCATGAGTCTATGGGGATCATTTGTGTTCAAAATACTACAGCACCTAATCTAACCCCAAGCCAGATGCCTAGATTCCAGCCTAAAAACACAATGAACAAAAGCCAGGTCACCACCATAGCCCAGCTATCCCACTACAGTAACCTCTGAGTATTACAACACATTTGAAGCACAAGAAAAAAACCTTAAAACCAACTTTATGAAGATAACGGAGGATCTTAAAGAGAAAATGAATGAATTCCTTAAAGAAATCTATGACACAATTTAAAAAAACTGGAGGAAATGAATAAATCACTCAAAGAAAGCCAGGAAAACACTGAAAATTGGAGGAAATTAATAAATTCCTTTAGAAAATCCAAGAAAAAGTAAGCAAACAAATGAAGGAAGTGAATAAAAATGTTAAAGACCTAAAATTGGAGCTAGAAGTAATAAAGAAAACACAAACTAGGGGAATCCTAGATATGGAAACTCTAGATAAGTGAACAAGAATTACAGATGCAAAAATTATCAACAGAATATAACATATGAAAGAAATACATTTAGGCATAGAAGATACTATAGAAAAAATTGATGCATCAGTCAAAGAAAATATTAAATCTAAAAAGTCCTGACACAAAACATCCAGGAAATCTGAGACACTATTTAAAAATCACCAAACAGAGGAACAATAGGAATAGAAGAAGAAGAAGAATCCCAACTCAAAGGCCCAGGAAATATTTCCAAAAAAAGCATAGAAGAAAAATTTCCTAGCCTGAAGAAAGACATTTCTATAAAGGTACAAGAAGCTTATAGAACATGAAATAGATTGGACTAAAAAAAAGGTCCCTTGCCACTTAATAATCAAAACACTAAACATACAGAGAAAAGATTACTAAAAGCAAGAGAAAAGCGCCAAGTAACATATAAAGGAAGACCTATTAGAATAACACTGAACTTCTCAATGAAGTCTCTAAAAGATAATAGGACCTAAGCAGATATACTTCAAAATCTAAGAGACCACAGACTCCACCCTAGACAACCAGAACCAGCAAAACTTTCAATCACCATAGATAGAGAAAATAAGATAATCTATGATAAAGTCAAATTTAATCAGCATCTATCTACAAATGCAGCCCTATACATGATACTAGAAGGAAAACTATAATCCAAGGAGGTTAACAACTGTGAAAACACAGGAAATAAACAATATCACACCCACAAAATCAAAGCACACATGTGCAGGCACACACATGTACACATACTACCACCAACAACAACAACAACAAAATAACAAGAATTAGCAATCATTAGCCATTGATGGTCATTGATGTGTCTCACTATCAATGGACTCAATTCCCCACCCCCAAAGAAAACCCCACAAACTAACAGAATTGATGTGAAAACCAGCTCCAATCCTACTGCTGCTTATATGATACTCACCTCAACATCAAAGATAGACATCACCTCAGAGTAAAGGGCTGGAAAAAGATTTTCCAGGCAAATGGACCTAAGAAACAAAGTGGTATAGTCATTCTAATATCTAACAAAATATACTTCAAAATCTAAAATTAGAGACTTGTAGCTTGAGTTTTCCTGCCTGGCCCACAGTCAGGGCAAATCTCTCTCACCTGCCAGTCCCACAGCCGCTCAGACCCGACCAAGTAAACACAGAGACTTATACTGCTTATAAACTGTATGGCCATGGCAGGCTTCTTGCTGTTTTTATAGCTTAAATTAATCCATTTCTATTAATCTATACTTGCCAGATGGCTCGTGGCTTACCGGCATCTTCACATGCTGTTTGTCATCCTGGCGGCTGGCAGTGTCTCTCTGACTCAGCCTTCCACTTCCCAGCTTTATTCTCCTCCTTGTCCCGCCTATACTTCCTGCCTAGCCAATGGCCAATCAGTGTTTTATTTATTGACCAATCAGCAACACATTTGCCATACAGATCATCCCACAGCAGAGACTGTTAATTTTTGATTAACAAAAATTAATCAAAGTGACGGGGAAAGACACTTCATACTCATCAAAGAAAATATTCATCATGATGATCTTTCAATTCTTAACATCTATACCCCAAACACAAGGGCACACACATTTGTAAGTAGGAAACTACTAAAACTTAAAGCACACATCAACCCTCACACATTGATAATGGGTGACTTCAGTACCCCACTTTCACTAATGGATGGGTAATCCAGTGAAAAAAACAGATAAATATTGGAGCTAAGAAAAATTATAAAAACAAGTGGACCTAACAGATACCTAGAGAACATTTTGCCCAAAGACAAAAGAATAAACCTTATTCTCAGAATACCACAGAACTTCATGCAAAATTGACCATTTACTCAGTCACAAAGCAAGTCTCAATAGAAACAATAATATTGAAATAATCCCTTTCATTATATCAGACCAGCAAGGATTAAAACTGTAGTTCAACATACTGAAACAATAAGAAATCTACAAACTCATGGAAACTGAACAAATCTCTACTGAATGATTGTTGGGTTAGGAACAAAAATAAAGAAAGATATTAAAGACTTCCTAGAATTCAAAGAAAATGAATGGAAACATAAACAAAATTATGGGACACAATAAAAGAAGTGCTAAGAGGAAAATTCATAGCACTAAGTGACTACATAAAGAAATTGGAGAGCTCTCATGCTACCAACTTAACAGCACACCTAAAAGCTCTAGAACAGAAAGAGGCAAGCTTACTCAATTTTTGTAGATGGAAGAAAACAATCAAACTGAGGGCTGAAGTCAATAAAATAGAACCAAAGAAATAATGAAACAATGCAAAGAATTAATGAAACAAAAAGTTGATTCTTTGAGACAGTCAAGAAGATAAACAAATCTGTATCTAAAGTAACTAAAAGATGGAGAGCCTACCCATATTAACAAAATCAGAAGCAAAAGGAATGGCATAACATACAAATAGGAAATCCAAAAAATCATTAAGTCGTGTCTTTAAAACCTGTACTCTACAAAATTGGAAAATGTAAAAGAAACATACTTAGCCATCAGAGAATTGCAAATCAAAATGGCGATGAGATTCCAACTTACACCTGTCAGAATGGAATAAAAAAGAGAAGTGACAGCTCATGCTAGTAAGGGTGTGGAGTAAGGGGAACACTCCTCCATTGTTAGTGGGAATGCAAAAAAGTACAGCCACTTTGGAAATCAATATGGTGATTCATCAGAATATTGGGAATCAATCTACCTCAAGACCCAGCTATACCACTCTTGGTTATATGGAGAAAGACACTTGATCAACCATTTTCATTGCTTCATTGCAGCTTTATTCACAATAGCCAGAAACTGGAAACAACCTAGAGGTTAATCAACTGAAGAATAGATGAAGAGAATGTGGTATATTTATACAATGGAGTTTTACTCAGCTGTTAAAAAAATGACATTATGTAATTTGCGGGCAAGTGGATGGAACTAAAAAAACCATCATGAGTGACATAAACCAGACCCAGAAAGACAAATATGATATGTACTCACTTATAAGTAGACATTAGCTGTTAAGTAAAGGATAATCATGATACAATTCACAGATTGAGAGAGGATAAATAACAATTAGGGTTCAAGAGGGGACACATGTATCTCCTTTGGAAGAGGAAATAGAATAGATTTTGTGGGTGGACTGGGGGCAGGTGGGGATCAGAACAAAAGAGATGAGTTGGGCAAAGTGATGGAGAAACAAAGTAATGGGAGAGAAGACTTGAATTGAGGGGGCATTTGGGGGTAATGTAGAAACCTAGTGCAGTGGAAACTCCCTGGAATTTATGAAAGTGACTCTAGTGAAGTGTCCTTGTACTGAGGGATATGGAGTCTAAACTTCTCATCTTCTACAACCAGGATGGTTCCTAGTAGTACAACTGGGACATCAACCCAGCTACAAAACCTTTGACCTATAATCTGTTCTTCCTGCAAGATGTGCTGAGGCAATGGTGGTGTAGAACATGTTGGAGTGGCCAACAAATTACCGGTCCAATTTGAAGTCAATAGAGGGATCTCATGACTGACATTGCCTGGATTGCCAGGAACCAGAGGCAAGAGAGCCCAGAGTCCCAGGATAGAACCAAACATGAATGGAAAATAAAAGTCAATGAAATGATATTCTGTTATACTCAGATCAGATCCTAGTCCAATTGTCATTAGAGGAGAATCATTTAGCAACTGACAGGAGCAGATGCAGAGACCCACAGCCAAACACTAGGCAGAGCCAGGTGAACCCCACAGAAGAGGGTGAGGAAGGATTATAGGAGCCAGAGGTATTGAGGACACCACAAGAGCACAGCCTACAGCATCAACTAAGCAGGGATCATAGGGGCTCACAGAGACTGATAAGTGACCAACATGGACCCTTATGGTTGTGTAGTTTGATATGCCTGTGGAACTCCCAACAAGGGGAGTGAAGGAGTGTCTCTAACTCTTTAACCTTCACTTGAGAACCTTTTTCTTCTCCTGGGTTACATTGTCCAACCTGATATGAGGGCTTGTGCCCAGTCTTATTGTATCTTGTGAGGCCATGTTCAGTGGATATGCCTGGGAGACCTGAAAATAGATCTTTCTCCCAGGAATAGATTTAGGAGAAAGGAGGGAAGGGAAACTGCAGTCAGGATGTAATATATGTCAAAATAATTAAAGTTTGTAAAGCGTGTATTTGTGGTGAGAATGGATCTCGTGACTTCCAAATCCTAACATGCAAATAGGGCACTACTTACGTTGCCTCTACTTTTATGACTACTTACTTTTCTTTTCAAAGCATTTCTGCTTCTCACGACTAGACTACCTAGATGCTTGTTTCTAAACTTTAGTGCCTTAGGGAGCATTTGTCTAAGACTGGACCTCAAGTCCCTGCTGTAGACCCAGTCTGATCTTGAATTGTGTCTCTAGGTGTCACAAAGCTAATAAATAAAACATATAAATGAGATAAAGAGCTTAACTCAAACCCTGCACTAGTTCCTGGAGCATGAATTTAAGGAAACTCCTGACGCTGTAACTATCTAGTTAAGAGGCAGGGTTGCTCAATTGGTGGCTCACTACCCTTTTGGACTTAGCGACCCTTTCACAGGGGTTGCATATCAGATACCCTGCATATCAGATATTAACATTATAATACATAACAGAGGTAAAATTGCAGTTATGATATAGCAATGAAAATAATTTTATGATTGGCAATCACCACAACATGAGGAACTGTGTTAAAGGGTCACAGTATTAGGAGGGTTGAGAACCACTGAGTTAAGGAATTTGAAGCATTCTCTTTTGAATGTTAAAGGTTTCATCATTTCATCTAAAAAACAAAAAATAAGACTTCTGTATTTCAAAAGAATTCTATTTTAAATGGCCAACATATGATCATCTGATCTTAAAGTTTTTAGCTTGTTCAAATTTAGGGGGGTGATGGTACTTGCATGTGTCATGGGCCTCATACTGAGTTCAAGAGGCAATTAATGATACTTGGTTCTCCTCTTCCACCATGTGGTGCCTAGGGATCAAATTTAGGACATGAGACCTGATGATAAGTGCCTTTACTCACTGAGCCACTTTATTGGCCCTGCCTTATCTCATTTATATGAAATACTTAGAAATAAATAAAATAAGCAAATACCTAAAAATACAGGAAGAGTAGCAGCTGACAGGATAGAGAAGGGGAAAATGGGATGTGATTGCTTTAATGGATAAAAGGGGTGTAGCTGAAGTTTTCCTGGTCCTGCCTGGCTCCCATGGTCCTGTGGCCACTTGGACCCAAGTAAATACAAAAAGGATTATATTAATTAAAACTGCTCAGCCATTAGCTCAGGCTAACTATTGACTAGTTCTTACACTTAAATTAACCCATAATTCTTATTTATGTTTAGCCACGTGGCTTGGTACCTTTTCTCAATTCTGCCTTCAAATCTTGCTTCCTTTGTGTCTGGCTGGCATTTCCTGACTCAGGCTTCCTCTTCCCAGAATTCTCCTCTCTGCTTATCCCGCCTATACTATACTTCCTGTCTGGGTACTGGCCAATCAGCATTTTATTTATCAACCAATATCAACCAATCAGAGAAACACATTCACAGCATACAGAAAGGGTTTTTTTCTGCAATGAAGAAATATTTGGGCACTGGGTAGAGGTGATGCTTGCAATGCATGGGATGTCATAGATAGTCAAGATCATGTATTGTAATTGCTCTTCTTTGTTATCAACTTGAATATATCTGGAATTAACTAAAATCCAAGAAGCTGGGTATACATATGCGGAAATTTTATTAATTAACTCATTTCAAGTTGGTAGACCCACCCTAAATCTGGGATTTTTGAGGTGAAAAATCCACCTTTCATCTGAGGCACACCTGGTGGCCATCTATATAAGGGTCAGGGAAGAAGGAAGCATTTGTTCTTTCCCCACTTTCCCTTGCTGTTGCTGGCATAACCAAGCCCCATACTGCCATTAGAACCTACTTCTTTGTGATTCTGGCATATAATAGAGACAAGCTGAGAAATCCAGTCTCATGGACAGCACATCTATTGGATTCCTAAACTTTCTGTTGGTAGACAGACATTGTTGCACTGGGTGGGGGTTACAGTCTGTAAGCTATTCTAATAAATTATATATATATATTCCATCAATTCTGCTCCTCTAGTGAACCCTGACTACTACATGCATATTTTACTATGTATATTTTACTAAAATGAAGAATTCTTAAAATAAAAATAAGGAATATTTATTTCCATAGAAGTAAATAGAGCTGGGTTTTGTTGTTGTTTTGGTTTTAGTGGATGATGCAGATTTGGGGACCAAGTGGACCTCCATTCTAGTCTTGGTTCTCTGGTTTCGAACCTACACAATTGGATAACTGAAGCTATTCTTCAGATCATCATGCACTAACAAACTTGATGTAAGATTTGCTAAGGCAGATTAAACACCTTGCATAATATTTAAGTTATAATAGGTGCTTAGTTTAGCCACTTTTTCATGGACTCTTTAAAGTCATGGAATAGGAAAGCAGAAGGAAGTGGAAAGTGTAATTTTATTGTAAGGAAGTCATTGAAAACAAGCTGGACTAAGTCCCCAAAGCCTGATTCTGATGTTGTTATATTAATCTACCAATTCTTTGGGATTTTTATTTCCCCTCTGCCTAGAATTCAGTGCAAATAATATTTGACATTTGAATAAAATAAAACCAGTATGTGAAACAATTTTCTATTCAAATTATTGTTCTTATGGAAATGTCAATGGACTTGAATGAAAAAAATTAAATTTGGGCTAAAAGATTAAATTAGAAGGGCCATAATTTAAAGGGTTAAAGTAATAGACAAAAGTATATATTTTGAAATATTTCTGATCTACCAACACTTTTTTCATTGTTTTTTTCTTGATTTAATGATTGAGGCAAACTTCAGTAAAATATGCAGCAGATGTAAATATATCCAGAGAGACATCTAGCATTTATTATTCCTCTTTCTTAAATCCATGACAATGACACTCACCTCATAAATATTCATAAAACTTTCTTTTGAATCTGCAATACAGAACACCCTGGGCTTCTCCCAGTCTTGGAGCAGCCCACTCCAATTTCTCTTTGGGGTGTTTGCTGTGCTTTGCAAAATAAACTTCTTCTTAAACTGTCCTTGTTTCTTGATTAAATTATTTATTTCAGGGAGACAAAAACTGAGGAACTCCTATAGCTAAATAAGTATCCTGTCTTGTGGAAGAGAAGAATAGTTCTGCATTCTCTCAAGTAAGATGAGAAAGAAGACAAGAGGTCAGAAGAAGAAAAAGAAACATTGTCCCCCAGGATGATTTGGGATGAAATCAGATCCTTCTTTTACATTAGATGGTGCATTATGTTGAGATTTTCTCTGATGCCTACCATACTTGTGTGTTTTAAACCTCCTTTAACTTGGGAAAAGACATCCAATGAATCTGAAACTTTGTTTTGCCTTTAAGAAGTGTAATTTCCTGAGCTCATCTGGTACCCTCAGATACTCGTTTCTTCCTAATCATAAAGTTCATGCCCACTGGTAATTTCTAACGGGACTAAATGCTGGCTTGGCTCTCAGGTTGTTTGGAAGAACATATGTAGAAAGTGCACAGAAAAAAAGACTGAAACAGAAATGCAACTACACATAGTTGCAAGTGTTGAGACAGAGTCAAGTTCATGAAATGTAACAAGAATTTCTAAACGGTCTTACTAATAAAAATCCTGGAGCCAGATATTGGGGTGAAAACTGAGACATCAGAGAAGCAGAAAGAAGCCAGTCACATTCTTACCACTAGGAAATCCATAGCCAAAGAGAGAACTACTTCATGTATACTCATTCCTATATACCTTTCTGTGCTCTGCCATCTTACTTCCTCTCTCTGCCCAGCTACATCACTTTCCTCTTTCTGCCCAGCTCAATCACTTCCTGCCTGTCTGTACAGGCCTACAGACCTCTATGGGTAACTAGAACTGGGATTAAAGGCATGTGCCACCATGCCTGTCTCTGTTCCCAGTGTGGTCTTGAACTCACAGAGACCTGGATGAATCTCTCTGCCTCCCAAATGCTAGGATTAAAGGCAGGTGCTACCACTGCCTGGCCCCTATGTTTAGTATAGTGGCTGGCTTCTTCCTCAGATCTCCATGCAAGCTTTATTTATTAGAACACAAATAAAATATCACCACAATGAAATGCTTGAATGCATCCATATTCAATCTTCTTTTTCATCGAAAATGATTGTAAACATGTTATATAACCACTGAGTATTGGCAAAGAAAACATTTTGCACATTATATTTGTTAATGTTAAGATCAAAGCTAAATGATGATATTTCTAAAACCCATAATTGCCTTTTAGGGAAAAGTACAAAATATCATCTTACCTCTGTGTCAAGATACTGTTCTAATAAAAAAGTAATCTGTGTATTCTCTTAGCTCATAGTACAGATACCTAGAACTTGTATAGGACTTCACAATTTAGTTATTAAATGGGATTTGCAGACTATGATGTTTAACATTGATTGTCAACTTGCAAGATCTAGAATCACCCAAAACACAAAACTCTAAACATGACTATGAGGGAGCTTCTAGACTGAGTTCATTGTGGTGTGAGAAGAACCTTAGAAATGTGAATATCAGTGTTCCATGGGATGGGGTTTGAGCTGAATAAGATGGAAAAAGTGAGTTGGGCACCAGCATCCATCTCCCTGTGCTTTTTGAGTGTACATGCATTGTGACCAACTGCTCCACATTCCTGTTGCCGTGCCTTTCCCACTGAGGCTGTGTGCCTTTGAACCCTTTAAGTTGCTTTCTTTGGTATTTTGTCACAGCAACAAGGAAAAGTGACTGATATCCAGAACATAAGTCTTGCAGTCATAAAGACACACAATTTCTGTGATGCAGCTGTGGAGTGTAGGTTTTACCAGCTCTTGATGCG
This sequence comes from Peromyscus californicus insignis, assembly GCF_007827085.1. NCBI lineage: Eukaryota > Metazoa > Chordata > Mammalia > Rodentia > Cricetidae > Peromyscus > Peromyscus californicus. The sequence goes on along the minus strand of NW_026294435.1, from coordinate 8,922,995 downwards.
TGATCTTACTGAAAATTTAGCGCTTGAAAACAACTCATAGCTGCTCATTTACTTTTCTCTAATTGTACTTCACTGGGAGAGAGTCAAGATGTATGAACCTTCTGGGGGTTCCAGACAAATCTATTTTGTTGCCCCTCTAACTTCTGACAGCAATCTAAATCCCTATCTGACTACCTACATTTTACCCACTCAAACCCGGTCCTATCTCCTAATTCCCTGCTCTTTTGTCAGATTGCTCTGAAAACGATGCTTATAATCATCTAGGATAACTAACACAACTTGGAGTTAGCTCCATCTGTTGAGATTCTGATTTTAATTGTATCTGAAAAGTTCCAGGTGCCATATAAATAATACTTGTGGTGGTATTGTGTTCCCCAAAATATTGTATACCTTAATAAACTTATCTGGGGTCAGAGAACAGAAAAGCCACTAGATACTTAAGATAGGCAGTGATAGCACACACCTTTAATCCTAGCATTCCAGAGGCAGAAATACATGTGTTCAAGAATACAACCAAGCATGGTGACTCACGCCTATAATCTCAGAAAGCAAGCCTTTAATCCCAGGGAGTGGTGATAGAAAGCAGAAAGGTATATAAGGCCTGAGGACCAGAAACTAGAAGCATTTGGACTGGTTAAGCATTTGACTGGTTAAGCTTTCAGGCTTTGGAGCAACACAGTTCAGCTGAGATTCATTCTGGATGAGGACTCAGAGGCTTCCAGTCTGAGGAAACAGGACCAGCTGAGTAACTGGCAAGGTGAGCTAGCTGTGGCTTGTTCTGTCTCTCTGATCTACCAGCATTGACCCCAATAACTGGCCTCAGGTTTGATTTTATTAATAAGAACTGTTAAGATTCCTGCTACAAATACTTCTAGGATCAATATGTTAGATTTGACATTTCTTGGATAATTATTCAGCCTTCCTAGAAGTTATTCTTACAAACATTTAATAAGCACAGCATAACACTAACCATAACCCTGTATAACTCTAACCTTAACCCTGAGTCTAACACTAACCCTGACACCAAACATAACTTCTAACCCTAATCCTATCCCTAAATCCTGACCATGTCCCTAACCCTCTAACCCTAACCTGAAGCCTCTAGCGCTAACCTAGCCCTACCCCTAACAAAGTCATATGCTTTTTCATCCTTCAGATGAGAAAGTTGGACCATATATTAAACATATACCTAATACCACTAAACTATACATTCTTTACCCTCTTTGGGAAGATTATTGGTTAAAAATGTTTCCAATTTCATTGCAGACTCGTATATACTTGTGTTAAACAAAAATTACCAGTGGAAAAAAGTAATAAAACCACACATGCTGTATTTGTGAGTCCTTTGAAATTTTAATGCCTGAACAACAGTTCACCAAATGAGTGAGGTTGGGGACATGCAAGAGAGAGAAGGGGAAGGAGGAGTTCCAGTGGGCCACTGGGGTTTTGTTCTCCTTTTCAGAAAGGGGAAAAATTCAGTATCCAGTGCTATAACAGAAATTGCTGTCCTTACATGAAGCATTAGACTGGATGGAATTGATTACAAACCCTCTCTCAATAATCTATCATCAGCTTATATAATTAAGATTTGGACTGAAAGCCTTCTAGCTAAGCTTATTTCTGAGGGGGCATGGCACAGGATGCTGTAAATGTGGCAAAGCATATTTACAACAGCACAAAGTGATGTCTGTAAGCCCAGTCACCAACATGAGAAGTCTAGCTCAGTCCAACCAAGTTTGATTGGGGTATAATTATCACTGCGGAGTGCCATCGATCTGGATGAGCAGACATCACATTTCCCCCCAAAAGGCCTCACACAACCACCTCTAGCCCTAACCCTGAATCTAACTCCTAACACTCACCTTAACATTTAACCCCGTCTGGGGACACTTGAGCCACAATATCTGTGTGAGCTATATGGGTTCAATCCCAGGAACACTGCCAATTGTACACATGACTGGAGGACCAGGTCACTGGTGGATGTCTTCTGCAGTTCCAACTACGACAGATGTCCTTGTCACTCATACCAACCGTTTCTCCCCTCAGTCTTTCAAATCCCAGCCCACAGATGCAGAGAGGGGCATCCCCTTTGGGGACTGGTAGTTTGGTTTTTGTTGGTTTGTTTGTTTCATTTTTCCTTCCATTTCACCTGCTTTATGGAAAGAAGTGCAAGAAAGGTTCAAGGAATTACAAGGCCCAGGACTTCACATTCTGCAAGTGAAATACAGTGTAGCAGGGGTAAAACAGGGAGCTTTTAAACAATAGGTTGGCTGTTTGCTTAGCCTTCAGCTAGAGAGGAAGCAGAATTCTGTCCAGAGAAGCACTGACCTTATTACCCACAGGAGTGATGAAAGTCAGGTCCCCTGGGCAGCTTGAGGTAACAGGTCAGGTGTGTTCCAGCGAGGGGCCTTCCTGGATTCTTCTGGAAAAAGCTCCCAGTCCCTCACATTGCATGCATCAGCTTTCAACTGCAGCAGCTGCAGACAGAAATTGATGGGCTATTGGCCACATGCTGTATTGCCCCCAGGATGCTGCTGGAAATGTGACCAGCTCTGCCTTGCAGCCATGGCCGCTCTCCCACAGACTGGTCTAGCCTGTCAGGATTTTGTCAATCCATTTTAATCAATTTACAAACATCTCTTTATATTGCCCTCAGAAAGCTTTGACAGTGTTATCATCATCTTAGCAGGTTGACAGCTTCGGCCCAGATCCAAGCTGTTTTCTTGTGTATACATAATCAAAGAATAGTTCTCTAGCTGTCAAATGTAAAGTACTGATAAGCTAAAACTATTGGCTTTCATGGGGAACACTTGACTTATATTTTATAATTTAGCCTTGACTTACATATTTTAACATATTTACTCTAGTACACAGTTCTTAGAGAAAAGTTGGTCAACACAGTGATCTAACCTCCATTTCACTTCTTTGTTTATTTGTTTTATTTACATTTTTCATGTTCTAGTCTTCTTTGCAGAGGTAAGTGGTCCTAACTTTTGTCTTTAATTTTTGAGATTATAATTACATCATTTCCTCATCCTTTTCTTCTCTAAACACTCGCTTTTACCCCTCCTTGCACTCTTTCAATTCCATGGCCTCTTTTTGACTAATTATGTTACATTGATATATGTATATATAATATATTATATATTCCTAAATGTACATATATGTAGGGCGCCATGTATCTCAAACTATGACGTCAAGGCTGAATTTAAACTGCTGATCAACTTGCTTCCACTTCCCAAGTGCCAGGATGACAGCCATGTGCCATCATATTTGGCTTCACCGTTTATTTCTTACCCCTAACTAGACATCCTAACCCTGGCTCTGATACTGTCTAGCCCTGACCCTAACCCCAACGTTCTACCCCAAACCCTAACCCTAACTCTGACCTTCATCACTTCACAGAAAGCATGCAGACAAGAATTAATATCTACTCATAGATACTTATACATATTTCCACTACCGTTATAAACAATTAGGAATCAGCTAAAAAACATTTGGTATTTGTAATAATTTAGAGTTAAATTGTATATAGAAGCAGATAGTGAAGTTCAATCTGAATGACATAGATCTCTCCTTTGCCTGCATTTTAATTCTGTGCTGTATAAATTCCCTGAAAAATGAAACACAGGGAATGGTTTACTTTGGATTAGAACTCCAGTGTATAGTTCATCATTGCAGGGAAGTCACAGGGAAGAACATGGAGATACTTGATTCTCCCACATCCGTGGTCAAGGGCAGAGAGAAAGGCTACACTGCACTGCCTGCTCATTTGCTCAGCAGGGAATTTTCTTCACTCTTATACAGTTTAGGGTACAATTTATGCAGTGCACTCTTATACAGTGCAGGGTAGATCTTCTCTCTTCCATTAGCAACCAAGACAATTACTTCACAGAGAATCCCACTAGCCAACCTGATCCAGATAATTGCTCATTAAGACTCTCCACTCAAGTGATTCCAAATTATATCAAGTTGACAGTTAAAACTAACCAGCCCAGCTTGTCCTGGGAAATTTACAGAAGAATCATAGTGTTCTGTACAACAAAGTTGTAGAACAACTCTAGAGGTAAACTAATGATTCAAGTACCTAAGTATAATGCTAGTACACAATACACTCTTTTTCCATATGCTACCTCATTTTAGGTTTTTCTGCAATTGTCCTCCATGTGCCATGTAGATATAAGAAAACATTTCATGCTTCTCTTGAATACCTTCTAACATGCATGTATTATGTTAGAATATGATGACTATGAATCCATGAGTAACATGAATTATAGTATTTTTTCTGTTCTAGATTGCTTCTTAAAAATGATCCCTGACAGCTTTAAGATGTCAAAATTTACTTCAAGCAAATGGTAGTTTTGCAGCCATTTTGAATGTGAAGACTAGTTACTTGTAAATTTTCTTTTCTGTAATATTTTCACTTTACACACAGAATCCTTCAAAGATTACAGCACAGACAGAAGCAGGCTGAGCCATTATGAGCTACCAGCATGTGGAGACAAAGTTATTGCTCTTTGATTAGACTTTTTCAATCCTGCCACAAGACAAGCAAATGTTGATGATTTTATTGATAAAATGCAAAAGCCTGGGATTTATGATGAAACAATGTGAAGGTGAATACCACATGTCAGCAACAAACGTGTGTGAAGATAACCAGAACAAAATATTAATGGTGATGTTCCTACCTTTAGAATCTTTAATTATATTTCTCATGTTATATAAAAAATAAGAGGATTCAGTTAGTATGTGTTTGCATGTGTATGTTTTATGTCTTATTTTCTTTAATTAAATATTAATTCAAATTAAGCACTTCCTAAATATGAGATATTTACTTTGTTGTACAAAGTAAATGAGAAAAGCAAAGCTCTTTCCTTTTGTAAACAAAAGAATTCCCATTGAGGACACTGTATTTTAAGATCTACTTACATGTTTGAATTCTTTGAATAAAGGCTTCATGGATTGAAATCTTAACTAAAGCTGTATGGTAGGATCCAATTCTGTCAATAGTAAAACAATACACGAGAGGCTTTTCTTTTATCAATAATTGGGATGTAAAAACTGTTGTATATTCTGGAAGAGAATAAAGGATGGGTTGACAGAGGTGGCCAGGATTGGCTTTGTTTAAACAGATAAGGGACCTTTCTCATAATGTGGTTGGGATGATAAAATAAAATAATTGCTTCATCTATTTTAAAAGTTTAAACAGTTTACATGCATTTTTTTATTTTAAAATTATTACAATGAAACTAGAATCATAAATGCATAGAGATGCATACCAGATGAAGAAAGCTTGCCTGAGACACTTATGACCCTAGGTTTGATCCCAAGGTCCACATACAAAAATATATAATTTTTGCTATGTTAAATAAAATCTTAGATCCATACCTATAACTATCTATATATCTTCTATTGATATCACACACACACACACACACACACACACACACACACACACACACAGAGAGAGAGAGAGAGAGAGAGAGAGACAGACAGACAGACAGACAGACAGACAGAGAGAAAGAGAAAGAGAGGGAGAGAGTGTGTTTGATAAGTTAAAGGAAGCTTCCACACCACAGTGTAGTATTTGTTAACTATTCAATATGTAACTAAAACTTTTGAGTCCATCATTAAGACAACATGGAACCTACCATTTTCTATTCTATGTTGCATTTCTTTAAAGTAAATAAGTGACATCTTTAGTTCTGAAACAATGACATATATTGCAAAAGTATTTTCAATTATTCCATCAAATAAATATGACAGTCCTTGCCCAAAATTTTCCTTAATGGAAACATAAAATGGCTTTTTTAAACATTATCATTGTGATATACAGGGAATAGAAGGTTAATTTTTAGGTCCAATGTGTTCTTTGTTAAGAATTGGAGTTCTAGATAGAAAGGCTAGTTCTATATGTCCATTTGGCCAGATTTAGAATATGGGTTCAGGATCAATGAATACTTCACAAAAGTATTAAGTCTCATCTTAAAATCTTTGTTCTGCTCTATTTCTGGGTCTCCCTCACACAAATACTCTACTTGTAGATAATATTTTCCTCTTCATGTAAACATAGAATGTGATCCTGATTAGGAGGGAATTTCCAAAACTCCTTTGATAAAGTAATGATAATGGTTATACTAATAACTTGTTCAAGCTCTCTATGGAAACCGTAGCTTTTCAACTACATCATCAGTCAATGATGGGTGGTCACTCATTATGTCTTAGCCAACACAGTTCATAGTCCATTGAACATTCTTTTCTCTTAATTTCTACTCAGTATTTTGAAATTTCCTATTAAAATAAATTTTAAAATCCTTTAAAAAGTACCAAAATATACTTTATTGAATAAATTCTAGCAGTGCTTTCATGGACTAGGTCTTTCAAAAGTTATTAAAATTTACTTTATTTTTATAATATTAAAAATGCCTAGTCAGATAAAGTTTTGTAAGTTCCCAAGTTTATATCACTGTTAAACTACATTGTTAAAATTCTACATAGAGATATTATAAATAATGCAGCTGTCTTAGTTACTCTTGTATTGTTGTGAAGAGACACCATGACCAAGCTAAATAAAAGGAAGAAACACTTAATGGGGGACTTGCTTACAGTTTCAGAGCATTATTAGTCCATGATCATCATGGTGGAAAGCATGGCAGCAGGCAGGCATGGTGCTGAAGCAGAGGCTGAGATCTTTCATCCTGATCCATAAATTTCAGGTGGCAGAAAGAGACAGGGCCTAGACTGGGCTTTTGAAGCCTCCAATGACTACCACAGTGACACACTTTCTGCAACAAGGTCACACCTAATTCTGTTTAGAAACAGTACACCAACTGGGAACCTTACATTCAGATCTATGAGCCTATGGGGACCATTCTCATTCAAACCACCACAGTAGCTAATATTAATAATTAATAACCACTTTCTAGTTTAAAATAATCTAGATAATTTGTTTATTGTCTCTATTCTGTTTCCTTAAAAAGGTATGATCATAAATATTCTGTCAAGACAAAAATATAAACAAAGTGGTTAACAGCACATATGTAGAACTCTGTTTTCCAGGGAGCAATTATAAAAGATTGAAGAAAATTAATTATCAAAACAATATATGTAATTCAGTGAATATGGGATATATCTTAGTAAGCTTAGTAGTAAAAGATTAGAGATTAAAAAAAGAACCTAAGCATTATTTTAAAATTTTTAATAATTTTATTTTTGAGCATTTCATATAAGAGTACTGTATTTATCTCATTTACATTCTTCTATCTACATGTCAATTCTACCCATGTCCCTTCAATTCCTTCTCAAATTCATAACCATATATGTTTGGTCATATACACACATACATACATACATATATAAATACACACACACACACACACACACATATATATATATATATATATATATATATATATATATACATACATACATATATATGTATCTTGTTGAATCCATTTAGTGTTGTTCATATGTAATATGGGTATTTGTTTAAGGCTGGGATTAGATGACTTATCAGGTGATCATCCCTAGAGAAGACTGGCTCTCCCTTTCTTAGCAGACATTATTGTCTATTCCTTTCCATCTAGGTGTGGGGCCTTATGAGATTTCCACATCCATGCTGGCATGTCAACTGGAAATTTTATTTTTTAAATTTTGTTCATTCAATGGTGTTATTGAAATTTCATAGGTATAGCTTCAATGTTAGGTATTAAAGACACTATCTCACAGGGGACTTCCTAGTCCTCTGGTTCTTACAGTCTTTCTGCCTCCTCTTCCAAAGTATTCCCTGAGCTTTAGATATAGTGATTGCATTGTAAATGTATAATTTGTAGTTGTGTACCACAGTTGTTCTATGCATCTTGACCAGGTGTGGATTTCTATGGAGGTCTCAGTCCATTGGAAAGAAGCTTCTTTTATGAGTAGTGACAATTACAGTAATGTTTGAGTATATGAGATTGCAGTTAGAAATCATATATGTTCAGAAAAGTAATATCAGTACATCGTTCTCTAGAGTATGAGGTGGTTGGTTTATGGTTCTAGACATATATTCTCTCTCACTGAGTTGTCCTTAAATTTGATGATATAGCTATTGGTTGGTTATTTACATGGTATAAATGTCATATTGCAACCTTAAAAGTGTTAAACTTCTTAGCAATTATAATCTCATGCTACTAGAGGAGAAAGTTTATCACCAACCTAGCTATAGATTCTGTGACCTAACATGATGACCCGCCTGAGATGTGCTTGTTCAATAGTGACACACATGAGTGAGTAACCATCCACTCTTTGATTGGATTTAAGGTCTACTTCATGAGATAGAACCCATTCTTGGCACAGCTAGGGTGACCAAAAACCTGAGACTGGATAGGCCTTAGGCCTAGGGGGAAATCAAATACAACTATTGTGATAAATCAACATAGAAACAAAGTGACTCATGACATTCTACTATACTCATAGATCAATGCCTTGTTCAGCCCTTATCAGAGAAACTTTTCCTTGGAGTAGATAGAAACTAATGCAGAGACTCACAACTAGACAATGTACAGACAGTGAAACTTTGGAGTACTTAATCCTAAATGAGATAACTTCATCAAACCCTTCTTTCATGGCTCAGAGACCAATTCAGAAGAGGAGGAGAAAGATTGTAAGAGCCACAGGTGATGGATGACACCAAGGAAATAGTTTCCCCTAGACGCAACCTATCTGGTGCACATAAGTACTCACGGAGACTGAGGCAGCACTCACAGGACCTGCACATGTCCTAGCAGGACAGGATCCTGGAGCTAAGGGGAAGAAATGGACATAACCTCATACCTGTAGCCCAGAAACTATCTGCAATTGGCATCCACTTACAGAGGAAAAACTAGTTTTCTTCAATGATATCTCCAGGGATGCATTAACCACTTCAGGACAGGCTCCATAGCCAGGAGTAGATGCTCAACACAAAACAAACTCAATAGTAGCAAGATTTCTTTTAGGTGAACAGCTCCCAAATCATGACACAGAGACTTATTTATCAGTTAGGAATGCTTGGCGTTATCTTAACTCTTATTTTAATATGTTTTTCTTTGTCTGTGTTTTACCTCAGGGCTTTTCACATTTCTTCCTTCCTTTTCGTATGTCCTACTTTCCTGCTTCTCCTGTCTGTCTGGCAGCTGCCTGGCTTCTGGCCCTGGGCATGTCCCTCTCTTTCTCCCTTGTTCTCTTCTCCCCTTATCTTTCAGCCTAGATTTCTCCTCCTACCTCCTACGTATTCTCTCTGCCCACGAGCCCTGCCTATCCTGTCTCTGCCTAACTCTTGGCCATTCAGCTCTTCACAAGACCAATCAGATGCCTTAGAAAGGCAAGGTGAAACAAATGTAACACATCTTTACATAATTAAGCAAATGCAGTAGGGACAAAAGTAACATGTCCTACATCAATAAACAAATACAAATATAACAACCTTTACACAGTTAAAGTAATATTGTGCAGCATAAACAAATGTAACACATCTTTATTAGTTAAAATAATTTTCTACAACACTCAATGGTATTTGGGTAAACATTTTGTGTCATATTGCTTTGTATGGGCATTTTTGGTCTTATTGGTCTTTTGTCTGTATATCTTGGTTTCCAATTCTGGGGGGGCTTTGTATATTTTTGTGATTGTGTATTTCTTGCTTTTATTTTTGTTTGAGAGAGAGAAAAACAGAAGGGCACAGAGTGGTGAGTAGGGAGGTGGCTAGCATCTGGGAGAAGTTAGAGGAGGGGGAAAGTGTGGTTAGAATATACGAGATAAAAAAAGTTCAATGAAAAAAGGCAAACAAACAAACCAATTACAGATTCTTTTGCAGCATTTACCTTATCTGTAAAAATAAGTTTCCTAGGGCTCTTTTCCTCTCCAAACTGTACATGTTGATTTCTTTTGTCTGTCAGACATAGTATTTTTTTCTTGTACACCTGCACAACAGTTATCAGTAACAACAATGCCACAGATTCAAAATTCTCTTGTCTTGAAATTTCCTCCACCAAACAAATTAGTCCATCACTTTTAATTCAGCCTCACTCAACTTCTTAGGAGAAAACATGTGGCAGCTAGATTCTTGCCAAAATATCACACAGACCTCCTCTAGTCCAGTTGCTAAATTATTAAAGGCATAGTCAATTGCAAGAGACATATTGTAATCACAGTCTGTAATACTCTTTATTCAGACTGAACCTCAGGGAATAACAACCTCATTTAATACTATTGACATTCACAAACATATTGTATTTCAATGATTTATAGATAACACTAAAAATCAGCCTTACTTAGCATCTCTCAGATATCACAGCTGGGTCTTTGTATAATTACAACTCATGTGTTCATAAACTGTTATAAATTAGTCTTTCCTTTGAATTGATGATTTATAGTGATAGTCCAGTGCTACTGGATTTTGTAATAATGATTCTATTGAAAAATGAAATGCTTCCAGGAAATAAGATACCATCACAGAATGTCTATCATATAATAATATTTCATTACTGACTAAATGTGGCCTCTGAATGTCTCTTGATTTCCAAATACATTTCATCTCTGTTATTTTCTTCTCCTTATGTAAAAGGAACTCTGTTACATCATTTAGTTTTCAATTTCATGATTAATTTTCATTCAACCATCAGAGAAGATAGAGAACCCTCACTGAACAAGAAACAATTCACGGCAGACTTGGAATGTGTCCTGAACCAGGTAACGCTGAGTTATTTCTTTTTCACATTTACTCCCAAATTCACAGGACCAACATCAATAAAGTTTTTACCTTAACAAATATTATGACTGACTTGTGATCTTTAACACTTACCCACTCACTCAAATGATAATCTTTTAATTGCTTGTGTTAGTGAAGAACTGCATCTGTAATAAGTTCATATAACCTAACACTGGCACAGAAAAAATCTTCTATGCAAAAATATTGCAGATATCATATTCACATTAACTGATGTTTAATTATTTCTTCATATCTGAAAATATTTGCATTAGAATACCTCAAATAAAACTATAGAGTTTAGAGTTATTATATTTAAAAGAAAATTGTATATAAAAATGTACTGAAAGATAATTTAATGTACTGAAAGATAATTTAAGATTAAAATGCAAAATGTGAGCTGGGGAAGGTCAATTGCTGCTCCTGCAGAGACAGGATCCAGGTTTGGTTCAAATGTCCATGGCAATCCCAACCCTATCTCTAACTCCTGCTCCAGGGAACTCAAAAGCCTCTGGCTTCTGCAAGCACTAGGAATGCATATGATGTACATGCACACATGCTGGCAAACACCCATACATAAAAATATATATTTAAAATTAGAAAGGCAATTTCATTTTTCTATAGTAGCCATTTCTGATGTAGAAATGAAGCCTGGACTCAATGTATAATAGCATGAAAACCAGAAATTGTTTGAAATAAACTGAACAAAAGAAATGGAAGACATTAAATCTGCAAAACGTTTTTGAGAAAAGTGAATTAAATTGAATAACCTTGAGATCACAATTATGATTGTTAGTATTGCTAAAACGACAGTTGATAAAACCCCAGTTGATATCCAGGTCCCTAATAACATATAATGCACCTTATTCATTTATTTATTTATTTTTGCAATTGTGCAAAATTGGATAAGGTAATCCTGAAATTTGTGTGTAAAAGGAAGAGGTCCAGACCATAGGCTGTTCAGGATGCCTCCAATCCTATCCCTAATACCCACCTCCCACTACCTTGCTCCAGACCCCTAACTCTTGCAGAGGCTCCCTGATCTACCAGAGGCCATGCCAGTCACCAGAACTCTAGGTGGGCCACTCACCTATGGACCTCTCACATACTCTTGGTGCCAATCTCACTGTCCAGCGTCTCAGTACCCTCCATGTTATCTTGTCCCACTTCCTAATTAGGACAGAGAACTCTTGCTGGAAAAGAGGCTAAACATGGCACTAGGGGACAATGTAGGCTGTCTACCCTGAACCTCCACCACTCCTCTTAGTGCCCCCACACATCCACCCCCAGTCACGCCATTCTCCATTGTCTACTAGTCCCTGCCCCCAGCTCTTGACCAGAGACCTTGACAGCCACCACAAATCCAGCTCTGACCTTGGGTGCAGACTCCCTGCTTAACCACAGGTCACACTGTCCAGAAGACCAGAAAGGAAACAAATACCAATGAACAAAACACCAAGCTAACAAAGACAAACTAAGACATCAACACCTGTACTTTTAATCATCCCAAACTCAGGTGCCTAGATGCTAGCATAAGAACACCATCAATAACAGCCAAGGAAATAGGTCACTGCCAGAGCCCAGCTGTCCACTACAGCAAGCTCTAAATATTCCAACACGTCTGAAGTACAAGAAAAAAAAAACATAAAACCAACTGTTTGAAGATGATAGGGATCCTTAAAGAGGAAATGAATAAATCCCTTTTTAAAAAAATCAAGGAAAAGACCAAAAAAATGGAGAAAATTATTATATCCCCTAGTGAAATCCAAGAAAAAACAAACAATTAAAGGAAATGAATAAAACTATTTAAGATTTGAAAATGGAAATAAAAGTAATAAAGAAAACACAAGCAGATGATTATCTGGAAATGAAAAAAATCTACGTAAGTGAAGAGGAACTACAGACCCAAGCATCACCAACAGGATACAAGAGATAGAAGAGAACATTTCAGGTGTTGAAGATACAATAGAAGAAATAGATACCATTAGTCAAAGAAAATGTTAGATCTAAAAAATTCCCGAAAGAAAACATCCAGGAAATCTGGGATACTATAAAAAGACCAAAGATAAGAATAATAGAAATAGAAGAAGGAGAAGAATCCCTGTTCAAAAGCCCAGAAAATATTTGCAACAAAATCATAGAACAAAATTTCCTAACTAAATAAGGAGGTGCCCATAAAGGTATAAGAAGAAAAAAAATAGTTGGATCAGAAAAGAAAGTTCTCTTAATACATGATAATCAAAACAGTAAATATTTAGAACAAAGAAGGAATATTAAAAGCAACCAGGGAAAGAGATCAAGTATCATATAAAGGCAGACCTATTAGAAGTTTGACTTCTGAATTAGGACCCTACAAGCAAGAAGGACTGGGCATGTGTTCTGCAAACTTGAAGAAACCAGAGATGCCAACCAGACTATAATACACAGCAAAAGTTCCAATCACCATAGAAGGAGAAAACAAGCTACACCTTGATGAAGTCAAATTTAAACAATATCTACCTACAAATCCTGCCCTATAGATGGTACTAGAAAGAAAATTCCAATCCAAGGAAGTTAACTACAACCCTGAAAGCACAGGAAATAAATAATCTCATACGAGCAAAACCAAAAGAAGGAAAACACACACACACACACACACACACACACACACACACACACACACACACACACACTCCAACAAGACTACCAACAAAATAACAGGAATTCACCGTCATTGGTCATTGATATCTCACAATACTAATGGACTCAATTCCCTTATAAAAATACACAGATTAACAGAATGAATGTGAAAACAGTATCCATCCTTTTGTTGCATACACAAGAAAAACCAAAAAACAAACAAATGAAAAAATACCTCAACATCAAGGATCAACAAAACCTCAAAGCAAAGAGTTGAAAAAAATGTAGCAGAAATCCTAATTGGTCTTAATAAAAACCCAACAAAATGATGCTCAAAATATGGTTTATTAAAACATTTCTTTTTTTTTTTTTTTGGTTTTTCGAGACAGGGTTTCTCTGTAGTTTTGTGCCTTTCCTGGAACTCACTTTGTAGACCAGGCTGGCCTTGAACTCACAGAGATCCTCCTGCCTCTGCCTCCTGAGTGCTGGGATTAAAGGTGTGCGCCACCATTGCCCGGCTTATTAAAACATTTCTTATGTATGGTTATGTGTACAACTGTCTACAGATGGTTATATCTTTTAATGTAATAATTGCCAAACTGGCTTGTATGCAAGTGTTTTATTTATGTATTTATTTATTTATTTATTTATTTTTATTTATTATTTTTAAAAATGTATACTTCCCTCATCCCAACAGCAGCCTCTATTTCTTCCACTCCTCCCACTTCCCACCTTCTCTCCCCCATATCCACTGCTCCTCCATTTCCCTTCAGAAAAAAGCAGGTTTCCCAATGAGAGCAGCTGAACATGGCGTAACAAGTTGGAATAAAACTAGGAATAAACCCTCATAAAGGGCTGGATGAGTCAACCCAGTAGGATGAGAAAGATTCCAATAGCAGGCAAAATAGTCAGATACATCCTCTGTAACTGTTAGGAGTCCCACAAGCTAAACAGCAGCATGTCTGCAGAGGACCTAACCCAGAATCATGCAGGCTCAGTGATCGCCTCTTCAGACTTTGTGAGCCCCTGTGATCCCTGCTTAGTTGATATCCCTGACCCCTCTTTCTCCCGCATTTCTTCTTCTTCCTCTTCCATGGTATTCCTAGAGCTTCAAGGGGAGGAACCTGATGGAGATCTTCTATATGGGCTCTCTCTTTGCCTAATGTTTGGGCATGGGTCTCTTTGTCTGCTCTCATCAGTTGCCAGGAAAGCCTTTCTGATTTTGCCTGGGCTAGGCAATGATTTATGAGTATATAGGGATATTAAGGATATCATTAAGAATCATTTCATTGATTTTTTTTTCTATTATAGGTCTCTGGGCTATCCAGCCTCCAATTCCTGGCCATCCAGACAATGTGGGGCATTGGCTCCCACTTGTGGTATGTGCCTTAAATTAGACCCATCATTGGTTGACCATTCCCACAAATTCTGTACCTTCATTGTCCCAGAATATCTTCCAGGTAGGATAGATTATAGACCAAAGGCCTTGTGTCTGGTTTTATGTCCCAGTCCCATGAAGTTCTTGCCTGACTTCAGAGAAAGACCAGTTCAGGCTCTTATTTCTCTGTTAATAAGAGTCGTTGCTAGGGTCATCCTGAAATAATTTTGAGATTTTCTACTGGTCTAGGTTTCTACATAAACCCCTCCCCCACAGATGCTATCCTATCCCAGTCCTCTCTCCCAGTATCTCTCCTGCCTTCTTTCTCTGCCCTCCCCCTCACTTGATTCCTGCTGTTCACATTCCCAGCTGCCCCCAATCCATCAACAAAATCTCTTCTATTTCCCCTTTCCAAGGAGATGTGTGCATTCCCCTTAGAGCCCTCTTTGTTACTTAGCCTTTCTGGGTCTATGGATTGTAGCATTATTATCATTTACTTACACACCATGTTCATCTTCTTGGGTGTGGGCTACCTCACTCAGCATGATTTTTTCTAGTTCCATACATTGACCTGCAAATTTCCTGATGTCATTTAAAAAACAAAACAAAAACAAAAACAAAAACAAAACAGATAATCGTCCATTGTGTAAATGGACCACTTCTTTAGCCATTCCTCTGTCGAGAGCCATCTAGGTTATCGTCCGTTGTGTAAATGGACCACTTCTTTAGCCATTCCTCTGTCGAGAGCCATCTAGGTTATCCTTGGAGATTTTATTTCTGGAGATTATAAATAAATCCACAATGAACATAATTGAGTATCTTCATGGTAGGATGGAGCACCTTTTGTGTATATACCCAAGAGTGGTATAGCTTGGTCTAGAGGTAGGTCAATTGCCAGTGTTTTTCAAGAAACACCATATTGATTTCCAAAGTGGCTGCATAAGTTTGCTCTCCCACCAGCATCGGAGCCCTTTCTCCACACCCTCAAGAACATGAGCTGTCTTTTGATCTATTGATCTTAGTCATTCTGACAGGTGTAAAATGGAATCTCAAAGTAATTTTGGCTTTCATTTCCCTGATAGCTAAGGATGAGGACCATTTCTTTAAGGGTTTCTCACCCATTTTGCTTTCCTCTATTGAGAATTTTCTGATTACATCTGTGTCACGTTTTTAATTGGGTTTTTTTGTTTTCTTGATATGTAGTTTCCTGAATTATTTATAAATTTTGGATATTAGCCCTCTATCAGAGGTGGAGTTGGTGAAAAATGTTTGCCATTCTGTAGGCTATTGTTTTGTCTAACTGATGATGTCCTTTACCCTGTTGAAGCTTTTTAGTTTCATGAGGTTCCATGTATTAATTGTTGATCTTCATGTCTGTGATATCTGTTCTCTTCATGAAGTTGTCTCCTGTGCCAATGCATTCAAGACTATCCTCCATTCTTCTTCTATCAGAGTAAGTGTATCTGGTTTTATGTAAGGTCTTTGATCCACTTGGACTTGGGTTTTGTTCACAGTGATATATAAGGATGCATTTGCATTGTTCTATGTGCTGACAACAAGTTAGACCAGCATCATTTAGTGAAGATTATTTCTTTTTTTTTTTTTCAGTGTGTATTTCTGACTCCTTTATCCAAAAATCAGGTGTCCATAGGTGTGTGAATTTATGTCAGGATCTTTAATTTGATTCCATTGATCAACATGTCTGTTTTTATGCCAATACCATGTGTTTTATTATTATTATATCTCTGTAGTGAAGCTTGAAACCAGGGATGATGTTACCTCCAGAAGTACATTTATTGTATAGGATTGTTCAAGATATTCTGAAATTTTTGTTTTTTCCATATGAAGTTGAATATTCTCACTTCAAGGTCTGTAAAAAATTGTGTTGGAATTTTGATGGAGATTTATGTTGAATCGCAAATTGTTTGTGTAGGATGGCCATTTTTGCTTTGTTAATCCTACAGACCCATGAGCATGGGAGATCTTTCCATATTCTGTATATCTTCTTCAATTTTTTTCTACAAAGATTTGAAGTTTTTAAACATAAAATCTTCCCCCTTACTTTGTTAGAGTTACCCCAAGATATTTTATGTTAATCATAGCTATTGTGAAGGGTGTTGCTTCCCTGATTTCTTTATCAGATTTTTTTTTTATTTGTAGGTAGGAGGGATACTGATTTTTATTTTTGGTGTGTGTGTTTATGTGTGTGTGTGCTAATTATTCAGCTACTTCACTAAAAGTTGAATCCTACTTTGTCGGTTGGATGATCTTTTTGATGTGTTCTTGGATTCATTTTGCAAGTATTAGTATTTTTGTACCTAGGTTCATAAGAGAAATTCATCTGTAGTTCTCTTTCCTTGTTGAATCTGTATATAGTTTGTTTATTGGGGTAACTGTGGTCTCATGAAATTTCACAGTGTTCCTTCTGTTTCTATTTTGTAGAATAACTTAAGGAGTATTAGCTCGTCTTTGAAATTCTGGTAGAATTCTTCACTAAAACTGTCTAGCCCTGGGCCCTTTTTGGCTAGGAAACTTTTAATGACTGCTTCTATTTCCTTGAAAGTTACAGGTCTATTAAAACTTTTTTATCTCATTTTGATTTAGCTTAGGTAAATGGTATCTATTGAGAAAATTGTCATTTTTCTCTTAGATTTTCCAGTTTTGTGGAGTATAGGTTTTTAAAGTCTGGCTTACTCATTCTTTGGATTTCCTAGGTGTCTTTTTTTCTTTTTGATTTTGTTAATTTTGATATTTTCTCTCTGTCTTTTAGTTCATTTGGATAAGGATTTGTCTATCCTATTTATTTTTTCAAAGAATCAACTCTTTTCTTCATCAATTCTTTGTATTGTTCTCTTTGTTTCTATTTTATTTATTTCAGTCCTCAAGTTGATTATTTCCTGCCATCTACTTCACTTGGATGTGCTTTCTTCATTTTGTTATAGAACTTTCAAGTATGCTCTTAAGTTGCTAATATGAGATCTTTCCTTTTTTTAAAAAAAAATCTAAGTCCTTGGTGGTATGAACTTTCCTCTTTGCACTGCTTTCATTGTGCCCCATAAATTTGGGTAGGTTATGCATTAATTATCTTTGAATTCTAGGAAGTCTTTAATTTCTTTATTTCTTACTTCACCCAGCAGTCAGTCATTGGAGAGTTGTTTAGTTTCTACGGCTTTATAGGCTTTCTGTTGTTTCTGCTGTTGAAATCCAGTTTTTAATTCAAGGTGGTCTGACAGGATAAAAGGAGTTATTTCAGATTTCTTGTATATGTTGAGGCTTGCTTTGTGATAGAATATGTGATCCATTTTGGTGAAAGTTCTGTAAGGTGATGAGAAGGAGATATATTCTTCTGTTTTTGGTTGGAATATTCTGTAGTTATCTGCTAGGTACATTTGGTTCATAAGGTCTTCTAATTTCAGTATTTCTCTGTTTAGCTTTTGTCTGAATGACCTGTCTGTGGTGAGAGCAGGGTATTGAAGTCTCCCACTATCAATGTGGGAAGGTCAATGTGTGACTTAAGCTTAAGTAATGTTTTGTTGTTGGTGCTTTTATTGTTTTATTTTCAAACAACAATTTCCTTGTGTTTGGGGCATAAATGTTAAGAATTGAAATATCACCTTGGTGGACTCTTCCTTTGATGAATATGTTTTCTTCCCCATCCCTCTTGAACTTTGGTTTGAAATTTATCTGTTAGATATTAGAATGGATCTATTAGCTTGTTTCTTTGATCCATTTGCTTGAAAAACCTTTTCCAGCCCTTTACTCTGAGGTGTTTACTCTTTAATGTTGAGTTGTGTTTCTTGTATACAAGATGATTGATCTTATTTACACATCCATTCTGTTGGTCTATGTCTTTTACTGGGGAATTGAGTCCAATTATATTTAGAGATGTCAATGACCAATGATTATAAATTCCTGTTATTTTTGCCATTGTTGATGGTGGCAGTAGTGGTTGTGAGGGTGGTGTGTGTGTGTGTGTGTGTGTGTGTGTGTGTGTGTGTGTGTATTTCTCTTCTTTTACTTTTACTACTGTGAAATTACCTGTTTCCTGTGCTTCCATGGGTGTAGTTAACCTGCTTGGGTTGGAGCTTTCCTTCTAGTACCTTCAGTAGGGCAAGATTTTTGGATAGATTTTTTTTTTAAATTGACTTTATCAAGAAATACCTCGTTTTCTCCTCCTATGGTGATTGAAAGTTTTATTGGGTATTGTGGTCTGGGTTGACATCTGTGTGTTCTCTTAGAGTCTGTAGCACAAATAACCAGTTTCTACTGGCTTTAGAGTCTCTATTGAGAAGTCATAATTCTAATAGGTCTACCTTTATATGTTACTTGCTTTTATTTATTTATTTTTTGCTTGCAGCTTTTAATATTCCTCCTTTGTTAATATGTCTAGTATTTTTATTATTATGTGGCAAGGGAACTTTCTTTTCTAGTACAATCTATTTGGTGTAAGCTTTTTATACTTTTATAGGCATCTCTTTGTTTAGGTGAGAAAAAAATTCTTCTATGATTTTTGCTGAGAACATTTTCTGGGCCTTTGAACTGGGATTCTTCTCCTTCTTCTATTTCTATTATTCTTAGGTTTTGTCTTTGCACAGTGTTCCAGATTTCCTGAATGTTTTGTTTCAGGAATTTTTTAGACATAACCTGTACTTTGACCAATGAATATTTTTCCTCTATCACATCTTCAACACCTGAGAATCTCTATTCCATCTCTTGTATTCTGTTGATGATACTTATGTCTGTATTCCTGTTCACTTAAGTAGATCTTTTTATTTCCAGAATCCCCTCTGTTTGTATTTTCTCTTTTCTTTATGTTTCTATTTCTATTTTCAGGTCTTGAAGAGTTTTATTCATTTCCTTCATCTGTTTTTTGTTATAGTTGTTTGGTTTGGTTTGGTTGTTGCTTTTTTTTTTCTTTCTTGATTTTCATTAAGGGATTTATTCATTTCATATTTAGGGAACTCAATCATCTTCATAAATTTGGTTTTAAGGTCTTTTTCTTGTGCTTCAGTTTGGTTGGAATAATCATGGCTTGTTATAGTGGGGTAACTGGGTTCTGATGGTGACATATTTCCTTGGCTATTATTTATTGTGTGTTTCTCCTGGCGTCTAGGCATCTGGGTTTGGTGCAATTTTATGTATAGTTGCTGATTTTTGAGTTTGTCTTTGATAAATGTGTTGCTCTTTGGTTTCAGTTTCCTCTCTGGTCTTCTGGTAGGTGTGGACTGTGGTTGAGCAGGGGGTCTCCACCCAAGTTGGGGCTGGAATTATAGCCATCATGGACTCTGGTTGATCTGGGAATCTCCACCCAAGTTGGAGACTGGGACACAGATAGAAGGCAAGGTTGGGAGATTGGGAAAAGGATAGTGGGGTCAGTGAGTGAGCAAAAGAGGGGAGAATTCTGCTGATAGACAGCCTACCTGGACTTCTAGTAGTCTGTGTGGTCTTTGGTAGAGTGGTGAGTCTCTTTCCCCAGTTGGAGGTTGATCTTGTAGAGGTAGGCCCGATCTCTAGAAGAGCAGGGAGTCTGTTCCATAGTTGGGAGCTGGTATGTGGTGACTAGGAGAGCACAGGTCTGGGGATAGGGTCAGACACAGAGAAAGTGAAAGAGTGAGGGAGTTTGGTGAGCTGGAAGCCTACCTGGACTCCTAGCTGTCATTGTAGTCTCTGGTGGAGTGGAGATTCTCTACAACAATAAAGAATTGATTTTTCTATGTATTCTTTTTACTAAATAAACATTTGAAAGCTGTGATTAAATATGATTTACTGGACAAAGCCTTTGCTTTTTAAATAATCATTGCCCTAAGTACATAAAATCCACTTAAAATATGAAGCTTTCTTAAAATATTCCACTAAACTACAAATTAATATTCCTACTGAACAAATATTTAATTTTTTTTCTAAAATTTAGTCTATTAAATAAACAGACAACACAAAGCATTGTGAAAGATTTTACCTGTAAAAAGTAACATTTAAATTAGTTGCAGTCTTCTTCCAAAAATAAAATCAGATAATTTTATCAACTAAAAAAATATTACATCAAAAATTCCGTTCTGATTTAAAGTTCATGACTATATCCAGGTACTTCTAATTCACTGCTAGGAAGTAATAAACTTGGTCACATTAGCCACATTATTTTAAAGCTTGCTCATGTGGACTTTGAAGATGCTGGATGTATTCATTTCAATGCCACTTAACTAAGCACACTGGTTAGCTAAATGTTTCTCACCTTTTATGTTACTTAAATAATTTTGTGATTACATTTTAAATTCCACCTGATATATTTCTTAATGATAACATGTTATTTGTCTCAGTTTTAATAAAACTACAAATAAAGATAAAATGTCCATTCAGTGATCTCACTTCTTTTTCTGTCTGTTTGCTCTCAGACTGCTGTTTGACAGATACAGGTTTTTCTTTATATGGTCTCATTTTCCCATATAATTTAGATGAAACAAAAAAGTACACTTTTTGATCAGACTTAGCCTCTATTTACTCTGAATAAAGATGCATAAATATTTTGGTTAATTTATCTTATCCAAATTATACAAAAGACACCAATGTCTAATAACAACATTCATGATATTTTATGTTAACTGCTGATGGACAGGCTAAAGTATTCTATAGCACAATTAGCCAAGATTAAAAACATTTAATTAAATAACATTTTAGTAAAAAAAAAAGCAAAACAATACAACAATAACTCAATCAAAAGTTCTATTTTTAACTGTATAAAAATAATTAAAGTAGTGCATCAAACACAAATAACTATATAAGAGGCAATTATATGGGCACTCTCATAAATTTTGGTTATTTTATATATTTGTTTCATGTGTAATCTCCACTCAATTAACTCAAACTATTCTTGATTATTTAAACAGTAACATATGTCACATGTAAATGCTATGTCACATACAGAAGATATAAAAATATAATTCAAATCTGGTTCCTAATAGCTAATCATTTTGATATGATTGAGTAGTTTCTTTCTTAATGGCCGTTACTAGCAATTCAACTCTCTTGAAGATTCTTCTTCTGGCCAATATTCAGACTTCATTTATATCAGATCCTAGGAATGACCTCTTGGCAATGACAGACCCTATAATATTCAATATATGACCTGTGCATGCATAAAATGTGACAAGTGATCAACAGTGAAAACTAGGAATGAAAATTCTTTCTAGAACAGCCATTCCTGTTCCCATGCTTTTTCTGAAGTAACACCTTGCTATAATAAGTAAAATCTCCTTAAAACTATTAACTTAGAACTAATATCTCATGAGAATAAATTTTAAAAAACCTATTAAATATATATTAATTTAGCATAATACAAGCTTTTACCAACCCAATGGCTCAGGATTTCCTAGGATAGCATTCTGGGGCTATAGAATAGCTTTCCCCACCCCCATCTCAATAAATCTGCTTCTCTGGTGTACCCACCAATGTATTTTAAACATGTCTTCATTTATTACTTTCTTTGTTCTGTAAAACTATAAAAATTTCATAACATTGCTTCAACTTTGGAACATGTATTTTGAGATGGTCACTCATGATGCCTCCTGAATAAACTCTCTTGTCCCCTTTAACATGACAGCTGAGGTTTTTATGTTGTCACAACACCGTGAGCTATGACTTTTAACCATATTTACATATACATTCCTAAGTGGGTCTTGTGTTATAGGAAGTTTTTTCCCCAAAATAATAACATTACTGTACAAAATAGCTACTTGTTATATACACAGAAACTTGGTTCTATAAATATGAGCATTCTCTGTGAATTTTCTTTTTGTAGCTAAGACCAGTAACACAAACACTCAAATAACAATATTTACTTACTGGTTTTACTGAATGCATCATTTTGAAATGACATGTTGGCAGTTTGGCTTTCTCACTCTACAGCAGTACATCTTCTGAATCAGGACCAATGGTTTCATTCTATTTTGGGTCACTGATGGCACTGCAGTGACACCTAGTGTATAAGTGAGCAATATGCAGAAAGATGCACAGCTAATGCTTTAATTTTAATTCTTTCCATTTGTGTTGTTTATTTACTTATTGATCTATTTCTTTGATAATCGAATATATACATTTAATACACTCTAGTTACTCTCTACCGCTACTCTTTTCTCTCTCCCACTTCTACTGACGTTCTCCTCTCTTACCTGTACAGACTCACACTTTCAGTTTTGTCATATGATTGGTTTAGTTTGACCCGGGCCATCTGTGTGACCATTGGATTGGAACCGTCCACTGAAAGATGATGGAGTCACTAGTGGGTACACAACTGAAGACACTGAGTCCTTTTACCCTAAAACTATCAATAAGAAATAGCTTAGAAATGATTTGTAGGGTTACCTGAATACCTCCTCAATCTATGCCTGGATATTAATGGACCCATTGTTTTGCAGGCCCAATGGAGACATTCACCATTGTTGAGTTTGTGATTGCAGTGGCTATGACTTACCCAGAAGATGCTATTTCACAACCTTCTCTTTGTCTTACCATGCTCTTGTTTTTCCTACCCCTTCACAGCAATGTTTCCTGAGCCTTAGAGGGTGTAATATAAATGACTAGTTTAGAACTGAACACTGAATCATAACTTATTCTCAGCATCTTGTGTAGTTATAAGTATCTGCATCCACAAAAGTTCACTGTAAATGAAGCTTTCTCTAATTCAGGCTGAGAGTTGAAAGTGTCTGTGAGTGCAAATAGTTACATTTAGACATTGATTTAATGCTATGTCAGTTTAAACAATAGACTTAGACTTCCCTCAGGAGGACTTCTGTCTTAGTCACTATTCTATTGCTGTGAAGAGACACCATGACCAAGGCAGGTCTTATAAAATAAAGCATTGAACTGGGGGCTTGCTTACAGTTTCAGAGACTTAGTCCATTATCATAATACCTGGGAGCATGACAGTATGCAGACAGGCATAGTGCTAGAGAAGTACATAAGAGCTACCTCCTGTTCTGCAAACAAAAAGGGAAACCTTAAAGTTCAATCCCAGTGATACACTCTATCCAAATGACCACACCTCTTAATCCTTCTAATCCTTTCAAAGAGTTCTATTCTCAGGTAACTAAGCATTCAAATATATAAGCCTATAGAGGCCATTCTTATTCAAATACCACAACTTTTCTTGCCATAAGTTTTTTTTTTTTTTCTGTTTTCTTAAACTATATTTGCAGTACAGTTGGGATTCCCTTTACTAGTTCTTTAATCTTAGGCTATGTTTCTTCTTTATTATGCTAATTCGGTGCCCCTACCCCCAGGGAATCTTTTAAAAAGTACAAATGCATGGATTTATATAAGGCAAATTAAATCAGATTTTTAAACAGAGAAAATATAACATTAACATTTGAAAGTATATAATTGGTGCTTTTAACTTAAAAATGTGCTTAGTTTGTATCACTAGATGTATATTAATTAATTGGGAAAGCCTGACTATATTGATCTATGTCCCCAGAACACCCACTGAAAAAGTAGCTAGTATATTTTTAGTAAATAAGTTTAGCAATTTATATAAGTAACTTAATATGTTTATATATTTAGCATAAATAAGAAAATATGTATTTCTAAATATGTCTTTGCTATTTAAATGTTACAAATATGAAGATTTACATGTTTACAAATAGATTTTAGTGGCTATCTTCATTAGCTGCCTCCTCCACATTTTTTGCACATAAAGTACCTGCATATAAATAAACATTTTGGAGTAAAATCTCAATTTTATTATGTAATAGATAAGAATTGAACATTGTCAAAATCAATGGTCACAATAACTATGTGCTTGTTATATACAGTGTTCATTATATCACAGCATTGTTGCAAAATCAAGTTGAACTGTTATTCTAAAAACTATCTAAATGATTCCAAGAACTCTTTATGTGAGTACTGAATATGTTAAAAATATGATCTTTGATTTTAAATATAGGTTTTTCTTAGTTTCTTTTCCTGATATGAAAAAATATTCTGGCAAATACAACTTAAAGGTGAAAGGATTGATTTCAGTTCACTGGTAAAGGCAGTCCAATATTGAGGGGAGGTCAAGACAGTGGGAGATTGAAGCAGTTGGTCATACTATGTCCACATTAGAAAGCAAAGAGCAATGAATGAATATATATATACATGCTGATGTCCAGGTCTGTGGGTCTCCTTCTCCCTCTGGGATTTTTGGCCAAAGGGATGTGAGAGAAGTGGAAGCAGAAGCAGTGAGCGGGGTTCAGACAGCTTTAAGTAGGAGAGAAATAACCTTCCAGGAGGCAGCTTTAATGAGATAGCTCAGTTTTATTCCAGAGGGAGAGGAATATATAGGATGGGGACAGCAGCTGGGCATCATCTAATTTGTGTTTGGCAGCACTGTTCTTTCATACAGTTGGAGCACAACACCTAATTATCATATGGACAGCAATTGGGGAGCATTTGCAGGGAACTGTGACAAAGGTCACACTTAAGTCAGGCCTCCAAGCTCAGGGACAGCTTCCAAATAAGAAGAATAAAAGTAAGAATAAGATCTCGGGCTGGAGAGATGGTTCAGTGGTTAAGAACACTGACTGCTCTTACAGAGGTCCTGAGTTCAATTCCCAGCAACCGCATGGTGGCTCACAACCAACTGTAATGAGATCTGGCGCCCTCTTCTGGCCTGCAGACATACATGCAGGCAGAATATTGTATGCATAATAAATAAATCTTTAAAAAAAAAAAGAATAAGATTTCAAAAAGAGATCAGAAAGCCCCTGCTGCTGGGGGACATTGTGTTGTCTAGACATGGTGGACTGCAACCTTAAGTAGGAGGACCCTCAAGCACAGGTCCATATTCCCTGCATAAGGAATGGTACCGTCACCATTGGCAGAACTTCCCAATAATCAAAATACTCTCCTACAGACACAACCACAGGCCAACCCCAGTTAGATAACTCCTCCCTGAGATTCCATTCTCAAGTGATTCTAGATCATGTTAAGTTGATTAGTAAACTAACCATCACAAGATCTAAGTACAAAAGAATGATTACTGACAATCAATAAGAGAAGCAATTATTAACTCTGGAATGGAATGAGTTGATCAAATTTGATCATGACTCTCATAAATGAGAAAGGCATATTAGGAATCCCCATTTCCCCTTCTGATTGTCTGTCAAATTCCCCATCCAACATTCTGCCTGGTACCCACTCTATGTGGAATCTGACTACAACAGCCAGTAGATTGCTGGACACACTCTCTCTTTCTGCCAGCAGCCTCATTCATGGCTTTACCAGACACCTGCACACTGTGAACCCTTATCTGAAGTGACACTAAGCCGAAATCCTTTCAAACACCCAATTCATGAGTCAGATTAGAGTGAATCCAAGAATAAACACTAACACACATTTGGTCCACAACCTTTCAGGTTAGAGCAAACAAGGATCCAAACAACCACTCAGTTAAGGAGTGACCAGACAGCCATAGTATAAAACACAAAACAATACTAATTCCAAATGTTTAGGTCCAATTGCAAAAACCCAAACATTATGGATAATGCAGACAATATATTTTCCCTAGAAAGTATCATCCCCAGTGTATTTTCTGAGACAAACAACTTGGCTAATACACAAAACAGTTATTTAAAAACAATGATCACAAATATGTTCAAGGAGAGCAAAAAGGATATAAACAAATAATGATACAAAAAAATGCCCACATAAGGACCATTAAAACATAAAGAACTGAAAGAAATAATGAAAGAAATCCAAGATATGTAAATGGAATTTAATAAAGAGAATCGTTGAAGCAAATCCAAACTGAAATAAACCTCAAAGAAAACTGGAGTAGACAAACAAGTATCTCAGGTGAAGGAATCAACAACAGATTGGGTCAAGTTGAAGAGGGAATACTAGGTCTTGAAAACAAGGTAGAGAAAATGGATCAAACACTCTAAGAAAAGGTTAAATCTAAAAAGAAAATCTAAAGAAGACAGCATGCATGAAATCTGGAACAGTATAAAAACATTAAAACCAGAAGTAATTGGTATACAAGAAGAATAAAAGGCAACTCAATGTGGGATCTTGCCCCACCGAGAACTTAGGCAACCTCTGAAGAGGTGTCCTGGAACCAAGGAAAGGTAAGTGTGCCACTCACCTTTTTCCCAGCCTTCCTCTTACCTGGAGACAATCAGACACAGTGGGAAGTCAAGTCAAGCAAGAACTAATTTATTGCTAGGCAGTAAGCCTCTTTTATAGCAAAAAACCTCAGAATACTAGGAAGGGGTAGAAGGAACTAACCAATCATTTTAAAGATCACTCTATACTCATTTCCTTGTTTACAAGCTGTTTATGCACTGACATCATCTCCTGATCTTTGTATCTTATCTCAGCATAAACAACTTGAGCTAACTTCCTCTAGGCACCATTTGTATCTAATCTTACTGTAAACAACTTGGTCTAACTTCCTCTTGGCACCATCTTTGTAGCTCATATATGCCCCACAACTCAAGGGCACAAAAAAATGTTTTCAATAAAGCCATAGAAGAAAATTTCCCAAATTTTCTTTGGTAGAAAAGATCTCCAGATAGAAATAACCATTAAGGTACAAGAGCAATACAGAACACCAAATAGACAACATCAGAAAGGAAATTCCTTATGTCGCATAGTAATCAGAACACTAAATGTACAGAATGAAGAAAGAACATTAGGAGGAGCAAGAGAGAGAATGTCATTTACAAAGGCAGGACATCAGAATAATACCTGATATTTCAATGAAAAGTTTGAAATCTAGAAGGGCTTAGACTGTTCTATAAGTTTTAAATGACCACAAATGCCAGTCCAAACTATTATATCCAGCAGCAAAACTATCATTCACAATAGAAGATGAAAGAAAAACTTGCCATAATACAAATAGATTTAAGGAATTTCTGTCCACAAAACAAACTCAGAAATTAAAAAAAAATCTTAAATTTCATTTGGAAACACACACAAAACAGAATAATCAAAACAATCCAGGAGGAGGTACTACTAGAAATGCTTTGCTGATGGAAAAGAGGGGGTCACTTGTCTCTCTAAGAGTATAGATTCTGAGAAGTCAACTGCTGGGGAATATCTTTCTGTGTGCTGTGAATACATGTTGTTCCCATTGATTAACAAATAAGCTGCTTTGGCCTATGGCAAGACAGCTTAGAGACAGGCAGGAAATCCAAGGAGAGAGAGAGAAAAAAGAGAAAGGCAGAGTCAGATGGGACATAAGTCAGCTGCCAAAGGAGCAACACATGATGGGACACAGGTAAAGTCACAGAACACATGGCAATATATAGATTAATACTTATCTGCTGAGTTAAATTATAAGAGCTAGCTAGCAAGAGGCTTGCCATAGGCCATGCAGTTTATAAAAAACATTAAGCCTCAGAATGTTTATTTTCTAAGCAGCCATGGGACCGGAGGGCCTGGCAGGACTGGAGAAAACTTTCGATTACATTTGGCTGTCCAATGTGTAGGCTTGACTTTCCACCTAAAATTTGAAAAAAAAAATTAAAAAGAAATTCTAAAACTGAGCTAAGAAAAGCTTCCTATTTCATGTCTCATGTAGACAGACATATAGAGACACCAAGGTGCAGAGATGCCACAGCATTTGAGCTTGAGTACAGAATGGCAGATTCCTGTCTCGGTACACAGTGGTGTCTCCAAGCTGCACAGCACACTGCATGCCAGATTTAACTTTTATTCACACAGACAAAAAAGGTTTGTGGGCTAGCTGCATGCTATCTGGTGGCAGCATGGACTGCAGGGTAAACATGACTCTCCTGGGTACCTCTGCCAAGTTGGGAAGCTGAGATAGGTGGAGTCAGCAGCCAAGGTTGCCACTTTTCATCCTAGCCAGACAGCTTAATAGTTTCAAAATAGACAGATTCAGATTGTATAAACTGATAAATATTTACATTATATGTAAAGATGTATGTAGGCTTGGAAGAGAGAGGAAAAGAAGGATAGACCGTTATATAAAGAAATATATAATTTTAAAAATAAAGTCTTTAAAGAGACAGTAAAAATAATGTAAAAATTAAGCCATGTGAAGATGGAAATCACACAAAGAGTCTGGATTATATTGTATTTGGTATTTTTAACTGCAGAAAGACACTTGATTATGAAGGCTGCTGAGTTAAACCTATATTATATATATATTAAGGTATCTTGACTTAAAAATTTATGTCTAAGGATATGTTGCTTTGGAAAAGAGGTTCTACTTTTCTTTCCACAGGAGATAAGAAACTGTGGATTACTTCCAGGTTAATATGGTTCCATCAAGGAAGACCACCTGAAAGGTCTCCAGATCATCCAACATCCAGAAGAGCTTCAATACAACTGGCTCAGACAATACAGCCTCACAGACTACTCCAGTCATGATTTAACCATTATCACAAATTTTCTCAGGATCACCATAAGATTACCAGTGCCCCCAATCAGAAGGAAGTAGTATAAACAGCTATGCTCAAATTCCCAAAATATTGTTTATAAATGTTTACTTTTATTTAAAGGGTGTTGATTATATATTCAATCTCTTTCTAAAGAAGAAAGAGGGATATTATAGATATGGTAGGATAAAATGGTAGATTATTGAATCCACTTTTAAAGAGCAACAACTTGTTTAAAATGTTTCACATTGCCATGGATTTTAATTTATTGACACAAATTTAAAGTTAATTTTGTTATACTATATCTATTTCTACTCTTGTTTAAAATATTATATTTATGCAACTCATTTAAAATTGTAATGTATAATTAAAAAATACAGATTAATAATTAGTCATATGTGATAATCACACTAACAGTCACATTCATTAGTAAAGTTTTCTAGGTATTTGTAGATATATTTCAATTAGGTAGGTAATCTTCAAATACTTAAAAGACCTATAGAATATGGCATTTAAAATATTTTAAAAACTTAGACTTTCTGGATAATGAGACACATCTGCTCCTGGCAGCACCAATTTACTTCAAAGAAGATGATGGGCATTGAAGAAACTCCATGTAGAGTTTCCCTTCTTTATGGCAAAAAGTTAGCCATTTGGGCAAGAAACTGTTCTTGACTGGACTGCTTGACAAAATGTTGTATCAACTGGACATGCAAGACCAATGGAAAAATGACCACTAAATTTTGCCATAAGAAGGCAATATGGCCCTTCAGGTTTCTGCTTTGCAGAGGAGACTGCCAGACATTCTGCAGGACACAGGAAGAAGCAACTGAGAAACTCTAGGCCTATAGGCTGAAGAGGGATGCCCCAATGTTGCAGAGGAACTGTTCAGGCAGCCGGATATCTCTGTCTTTCTAGAATTTTGGAAGTTGCTTACAAAGTACTTCCTTTTGACTTAGGTAACATTATATCCTTCTGGGGTCTTTGATATAGTTGAAGAGTATATAGTTATAATTATAATTTTCCTTGGTTATGATAAAAGATAACTTAGATATGAAATTTTAGACTTCCAAATGTAGGGTAAATGATAAAATATTTTCTTTAATTTTGCCAAATACAAATCGACAAGATATTGTAACTGTAATTCTTGCTTGATAATTGTTTGTTATATATAATTTTACTCTATTAAAGCTAAAACCTTCCTTTTTGATTAGATAGAAAAGGGGAAGTGCTAGGGGATGTCTTTCTGTATGCTGTGAATATATGTTGCTCACATTGGTTAATAAATAAGCTGCTTTGGCCTATGGTAAGACAGCTTAGAGGCAGGCAGGAAATCCAAGGAGAGAAACAGTAAAGAGAAAGGCAGAGTCAGAGGAGACATGAGTCAGCCACCCAAGTAGAAACATGTAATGAGACACAGGTAAAGTCACAGAACATGTGGCAATATATAGATTAATAGTTATGTATTGAGTTATCAGAGCTAGCTAACAAGAGGCCTGCCATAGACCATACAATTTATAAACAACGTTAAGCCTCTGAATGAATATTTTATACGTTGCCATGGGACCACAGAGCTGGGCAGGACTGGAGAAAACTTTTGACAGTCAACCATACACAAACTGGCCTTGACTTGGGTGAGAGAAGAACACAAAACTGGATGGGAAGGGGAGTAAGGTTAGATCTGGAAAGAGTTGAGGGAGGGAGTCAATATTATCAAAACATGTATGAAATCTTAAAGAACTAATAAAATATACCTTAAAATAAGATGAAATGAAAAGAGAGTGAGTGTTTATTTTTTTAAAACAAAACAAAACAAAACAAAAAGATCTTGGGTCATTGAGCTGTATCAGCAGGTAAAGATCCATTCTCTAAGGCTAATGACCTGAGTTCAATCCCAGGAACCTACATAGTGGATGAGAGACCCTACAAATACAAGTTGTGCTGTGACTTCCATAGGCACACCATGGAATGCTCATGCTCAAATGCATACACTCATCATGTGATTTTTTACATGATAAAAAATTTTAAAAAAGAACTCTCAAATCTAAAGTACACTTCCTACTAAATGCAATGTCATTTTCCCTTGATTATAAAATAAAAAAAGTTTGACTTAATTAGGAAACTTTCCATATCTCAAATTCAGGAGTAACAATTTTATCCCTGTAATGAGATAGCATATAGTTCAAATGGCATCATACCAGAATGTAGAATTTTCTAGTTCTTTAAGTAGCCTTATTTGCATATATATACACGTGTGTGTGTGTGTGTGTGTGTGTGTGTGTGTGTGTGTGTGTGTGTGTGTGTGTATTTGATTTCTCTGAAAGGGGATAAGTATTGAATTATTTTTGACTTGATCAAAATATTCCATAATATAAATAATTTAAAACTTGTTTTTATGTAGTGCTGGGAAACATAAACCAACTGTAGAAAAGTGGAAAAACATAAATTTTGGCCTTTATTAGTCTTCAAATATTTCTGTAAACATTATCTAAATATCATTTTTCTCATTTATAAAGTAATCCAATGAGAACATATTTATGTCTTAAGTCTATAATTTGTGGCTTTATGTACTAAACACTACAACTAATGTAATTTCCAAGAGTTTCTCTATGCCCTGAAGTTTAGCTGGATTCATCTGACAGCTTTAATCTGTCAGATCAGTGAGAGATCTAAGTTGGCTGCTTATTCCCCAAGGAAGTGGTAATTGTCATGATATTAGCAATGTACTACACTCAGCTGCTATTGCTTGTCATTTCTAAGTCCAGTTTCACTTAATTATGGAGAGATGTCTGTAAATTCAAATATCCCTGTGGGAATACATCATTTGGATGGAAGTCATATCCAAAAGGGAAACACAGCCTGGCCAGACCCATCTGGTATTGCTTAGGTCTGTAATTATAAGCCATTAACGTGATTATACACACACACACACACACACACACACACACACACACACACACACACACACACTTCCTGTTCTGACTTTTCCACCTTACAAGTAGCTGGAGCAATCAGATGTCATCTATATAGCCTTTGCCAAGAATCTGCTCTGATGTTGACATTCAGCATTCCTGCTTTACGTATTGGCCAACAAAGACTGCAAAATTCGCATTTAAAAATAAATAAATAAATAAATGCATAAACCAACCAACTAACAGACACACTAAATAAATAAATAAACAAGGCAGTCATAATCCCAGTGCATTGGAGGCACAGACAAGTGGATTTTTTGACTCTTGGGGCTCACTGGCCACCCAACCTAGCCTACATGATAAGTTCCAGGCCAGTAACAGAACCTGTCTTCTAAAACAATGTTAATATCAACTGAGGAACTGAGGTTTTCTACTGAGAGCTGCTGGTAGCCAAAGGCCATGGGAGTGATGACAGCTAGTGTTCAAGAGATCAGCCTATCTGGTACAGGAGTAAACCATCATGCAAGGCGTGTTGGAGTTATTGCCTTTTGAATGAAGGCTGTTTCTTGTTTTAAACTTCTTGTACAATAACAGCTATGATATCTCCCCATTACCATGCATTTTCATAAAATGTATATATGTAATCTCATGATTACATCTCAGTCTTATGGGCACATATACCTGTGAGTGGTCAGGAAGATGATTTTTCATTTAACTGTATAATTTTGATATATAGAAAATATACTAGGATATTCTTCATAGCCAGATCTATTGTCCCATGAGACTGTAGACATTAAAGCCTGCTTTGTTCCTTTTGCTCAAACTAACACAGAAAATAGTAATCTCTCCTCAGTCTTACACAAACTGCCCATATTTAACTCATTTTACCTCAGAGCAAATTCAAACTAGACTGAAGGCCTTTGTAAATAGATTGTAAGTTTAAAACTTAACAGTTATGCAAAAGGTCAGAGTCGCAGGTGTCTCAAGGTTACTAACACAAAACACCCTAAGAAAAGCCTGCCAATTCTTCACTTGTCAAGTCTGCTGATAAAAAGCTATATCTCAGAGTTTGTCTCACTAGGCACTGTGCCCCCTCCCTCTGGTCCTGAGACCTTGGAACCTTGCATTACTATGGTAATGGCTCTCTGCTCCTTATCATCTATTCTAGGAATGTGCTACGACCTTGAGGGCTTTGAAACTTTTCTCAGGATTGAAAAGAGTCTCTTGTTAGAAACATAAGGATAGTCAGGCAAGAGAGGAGCTAAGAATGAGAGCTGAAAAGAAGCTGTAGAATTAGAAAAGCAATAGGACAAAGAAAGAACAGCAGAGAGATCAGAGAGCTTATGTAGAACAACAAAGTGATGGCCTGAAAGAGCACAGTGTACGTAGATTTATTGAAGTACCCTCAGATCAGCAGATTCATTTGATATTCCTAAGATTAGAATTCCCACTGCCTTGTAGAGCCTTCCCTGGACTCTGGGAGAAAGTTCTCCAGGGCAGGTACCCAAGGAGCTTTCAATAGTTTTCCTCTGACTTCCACATCTACATGCATTTACATGCACTAGTACATAGAAGAATGCACATATTCATGGGAGGGGGAGGATAATAACCCCTTGCTGTCCTCCAGGAAATTCTAAAAATGGTCACTTAGCTTGGTCAGTGAAGACTGGACAAAGATGATCTTCACGGCTATCCCTGGTGAAAGGGTAAGGACAGTTTTGCCATTCAGCCATAGTCATCTCGGGCTGGAGGGATAGCTCAGCCGTTAAAGGCTAGGCTCACCACCAACAATATAACAGTCATAGTCATCTCAGTGTTGCATTTTAATAAAAGGACTGAGAATTCCAAATCCTTTACTTTCCCTTCAAAATATTTAACCTGATCAACACTTTAATCTTTAATTTGTACCTTCTATCCCTTTATTAGTGTCCTTAAAGAATGTCACTCTTGTTTTAAAAGAGTATTGCTTCTTGAGCAGACAAACATTGTGTAAATAGCATGCTTAACACTCATTTGCCCATTCACTTAGCCTGCTCATTTATACCTCACAACTGGGGATTAGGCAGTTGGCTAATATGGTCATCAGTCTTGATCACCTTAAGATACTACAGCTTTAACTTGGAGGTTATCATTGTCTCCAGGTTGTTCAGTATTCATTTTAAAGACAATCCTCATGAAGATATCTGAATCTTGAAGGTTCAGGAGTTATAAGAAGAGTTGATTATCATTTAAAGGTACTGAGTTTTGTTCTAGTAGGCACTGAAGTTTCTAGGATTATACTCAAGTGTTTTAAGCATGGTTTTTATTCTTTATCATGGTAGATGTTATCAGATTTAATTTAATCCTATGACATAGGTTCCTTATATTGGAGCTTGTTCTTTTATCTTAAATACTTTACTTTTGTCAAGTTTCAATTAGATTCCCCCAATACTCAAAAGACTTCTTCATTCATCCATGAATAGGAAAGCCAGTTTCAGTAAACATCATGGCAAACTAGTATCTCCTGAGGCTTGCATGCTCTCCCAGACACTTGCCTAGCTAGCCAAGGTGACCAATGCTGAAGCTATACTGACTCCTAAGGCTCAGTTTGCACAGATTGTTTTTCTATGAACACTGTTTAAATATTATAGTTGCTTCATTAGTCAGAATATCCCTAGTGCCTCTCAGTCTAGCAGGATGGATTTAGTCTCTTGTCCCTGAAGCCTGTGCATGCTTCAGGCAGGAAGTGGATTATGTGGTCTTCACACTGTCTTCTCATGCTGACTATACCTCTAATACCTTTCTTCAACTACTTGAAAGTGTTACCTCCTATATTGTTGTTTATCTATAGTCATTCAAGTCTAGAGGGTGAGTCTAGCACCAGTTTGTCTTTCATAGCTAAAACTGGATGCAAGTATATTCCTGTGATTTTAGAATATAGCCAAGGTTCAGTATATTTTCCTGAAAGCACCAGCAGATGTCAGCAAAAGGCAAGGCAGTGATATGCTAGTTGTGCAGTAGGATAGCAGATACCTAATGACCACAGTCAGAACTGAGTTAAGCAGTTCGATTTTGTAAATAGATGACTTTGTCTCCACATCCCTTTAAGTCAGGAGTTCTCAACCGGTGAGTCATGACCCCTTTGAGAGGTTTAATGACCCTTTCACAGGCATCAAATATCAGATATTCTGCATATCAGGTATTTACATTATGTTTCAAAACAATACCAAAGTTACAATTATAAAATAGGAACAAAAATAATTTTATGGTTCGGAGTCACCACAACATGAAATGCTGTATTAAAGGGTTGCAGCATTAGGAAGGTTGAGAACCACAACTTTAGTGGATAGATAGTTGGGAAGTTGTGGAAGACTCATTTTTCAGAGCAGAGATAGAAATGTCCTGAACTCAACTCAGGGAGCTACACACAAAGAAATCCTGCAGGGTTTCTATAGTTTCTATAGTCCCACTGTGAAGAAAACCATACCTCATTAAGAGTGCCTTTAGGTTCGTTCCTCTGAGCTTGACTGAACGAACACATATTTTTTTTTTAATCTTTAGTTTGATCCTCTTTTACTTATAGAAGTCTAGAAAACATCTATATTTTTCTTTGGCCCTTTGACTTGTGTAATCTTTAAATTTACTTTTTGGTTAGCAATATTTATGTGATAAACTCATGTTTTGATTCAAATCTATATTAAGTGATGATCAACTCAGGCTAGTTAGCTCATACATAATGTTAGTAATTGTTTATGGTGAGTACTTTTGAAATCATCTCTTCTACCTCTTTTGCATTGGAAATGTCGTACTGTTATGTCATTCTATTCTTGCTCTCAAGGATGTTGAGAGTGGACACTGAGGAGAAGAGGAGGAAGCATTACAGGCAGAGGTCCCAGCAGTTGAGTGCCAGAGTTAGACGGAAGAATACGTTCTAGTGTTTTATGGTGATGTAGATAGTTTTAAAAGTTTCTGGCCGGTCTTACATCTCAGGACATTCTCTTTTGAGAGATAATCCAAAGGAACAGGAACCATAAGTGACAGCTCCTATTCCAGATGGGAGCTTAACTTCAGTGATTTCACCACACACGCATGCTTCACTACCTCCAGAAAAGAGGATAAGGGAACGTTCGCTTACTTTCTCAACTGAGGAATTGCCTCCATCAGATTGGCCTTAGGCTTTGTGGGGCATTTTCTTAATTGATAATTGATATAGGCGGGCCAAGGCCCCTGTGTGCAATGTCATCCTTAGAGTAGTATTCTCATGGTAATCTCAAATTTTCCGTTTACTGGAAAGAAAAGAATCTCACAGTATAAGTGTGTCATATATGAAATTATTCTCTTAAATTTTCAATTCAAATGGAAGGATTTATTTTTTAGCTTTATTTTTATTTTATGTATAAGGATGTTTGCCTGCAGGTATGTCTATGCATCAATGGTATGGATTGCATTGTCTGCAGAGGTCAAAGAGGGTGTCAGACCCCCTGAAACTGGAATTGTAGATGGCTATTAGCCACTTTGTGGGAACTGAGTGTGAAATCCATGTCCCTTGGAAGAGCAGCCAGTGGTCTTAACTGCTGAGCAATTTCTCTAGGCCCTTAAATGAAAGTTTTGTAGTTCTATATTAATAGCTTTACTAGACATGCAAAGCAGAAAGAACTGTGTGAAACTATGTTACGTTATGCTCAATACTTTTCTAAAATATCTTTTGATTACCTATGTCATATTTATTCTATGAAATGAATCCAAAGGAACTTATATTTGTGCCATATTGTATAATACACATCTTCAATTTATGCCACCTGTTTACTGGGTTTCATATTTGATGAACATCTGACTTCCTATCTCAACCTCTTTATGATGTCATGTATGGATTTTTCATTTATTTAGTTTATTTATTTATTTGTTTATTTATTATTTTGCTGTGCTTGACTTATTTCACCAGAGACTCTCCATGTTCATCAATGTCAGTACAAATCACTGCATTCCTTTTTTTTGAGAATTTCATACATGTATACAATGAAATATAGTTACATGCATTGCCCCTTCCCCCTGTCCTACTTCCCCATATCCCTCCAATATGTACTCCTAAGTTAATGACTTTTTTTTTCATAACCCACTAAGTCAATTAATGCTGCCCATATATATGTCAACATGCACTATCCACTTGGAATCTGAAATCTACCAGTGGCCACAAATTCAAAGAATGGTTTTCAATGATCAACAGCCAATAGCTCTTCAAACAGATGGGAGGCCTGGAGAGCATCTCCCCTACCTATAAGGACATTTAGGTTGTCTTGATTTTTGCAGGTTTTGTATAGGCAAGCAAAGCTGATGTGAATTTAGTGTTATATATAGGACATCCATGTCCTCCCACAAAACAGCAATTTACAGCATAACTCCCTATCCTCC
Organism: Peromyscus californicus insignis; assembly: GCF_007827085.1. Classification (NCBI taxonomy): domain Eukaryota; kingdom Metazoa; phylum Chordata; class Mammalia; order Rodentia; family Cricetidae; genus Peromyscus; species Peromyscus californicus. The sequence goes on along the minus strand of NW_026294435.1, from coordinate 8,885,594 downwards.
AGCTCTTATATTTTTTCAAAAATTAGTTTTTATTAGTTTTTAATTGTGCATGCATATATGAGTGTGTCTCTCTGTGTGTAGCATGCACATGAGTGCAAGCACCCACTAAAGGCAGAAAATAAATAAGATCTCATGGGGTTTAAGTCCCAGGAGTCTGGTGGGAGCCACAATCTGGTCCTCTGAAAAAGTAGTAAGTGCTTTTAATAGCCGAGCCATCTTTTTAGAACAAAGCTCTGACGCTCTTTATTCGTCCTCTGCAGTGATCTTTGCCAAGCCTTGGTAGGGTAGGGGAAGTTGAAAAGGCTGTCCTATATATCACTGAGCACTCGGTCTCTTATTCTTGACACTGACTAGTCATGAACTGACTGCTGCCTACTCCAAAAGGAACCTGCTCCAAGGAAGGTTGAGAACAGCCGCCGTCTGTGTATATAGCACAAATATTTAGAAAGCACTTTGATGGCATGACCATTTAGCAAAATAACAAAAGCAGATTATACTTTAGGAACTCTGACATGTCCACCCATGGGCATTTGTCTGAGAAGAAAGGCTTGATCTCCTGTGGAGCAAGCCTCAAATGCAACCAGAAGTCTGTGGCTTTGGTGGAAGTCACAGATCCAGGGTAGGGACAAGATATCAACTAGGAGAAGCTTACAGGTACATGGGGAGACACACAACTACATTATTTTTAAGGGCCAAATAGGGTGTAACTATTTCACATTTTCTAATAGGCACTCAACTATTTATAAATAGGCTAAAATTCCTTGTCTTTATTTAGTAAATAATGCTGCAATGAACACAAGTCTTTCAGAGGCAAATGAAGCAAAAGAAACCAAGCAACAGAAAACAGATTTTATTTACATGAGAGTTTTGAAGGAAAGAAGATACTGTGGGGATTTTACTCCAAATTCAATCAATGCAATCATATTCAAAGCTTTTACAAACTAGGAGAAGCCACCACTGCCTAATGCCTAATTTATTTTTAGCCCCTGCCTTTGATTTCTTACTTAAAACATGTGAATATTAATCTGTACCTTGCAGAGTTGTCTTGAGAGAATTAATTCACATTTTATACTCAAATTAGCTAAGACTCATGCAAATTCTTTAAATTTATTCTGATAAGTAACTGATGAGATATTTGGTACTAACTATTAGTAGGCCTCGTTAGATACCTGTGGAAATGCTGTTAAGCATTTTTTTTTAAATAGGTTCAGTTGCATTTTACTTTAAAGTGATTTTACCCAATACAATTTTCAATGATCTTTTCATAGCTTTACTCACATAAAATATAAAACACACACATATACAGACATACAATTTTGAAACTTTCTTTGTAGCTAGTTAATTTTTCCAGTAGATGGCATTATGGTCCACAGGTTGTCAGGCACACTTAGAAAATTTCTTGTAAATATTTATATCCGTTATACACACACAAGTAAATCTATGCCTTAACCACATTGGTTTCATATATTTTAATGTTTCTGTTACCATTCTCGGATAACATATCATTGAAGTTGTTTGAACTACAAGTGCCTTAGGTAAGGGATGGTGATACCAGTCTTAGATCAAGGGCCTCCAGAAACTAAAAGGAGTTCTATAGTTCTGCATTTCCAGCTCGTGTAAACACAACCAGCTGCCAGAGCCAGAAAGATATACTTAGATGGTTACATTAACCATCGTTCCTGTGGTTCCTGTTGGAAGGGAAGAAGCTAGAGAGCACTTCTATGTTAGTGGACTCTGGCCTTAGAGGAAGTCACTGTTTTGTTAGTGCCTGGTCCTGGAAAGATGAGTCTTACAAGAGTTGTTAGGGGCAAAGCCTGAGCTCTGTTGGCCCTAACCACCTGGCTCGGCCACCTGCCCTCAGTCAGCTAGTAGGAAAAAACAAGTAGTATTGAAGAGCAGAAGAAGGAAATTTTGTTTTCTCTTTCAATGTGACCAGGTAGGTGAGACGAAAAATAAAGATATCTAGCAATAAACCTCCCTTTCCCCTCAGGCTGTCTTCAGGGTGTTGACATGGCTTTTAGGTTTAAATAGAGAGCAAGTATGCATACCTCAGCAGTCCTGAGCAGTGAGGTTCCCCTCATCAATTTCCCATCACCATCTGGGCACAGGTCTCTCCGGCAAGGTGTCATAAGCTGTCATTGCTATGTGCAATTTCTTCACTGTGGATACGTCCTTCCAGTAACTGGCACCAGGAATCAGGCTTTTCTTTGTGTAGAACAAGATTCTCAGGGGAAATTCTAATTTCTTGGGACCATTGTTTCTGAAATCTGTTAGCCAATGGAAGACACAAATGTAATTCCTCACCATACCCTGCCAGCACAGTCACAAGGGGAAAGAGATTCAATTTTAAGACAGTTCCACATGACTTTGCTCTGGGTAAAATATGAATATTTTTACCATAGAACCAGAAGAATGTTGCACGATGGAGCATGCTTTTTTTCTTTGTTTAGTTTTGGTGTTGCTGTCTGGGTAGCTGTTGTTTGTTCTTTTAGTCTTGCTCCAATTTTGTGACACTTCATAGAGCCCCAGATAATGTGGCCACATTCAAAGAATCTCTTTTCTCGGCTTTTTATGATCATTTTGTCTCTAATTGATAATGGTGGCTGAATCTAACTGTTAATGCTCCCAGGGTTCAAAGACTTTGATTTGAAAAACTCCAGAGGCATATTAATTGGTGACTCTCGCGAAGGCAGTAGAGGAATCACAGGAGCACATGTCAGGTATGGTGATCAGTTCCTAAGGAGCCTGTAGGCATGATCTTGAACAGCCCCGGAAAGGGGCTGACTCTTGGCCAGCTTTCTTAGGGGCAAGGTTTGGGGAGAGAGAGAGGTGGGGTGTCCACCTAATCATCCAGGACTCCTTGAGTATATGGCACTGGCAGGGTTTCCACCTAAACAAGGGTGAGCTGTGTAGTCTGTTGCTTTGGTATTGGTTTTGTTTTCAGCCAGTGAGTACCTTCACCCCCATATTTTGTTTTCCCTTTGTAGAAAATTTTAAAGTTGAACTGCACAGTAGACAGCACTTCCTTTGTTAAGCAAAAATGTTGGATTCATAAGTCTTTAAAAAAGAGCCTGGAAGAATATTGAGCAAACTTACACATGCATGATTAATGAAAATATTGAATTTAATAGAAAGTAGGGCAAACATTGTGTATCTTGATAATGAAACAGTTAAAAATGATCAAAGAGTTATAAAAGTTCATAAGGGAAGGATAAGAAATAAGGCAAGTCATATTGCCTGTCTTAAAACTTGAAACTGAAAGCCCAGGAACATATCAATATCTGCATTGTCTCTTCAACCGCCTCTAAACCAGGCAGGGCTCCTCCCCAGAGTCCAGAAAGAACTTCTGGAAAGAATGTGTGCTCTGAAAGCTCTCTTGACAGTGTCACCCTGTCCACTGCCCCCACCACCTTTTAAATAGTGCTGTAGCAGTATATTCACCAGATCTGTGCTGCTGGCTAGTTGGATCCAGGATGGCACCAGAGCAGGGCAGTGCAGCATCCACTTTTGCCAGTAGCAGGGGGGAGCCCAGCAGCCCTCTTGACTAGTGGCCTAGGAGATGCCCAGCAGCCCTCTTGACCAGCGACCTGGGAGATGCCCAGCAGCCCTCTTGATTAGTGGCCTGGGAGATGCCCAGCAGCCCTCTTGGCCAACGGCCTGGGAGATGCCCAGCAGCCCTCTTGGCCAGCGGCCTGGGAGATGCCCAGCATCCCTCTTGACCAGTGGCCTGGGAGATGCCCAGTAGCCCAACAAACTGACATCCAATTCTGGAAAAATAAAAATGTGAACACTGGTGCTACACTGGAGAGAAAAGAGGAGGGCAAACATCACCACATCCTACCAATGGACCAAGAAGCCACAAGCCAAGTTCAATTGTCATGAAATCACTGGACCATTTCCGGGAATTAACTGAAGACACAGAATTATGTTTACATATGCAACAAACAGGTAGATTTTGTGATTATTAATTTGGCACCCATTTTCTTTCTCCTGTTTTTAGTTTGGTTCAAAAACATAATCAGAATTTGTTTTTCTCTAAATTAAATATTTCATGTTTTACAAGAAGATTTATTGATTTAGGACTAAATTATATAGATTCACATTTCCAAGTCAATTTATAGCACACAAAACTTTTCAAATTAAGTTAAGAGTTTGGGAAATCTCATTTTGTTAACACAAGCTTCATTTTTCAATTATATCTAAAAGCCACTTTCCTCAGACTCTGCACTTTATTTATTTCTATTAGAATGTTTAGCTTTTATTATCAATACAATTTTATGATAGTACTCCCCACTAACACTGGCTGCTCATCTTCTGTCTCCCATGGCCTAGAACAGGGCATAAAGTCACACAGTGATTTATAGTTTGAATAAATGAATGGATAAAAATTCATATTTTGTTATTCTGGCAAAGAACTGGGAATTGGCTCAAATATCAGTGTGAAACAGTTGATATTTGATGAGCTTCAGGGTTACAACACTCTGTCTTGCAGTTCAACAGTTAATCTTGACTAGAGAAAAGAATGATCACCAAGGGAAAATAGCCAAGAATAAGTAGTTAAAAATACAAAAAAAAGCTCCATTTAACATTCTATGAAAACATTACACTGAAGTTAAAGAACCATTAATAATTAGCTTGTGAAAGATAAATACAAGAGAAATTTTACTGGATTGTCCTGAACTCACTGAAGTAGAAGACATGCAAAAAACACAGTTGTCCCATTGGGGATATTTTAGACTTCAGAGAATGCCCAATGATTGAGAGGCTTATGTTCAATGGTATAGTTTTAGCAGATATCTTGTGTACATCCTCCTGTACTCTTTAAATTATCGAAGGTTACTTATGATGTATATTTAGGGTAAAGGTAAAAAACTGTTATACCATATTTCGTAGAGAATTATGAATAGAAAAACGTTAAAAGATACATGCAATATATTCTCAAATATCTTCAATCCCTGGTTTGTGAAATTGACTTATATATAATCCAGAGATACAGAGAGATGACTACATATTTGTTATTTTCCATCTTAACTCTTCAGTTAAGTCTCACCATTTAATTGCACACTGAAAAATATTTAAGTTATTTAAAGTAGATTGTTGTGGTTATACTTGATGATTTTGGTTCTTGCTAAAATTTTTATTTTACCTTTTAAATTTATTTTCTTAAGTTAATAATGAATGAGCAACTCCAAGACGATGATAAATGTATTTATAAACCTAGTTAATATTCCTGGCACTATTCCTATAGATCTTATACTATGGAGATATAAAAGATTTCACTATTGTGAGGATATTTTCCATTTTATAGTTAGGAAGTCACAAAGCTGACTTGTGAGCATATTATAAAATAGCAAATGCTCCTTTAAGAACCTTATTCCTGGGGCATAGAGATACTGCTCTGAGGTTAGGAGAACTTGTTACCCTTCCAGAGGACTAAGTTTGTTTCACAGAATGCACATCAGGCAGTTCACAACTACCTGTATCACCAGCTCCAGGAATTTCTTGCCGTCTTCTGGATTCTACCAGCACTGCATTCACATGTACAAATGGACACTGTCTCTCACACACTAATACACGCAATTTAAAATTTTTTTAAAAATCTTAAAGAATGTTGTACAATTGGAAAACACAAAGATAAGTGAGATGAATGGCATTATCATTTTATGTCATCAGTTTCTCATAGCACCTATGATAATGTCTTATCATGATCATAGTTTTATCATAATCATAACATTCAGTTTATAGAGACTTTCAGGTGTTCAGGTGCCAGGTTGTCTCATACCTTCTCTATTTTGGTATCTCTCTAATAGTGGGTCTTTACTCCAGCATCTTCATTGACTTTGTGGTAAGACCAAGGGAAAACCGTAAATTTACCCCTTGGAGAGCAACAATTCTGTAGTTGCAGAGTGTGATCTTCTTTCCAACTTTCACAGTAAATCTTCATTAAAACATTCTCTGCAGTGTGAAAAGGAGTAGGCATCTGATGGAGCTCAACCCTTGCATGTTTCCCTCCAAGGAATCCTGAATGTTGAGTGACAGTGGAAGCTGTGTGACATTAGCCATCATCTCTTGCTTTATGTTGCTTTTCCACATACATTACCCTTATGCAAATCATCTTAGAGCCTTCCGAATTTGAGCTGTACCTTAAGTCAAACTCATAAATACAAATTTGCACTTTATTTTTAATAATAGCATTACAAAGCAGGCAAGCATTGGGATTAATGGTTTTGCTTCCTTAGATTTCAACAAGGAACTCAAGATCAGAAATGACATTGGCAGTTGATTTTTTTTAGTTTTCTACAAGTCAGTACCAATTTTCCAACAAAAGCAATGCTACATTAAAATTTATTTTACCTTATAAAATAAATGTATCTTATTTAAATTGGGCAGAAATGTTAGTACTATGTATGACTTTAAATTAGAATATTCCAAGAAGAAAATCTAATCCAAGCAGGGATTTAAGGGTATTGATTATCTGCCTTGTGTGTCACGAGGTCAGGTATAATGTGCATGCTCTTTGTATGAATCAGATTTCTAGCAGTAGCATTGCAATCTGTCACTTTTATTGATTTCTGTTTTTAAACTCAGATCTGTTGATCTGAGCCCAAAATGATTTAGGTTTTGCTTGCTGTGACTTGATATCAATATTTGACCTGTTAAATGGATATTCATAATATTGTACTTTATGCCTAACCATCAATGCACACAGTATGCATAAAAGATGTAATTAATGTATGGGTCAGAAGTACCTTGTAGACCACCTGCCCTTAGTGGTATTTTGATGGATTATCAGGGGAATGTGCATAGGTGAATGCTTGTTCCCTGAATGCACACAGCAGGAATTGTGACATGTGAATGCTATCAAGACAGTATCTGGAACACACATGAAAATTCTAAGTCCCTTAAGAAAGTTACAGTAGGAAGGACTCTGAATTTCTATAGACAACCATGGAAGTAATGATTCCATACAGATGAATTCAGAAGAAAAGTCTGAGTGTTGACAATTGTACAGACTTGAAATGTTAAGGCCCAGGGATGTCTATTTTCTGTCATGAGTATTGATATATTTTCTTCTAGTTATGGTCTGACTGTTGCACAAATGCGCCTTATTTTAAAATGGCTTATGATTCTGTAAAGAGGGAGAACAAACGAATGAATTCTAAGTCCTTGTGATATTTCATTTTGATTGTCGACTTGATTGGTTTGACAAACAACTAAGATATAGTTAAGCATATACCTTGAAGAGACAGTGAAGGTGTTTCTAGAGATAATTTGCATGGAGGAAGACCTGCAGTAAATGTGGGCAGTGACGTCCAGTGTGCTTGGGGCCAGGATAGAACAAAAACAGTTGGAGGAAGCCAGCCAGCACTTGTGTAAGCCTGATTGTCCCCAAATGCATTCCATCTTCTTCAGCATTCCTGCAGAAATTATCCAAGAAGCCTTCAGGCTTTCACCCAAAGACTGTGGCTGTAACAACAGTCCTTCCTGTTCTGAGACTTCCAGATTCTTGGCCCGAGCAACTGCTACTGGCTTTTAGGACTCTCTAGCATATAAATGGCCATTGCAAAACTATTTTGTCTCTGATCTCATAAGCCACTCTAATCAATCCCCAATTATATATCTGCTCTATTGTTTCCATACTAACTAATAAGTTAAACACCTAAAGGTAATCCCAAGGCACTGAGCAATTTCAAACCTCATAGCTTCATTAACAATGCTCCTACTATTGTTTTGCTGGCTTTCCCAGGGCAGTGTTAATTGGAAAAGAAAATTCACTGATATTAAACAAGACTCTTTGACTTCTAAGATTCTGATCAGTAATTAGCATGATAATGTTTTTTATTTAAATATCTGTGGAGTTTTATTCTACCATATTAATCTATAAACCCTTGTATAGCATTTGTTAGTAGGTCAATACATTTTACTGTGAATCAAGATTTCCAAGCTTATGTTAGCATACAGCTTGGAATCTTGAAGCACTTAAGTATCCGATCAATATACATTCACGTTTGTCCTGAATTTTAATGCATTTTGTTCTCAGATGTTTAAGAATATTAAATATAATTGTTTTTCAATGATTCTCACTTGAAGTATTTCAAATGTAGTAACTTTCCTGGCTCTGTACCATGGTGATTTGAATGAGAATGTCCCTCTCCTCAGTGGGTAGAATGATTTGGGAAGAATAAAGAGATGTGGCCTTGTTTGAGGTTTCAAAAGTTCACACAATTTCCTATTTCTCTCTCTCTCTCTCTCTCTCTCTCTCTCTCTCTCTCTCTCTCTCTCTCTCTCTCCTCTGTCTTGTGGCTTTTGTCTTAACTTTTGAACTCTCAGCTGCTTTTCCAGTACTAAGGCCTACCTGTTACTATGCTCCCTGCTATGATAGTCATGAACTTTACCTTGAAGGTGTAAGCAACCTTCTAATAAACTCTCTCTTCTCCATGTTTCCTTAGTCGCAGAACTGTTTCAGAGCAATATAAAGGTCACTAAGGCATACACCGAAAATGCCACTCATTAAAAATATAACAAGATAGATATGAAGATTCAGATCTACAGCTCAGATTCCATAGTTTACAAGACTTTTGGAAAACAGTTCTGCCAATGAGGCACTATGGATTTCATCATATCACTCCATTGTTCTAAGTTTTTCCCCATGTATTAAATAAAGATAGCAAGAGAAGTAAAGTTTAAATAAAAACTTTTACATATTGTGTCACAACCTTCATATAAAAATGTTTATTTCCAATAATAATATCAGTTATTGTCATCATCATCATTACTATTATTATTAATATGTTTTACCAAGTGGGGTTTGATACTAGATGGTTTCAATTCTCTGTCCCTCTATCTTTCTCTCCCTCCCTCTTAGATAGGTTCTCATGCTGCCCAGGTTGGCCATGAACTTGTTATATACACAAGATTTGCCTTTACCTCCTACTTTTCCTGCTTCTACCTTCTAGATGCTGGGATTACAGATATAGGCCATCATTCCCATTACAATTCTTTACAGTCTGTTTTTTAAAACTCTGAAGAGCATTCATGCTTTGAATTACTCTAACTCACTTAAAATCAAAATTGACAACGTCTACATAGAGCATAAAACTGAGCAGCCCTCGACAAGAGCCTCAAAACAAAATAACAAAAGCATCGACTGTGCAGGTCCCATGATGGTTATGAATGTGGCCTCATACTTTTATAGATGACAGTATCACGTACTAGGGTGGAAAATCTGGACATCCCTGGGAGAGTGATTATGAAGCATTGTGATCCAGAATATATCAGTGAATTTATTTTCTCCTGTCACACGACCACTCATTTTTTAGTATAAAACCTTTTCTTACCCTGGGGTTACTGGGTCACAAGTGCCCTCAGAGCACAAACAGATTTTCTGCTCTGGATTTTAAAGTTTCAGTCAGGCCTTTACTCTAGTCTGTACTTTATCTGAAATTCCTCTCAGATGTGAATCACATTTATTTTCTTACTGAATAGAACTGAAGTCCCCATTTTCTTGCTGAGTAGATGACTGAGAAGAGAGCCTGAGGCCACCTCAAGGGTGCTCTTCATCTGGTATGGGTCACAACCACACCGTGTGTTATCTAGCTCAGCAAGGGGTTTGCGCTACATCTTTCTTAAATCTTCACCTGATTAGGACTGATTAGACAATATCCTTTGATAGATTCATAATCATCTTATAAGATAGCTACATCTTTGGTCAAATAACATGCCATTGGTAGGAAAGGTTATCCTATCATGGTCACAGGTTTTGTCTCTATCCAGGTGACATTATCACATAGGCAATGGGAGCTTGGGGAGCTAACTTAGATTTCTCATTACTACAATTTTGCTTGAGTGATTAACATTGTCTGGATTCTTTAACATTCCTTTAGAGAGATTAACTTAGCAAATTGCTATCTGCAGGACACTGGAAGAAGTCTATTGTACGGTTATAGAGGGAATGGCAATCTAAGAGTCGTCCAGAGCAAACAGACTCAAAACTGAAATGGATAAAGACTGACTGAAGATCAGACTGCAAAGATATACAAGGAAAAGAGCAGTTCATCAACTAGGCTAACGCTGGCATGAGGATAAGCACTTCAATTCCAGCACCTATGATGCTGAAACAGGAGGATGCTGCAGGTGAAGTCAGCTTGGACTACACCATGAGATTCAGTCATAAAACTGACCAAAACAAAATCACATCAAAAATAAGGTTGAGTCAGTTCCTAGGCAAAATACAGTCGAGTACTGTGTGATACTACTCCTGGGGAAATGTGATCAATGATCTGCTTACCAATCACAGACCAAAGTAAGAATACTACCAAGGCACTGCTTCCTGAACCAGTGAGTTTTATTGAGCGTATTTGTGGTAGTATGGGTTGGGGGTTACGTACAAGGTTAGAAATGATTCAAACACAGTTATATCACCCAAAGCACCTCCTCAAAATGAGTGACAGCTCATGAAACATGGACACTTGGAGCTCAATGCACAATCTACAGCCAGTTAAGAAGTTGAGGTGTGTCTCTTTCAGGAATCCCAGGTGGTTGGAGCCTCTTCCAGAAAGTTCAGTGGTCCCAGTCTTCTAGGTAGCTGAGATGGAGTGAGAGTCTTCCTGGAAGCACAGCTTATCTGATAGTATATCTCAGCAGCACTTACTGCATGTATATGCTTAGGGATGGAGGGAACTAGTGTGTCATGTAAGTTTTAGGGAGTTCCTGAAGCCTTCTAGTTGTTTACTCTCAGAGTTTAAGGAGCCTGTCTGCAGGATGGAATCACGCACCTCCCTTTAAGAAAATTCTGTGTCTTGATGAGTTTCCCTTCAATATGGAAGGCTTTATCTCAGAGGACATGCTATACAACCCCTACCTAAATACTAATCATCAGAAATGTGTGAATGATGTTTTTATTTTTCCTAAACATCCAACACAGAGAGGTAACATTTGTAAATAACACTATTCTTTAAAATAGATATAAGTGGAGGAGCCAATTTTATAGTCTTAAATTTTTCTTGACATATTGTTTAAAGACATCAACTGAGCATACAAGTTCAAAATATGCCATTTCTAATTAAATTGTTTCAACATTTTCAAACCTCAGGTGATGAGTGAAAATAATTTTTAAGCTTAAAAATGTTAGATAAAAGGAAAAAACAAACCTGTTTAATTGTATCTATCTAAATACTCTGTATGAAACCAAAGTTCATGTTTAAAAAAATTTGTTGAAATATATATGAGATATAGAATCATCATAGTGTGACATATACTCATCACATAGAGCATAAAGATTTTGTTTTTTCAAGTTACCACATAATATTTTGCATACCTAAACTGAACATGTACTGTATTATCTGAATGTTTCTCATAAGTCCAGTGTTTTATCCCAGGTACCTCAATTTGGATGATTTAGATACTAGCATCTCACTTCTATGAATGATGCAACTGATTAGGAGAAGAGAATTACACCAGCTCCCAAAAACCAGTGAGCAACAAAGCCCTTTCTGCAGCTAGGGAGAAGAGACTGAAATGAGATATGAAGTCCCAGGCTTCTGGTTCCTCTTTTTGTCTACCCCCTTTAAATGAAAAGCTAAGAGAAAGTTCACACTTATAGAGTATGTAACTTATCTTTTAATTAGTAAATGTAATAATAATAAATTTACCAGTGAATTTGCCAAACTTAAAATCATAAAATAATTTAAAAATAAGATATATTTATCAACTTACAATTTAAGAATATTATTTGCATTTACCAAATTATAAATTATGATAAAATAATTTTAAAATGGCCTTCCATTTTCATTTATCAAATTCATATAACTTTTGTTTCTTAACATTAATTGGTATATTTCTTGCCTTGGATCATTCTACAGAGGCAATGACCTCAATATCTCGAAACATCTAATTATCTTACTTTATATTTTGAAAATATCAGCAGAACAAAAAATAACAAGAATTCTGAGGTCCAACATTCTGCATAATTTTGTCCAGTTTACTTTAACCATCAAGGAACCTAAGTATATTTTAAAAAATAGTTACGATCTGAGCTGGGGATACAGCTTGAGTATGATCTTCATCAATGTATAAACTAGGTGTGGTGTGCATGCCTGCAATCTTAGAACTTGGGAGGTAGAGGAAGGGGGGTCATATGTTAGGTCAGTGGTTTTCAACCTTCCTAACGCTGTGACCTTTTGATATAGTTCCTCATGTTATGGCAACACCCAACCATAAAATTATTTGAATTGCTACTTCATAATTGTAATTTTGCTACTGTTATGAATCAGAATGAAAATATCTAATATTCAGGATATCTGATGTACAACCCCTGTCAAAGAATCACTCTACCCCAGTGGGGTTGCAACCCACAGGCAGAACCTCTGTGTTAGGTCATCTTCTATTACATATCTCATTCCAGGATAGCCTGGTCTTTGTGAAACTGTTTCACAAAGTTTTTTTTTCCAGACATAATTCTTAGATATATGGTGAGCAAAATAGAATATGAGAATTGTTGATTGTCTAGTTATTACAATAGGATGAAACACACTCTGGTTTTGAGTACATTTTATTGATTGAGAAGGAATTTCCAGGAAAAGCTGGACTTGTATGAAAAAAAATCCTCCCAAGGGACAAAAGAACTGGTTATTTACTGTGAAGTCTACCGGCCTTTGAGGGAGAGCCGTTCCCTAAGGATGTTTATTCCCAGGGGTTCTCTAGCCCTAGAGGAGATGTTTATCAGACTCTGGACACCATAGAATATCTCCATGCCAGGAGATATGAACACTGCTCAATGAATGACATGAATACAAAAAGTAAGGTCAAAAGGTGGAGTTGGATTCTGAGTCAGAATTTTAGCAATATTTCCTTGTTTTAAGGTTTCTTCTCGACAGTGACCCATTAATGTAGTATGTATGTAAAGACTGGCATAGAAACATTATAAAGCAATATATTAATATTAATATAAAATTTGTGACTATATGTTAACATAAAAGTATGTATCTGATATAAAATTTGGAAGTATAATCCCGATTGTATTTCATGTATGTAATAACTGCAAATCTGAAAATATATACACCTACAGAAATATCTAAGAAAATACATTAAAATATTCATAGTTGTTACATTTACGAATTAAATCCCCTTCTACCTTTTGATTATGTTTTCTGAAAAATGTAGCCATCTATTTTACCTTTAAAAAGAGAGAAATATAAATTCTTATTATTCCTTATGATTCTAAGTGCAAAGCGTAAGTGAGCAGTTCTGACAGATACAGTGATGCACTGAGTACCACCTTGCAGGACACTGCATCACAGGCTTAAGTAGGTGAAATAGATGCCTCTGGACAAAGGCTCTGAATGCTGAAAAGCTGTCATCTTAGCTCACATGCAGCTAATCAAAGCACATTTGTTGATTTGATATGTATTAATTCAAGACATCTCATACAGTAAAAATGACATTTAAATATTCTAACATTTGGTAATAAACATAAAAGCAACCCTATGAGCCATGAAAGTCAAATTTCCACTGAGTGTAGTAGCTTTTCTCTTTTTAAATCCAGATATCATCTAAGAGCAACTGCTAATAGAAGGTACTGTGTGAGATCCTAAACAAAATCTTTGTCCTCTCTTAGCCAGCATCTGTGTCCTTGGGAGCTACCCCATTGAGCTATTGAGTCCATGTTAGAGCAGTTCTATAGTGCTGTGGTGTGGGATAGAATAGACTATATCTCAGTACAGTGTGGGTTTCAGCAACTGGCCTCACCCAGTGTATCAATACTGTTTAGTTAACCTCTTTGGAAAGATATTTCAATGTATTTTTTTCAGTGACTTTTATTAAAACAACCTATGTTTTTAGATATGTTTTCAAAATTTAGGTTGTATAAACACACACATATATGCTTATATAAATGTATTTCTCCTATATGATTGGATTATGTAAATATATAATTAGCTATACAGGTGAAGAAAATACAACAATGCAGAATTACCACTGATCCGTAGACTCTGTTTCTACTCACACCAAACACAAGAGGCCTCCCAGTATTCCCAAGTTCCTAATGAAACTATTGCTCAGCCCAACGCTCCATGTGCTGATCCTCCTGGCTGGACTCACATCTCCCATGTGCATCTCAAGAAAATGTGGGCAACTGTTCAATTTTTCTGGAGAGAGAGACACACAGAGAGAGACAGAGACAGAAACACACACACACACACACACACACACACACACACACAAAGATAGAGAGATGATAATGATGATAGATAAATAATAGATAGATAGATAGATAGATGATAGATAGATAGATAGATAGATAGATAGATAGATAGATAGATAGAGACAGAGAGACAGACAGAGAGTCAGATAGAGAGAGATTCCACAGCTCCTGAAAACTGAAGCAAGTGAAGCAGTGCTTACAAGGGTCTGGGTGCTGATCATCTGGCAGCTCTTTTCTCCCAGAAGAGAAGGTGTGTACTCTGGAACACCAGGGGACTTATTATGGATTTCTCAATTGCATCACATTGTCAGACACAAAGGTTGATATAAAGTATTGCACTAGAAATGTTCCTTTCAGCCAGTGAGATCCTCAGTCAGGAAAGGCCGGTGAGCCTGACAAACTAAGTTTGATTGCTGGAATACACATGCTTGAAAGAATTCACAGGCTTCCACAAGCTGTCCTGCGACCATTGCAAGCACATGCCCTCAAGCACAAACACATGTTAACCAAACAAATCTAAAAAAGTCCCTGTAATGTATTCAGGAGATTTACTTTTCCCTGACCTTCCACATAATAACAAATTAGTCTAAAGCAGCCTACTTAAGGAAAAATAGTGTGTGGACTGAAAACAGCATTTTATTTCTTTCAAGAGGATAATCACACAACAATGTTAATTATTTAACACTGAAAGTAACATCAGTTGTGAAATGGGTGTCAATCTTTTGACAGTCACAAGGTGGACGGAGGAAAATAGCCTTAGAAATGATAGCAAAAGTTCATAGTTGCACACTGTTTTCTTATCAAAATTCCACAAAACATTAGAAATGAAAAATAACAAAGTATGAAGTTAAGTGTGAAGAATGTGAAAAGAGTTATTATTTTATCTACAACCATAGGGAGTTAAATTCAGCCATAGAATCCCCACACTCTACTTAGTCTCTGAATTTTATACAGCATTAAGATTGGTATAATCTAAGACAGAACATTTTTTATCATTGTCAAGAATTCCTCTCAGATCCTCAGTTTTCTTGTTGTTTCTCTTTCAAGCAGTTAAAATGAATCTATTTTATTTATTAAATTCTAAAGTTGATCTCAACCATCTCTACCCCAATGTGTTTGCAAGGAAATGTCTTATCTCTTCATCAAATATGCAAGTGTTTATTTCTGGTTACTATGGTACTTCTCTCTGTAATAGTGAAAGTTGAATAAATTCAGACACCTGTCTATTTTTTTTTTAAATCTTTAAACACAAAGTGTCTCAGAAATTGAACTCCAAGCATTCTGTGGACAGTTTAAGTTGCACAGACTTTGGGACCACAGTCCTTACTGACTGGAGCCTCACTAAATGCTCAGCTGGGGAGGTTTGGACCATTCCCCTTATGGAATGGTTATGAAAAAATAAAAGATAAAAATAACATGTAATCTCAAGGATCTCACATTTCCTGAGTTCATGAATTTCTATAAAATAACCCTAAATTTTTCTATATATGTAGCAAATGGAAATTTGAAGTAAAGAAACAAGAGAAAGATAAGTTATAAAGTAGGAAGGGTGATGATGACCATTTATGTCCTTTGAAAACAAGATTATTTAATGAAATATTTTGAAATTCACTCCACTTTTAATATCTTTATATAACAACCATATGGATGATGATATCAATTAGTTGTCTAGGGCAATCGTCTTCAATATGCATTCTCAAGTCATTGCATAGAAGCAAAAGTGCTAACCAATAAGCCAGAATGGAATCCTCAGATCCTCAGTGGGACAGTCCTTAACTTCACTTAATATAGTACTTATTTGTATACATTAATTTAAAACAACTTATTTGTATACGTACTTATATGTTTCTGTATGTGCGTTTACCCAACCACCCCCACAGTTCCCCAGAGTTTTCTTGAGTGCGAGCAGCAGGAAATATTAGATAGAAGGATTTATTGCGGAGAATATCGCGGAGATAAACAGATAAAAAATAAAGGATAGCCTCGAGAGGGCCTGGAACCTATTCCAACGGGCCCTGACTGTCTCTGCCCCAGGGTTTTTATAGAGACGCCAAGGGGTGGAGCAAAAGACCTCCTCCCCCAGCACAGTCAAGTGCAGACCATCTCAGACACCTGCACTCAGGCCCGTGGTCCTAATCATCCTCTATGTGGACCTGCTGGGTAAAGCCACGAGGAACCCGAGAACGGGCTCCCACAGGTCCCCCTTTCTTAATATATAAAAAAAATAACTATTAGTGGCTTACAGAAATCTCCATAGCTGTTACACCTCCCAGTATGTGAGTAGAGGATGATAAAGATGGCATTTCTCTTTTGAATTAGGTCCAAGGTGACTACAGCAGTCTTAGCTGCCTCAAGCCCTTTCTAAACCAAAAACTCTTAAGGCGACTACAAATTTAAAGAATCTTTTAGCTTCATCATTACCATTAACAGGTTAACATAAATATTGTTATACATAGTCACAATTCTCTCAGTCTTACAATACAAAGCAAACTCTTAACAGAACCATTTGAATTAGCATATATGGTGCTATACATAGTTAACAATTTTCTCCGTCTTACAACTTTAACTCTTAATCATTTGAATTTTCTTGCTAACAGAACATAGGAAAAACTTCAATGTATTCACATCAAACTTAAATATTCCTTAACTCCACAAAACCAGGGTGCATTAATATCAATAGGGTAAATATAATTTCTGCAAACATAATTCAACCTCATAACTCCTCCTTTTCTTTATAATTTTTTTAACAAAATCTCAAACCTAGTTAGAAAACCCAAACTTTTCCATTTAAACAGTTCCATTTATAACACAAAACCAGTTCTGTAAGTAATTTCATTTTTACATGAACAGTTCCACAAAACAATTCATGAATCACCAATTAATAAAGCATATATGCATACACAAAACTGCATCTTGATTCTAGGTAGAAATAATGAATTTCTTCATTTAAACAGTTCCATTTTTAACCCAATTCCAGAAAACAGTTCCTAGGTCATTACTGTAAGTAAACTCAAAATTGTCCCATATCAATGAAATCTCTATTGTTCATTTCATAAGTCTTAAAATTCAAACAATAAATTCTGGTACTAGCCTTCCAAATATGAGAAATCCACAACCAAATTCTTTTTGTAATTTTATCTCATTTTAAGTTCAAAAAGTTCAAACAAGAAATAAATTCTAGTATCAGGCTTTCACTTCCAAATATGAAGAGACGTTTTTCAATCAAAACTTTTTGCAGTTAATAATTTTTGTTCAAACAAGCGTCTCTGAACTTATTCTCAAGCCAGAAACCTTTTTTAGGTACAGTAGTATTCTAAACCGCACCGTTTTTGATGTTAGCTCAGGTTTTTCTGTGTTGAGTCGATTTTCCACGGATCTCAGCTGAGGATGCCTTGTGCTGGTTCTGGCGTCCGCCATTCTTAGCTTCTTAGCGGCTTCTGGAACTTTTGAAAACCACTCAGACTGCCTGCTTTGCAGTCTGCTAGGACACTAACTTCTGTATCTCAGGTTTTTTCATCATATACATTAAGCATAGATTCACACTTAACATTTACACTTTTTAAACTCACATATAACTTTTTTTTTGCCTTGCAAAGCATTTAGACTCACATTCAACATTTACATTTTACAAACTCACATATAACGTATTAACATCTACTTATTTATACTCCTTAGGAAACTATAGAACTACTTTAGCAAGTATATTTCTTATTACTTATGTACTTCTTATCTTATTTCTTATTTAAACTTACATTTACAACTAGTATCTTAAGACTACCTTAGATCTTATATTTCTATTTCTTACTCTTAATTATTATCACTATCTCTATTAGAAAGATTCTCTTAACTGTACATCATTTCTAGAGTTTAGAGTTTATAGTCAGCTTTGTTATAAAGCACTAGGATTTAGTGAGTGTTGTTATAGAATTGTGATAGTTGTTGCTAGGGGACTGTAACATCTTCGGGACGAAGCCACACTCCAAAGTTGCCAGTTCTCTCAGCCGTTCCGGACCAGCAGAGATGCACTGTCAACGGTAGACGGTTTTTAACTAGAGGCTGTCCCTTCACCCAAATTCATAGTAGTTCCCCTAAGTGCTTCAATTCAGACAAACGTTTCTATTACAGCAGTACTCTTGGTTTGCTCTACCGAAAAACTTCACTTCATGCTGAGGGTGAAATTACCGTATTTAGCTGCTGTAAAGCTCTTCGCCAAATACCGCACAGCTATTAGGTGATATAAAGTGTTTTTCTAAAGGAGCTAGTAAAGCCAAAAGTGGCACAGCTCCGAATTCTGTTTCCTCACTGTTTGCATTAACCAGTGACAAAACCCCAGAAACACTGATTGAGCCACTTTCCTTCTGGTTTCTTTATAGAAACGTCATTGGAGCTGACCTTCTTTAGTTCCACGCTCCTTACCAGATGCTCTGGTAAACACCGAGCTTCATTCTCCTCTTGTGAAAAAACACAAACATGTCCTCGACCCCATATTAACACAGGATCGGGACCCTTCCATAATCCTGAGCAGGGATCTTTCCATTTCACTTGAGCAAAAGTCGCTTGGGGGGCACTGTGACAAAATCTATCTGCAGCAGACTGTTCATAGACATCCATATTCAAAAAGTTCAGAACAAAAAGAGCATGACTTAATGCATTATGTGGCGATAGAGGGTAAATTTCTTCCTTTTTTATATTTATTTTTTGAAGTTGTATTTTAAGACTGCTATGAGCCCCTTTCCACAATACCTTGTCCCTGAGGATTATAAGGAATACCTTTTATGTTTTATGTATGATTTCCCATTGGGTACAAAATAGTTGAAATGCCTTGAAATTTTTGGTAAACCCCATATACGAAAAACACTTCAAGCAGTGCATAATTACATGTTTTGTAGCTTCTCCAGGTTGTGCACTAGCCATTAAAAATCCTGAATAAGTGTCAATGGTCACATGTACATATCTTAATTTGCCAAATTCTGCAATATGCGTAACATCCATTTGCCATAGATGATTGGGAAGAAGACCTCGAGGGTTTACCCCTAAGTGAGGGACAGGAAAATATTTTGTACATACCCCACATCTTTTAACTATTTGACGAGCTGCTTCTTTGGTAAGATTGAATTGCTTTCTTAAGGATTTTAAAGTGGCTTGTTTGCTTTTTGTCATCCAACTATCGTTAAAGACTTTGCACAGCTATTAGGGTAAATAAGGCATTTTACCAATGGAGCCCCAAACTGGGAAGCACCTAGTTCCGTAGCCTTTCAATTTTTCATTGGAATTGACAGTTAAACTCTTAGAACGATTTTCCTCCTTATTCTTTTAAAAGCTGTATTTTAAAGTTTACCATGAACGTATTTTCGAGCTGACAAAAGTGTTTCAAGGCAATGTCGCCATCTTTAGCAGAAAAACTACCTTTCCCAGAATGCATTTTCTTTATATCAGTTTATAATATCAGTCCCATATCAGTCCCTTATATAGTTTTCCTTATATCATTTCCCATCAGTCATTTCCCATAGTTCTTTTAGAGTCTGAGAGTCAACTGGTTCTCTTTTACCAGACTTGCTTACAAATTCTTGCCGCGGGAGGTTTGAACCAAGTTTTTTGGTTTTGAAACGGAGATTTGAACAAGCATTTTACATTTCCAATTATGGCGCATTGGGAGATTTCTATTCTCTCCTCAGCTGGCTTCAACAGGTGTCTCTCCTTCATTTGACACTGGCCCCCAAATCAGAACCACACCTGCCTCGTTAGCGCGCATTGAGGTGGGCAATTTCTGATAGCAACTTTCCTCAGGGCTTGTGTTTGCCTTAGCCAGTCAGTGAAAAACAAGCATTTACAACAGCTTTTCCATAGCTCCTTCAGAGAGATTTTCTCCCACTGATCTCATTTTGCTTGTTCCTTCCTTCCCCAGATGCAGAGCTTCAGGTATCTGTCTGCGGCTCTGTTCCTCTGCTAGCTGCTTTTGGAGGTAGGGGCTTCCCCCCCCCCCCCCCCCCCCCGAATCTGCCTCAGATTCTAGCAACTTTTTCAGGTCATGCATTTTCTGGGGAGGAATATGTCCCTTCTGTTTCTTCGGAGTCTTTTTCCCAGACAGTTCCCAGTTTGGTCTCAATTTATCCCCTCTACCCCAGAAACAGTTTCTGACACTACAGTGGTGGCTTTCCCTGCTCCTGAAGGTAGGGGCTTTTTGTCCATTTGTTTTCGGGGTCTGTGTGGTTTGCGTACAGACTGAAAATCTAACAAGAGAGGTTTTTGCCATCTCTAAGCTCACATTAAGACAGGTGTTTTGTTTCATCAGGCCTTCACCTGGCCCAGTCCCCCAGTGGGTTGGGTTTGCTTGTCTGGGTGCTCAAGGACACAGCTTATGCCAGAGGCAATCACTCCTCAGGGCTACACTCCCTCATCTCAGGGAGTCAGTTGAAACAAAGCTTTTCTCAAAGAGGTGCTTCCTCTGACAGAAAAGAAAACCTTACTCCTGGATAGTTCTGTTCTGCCCTGGCTGGGCTCTTTCCCCAGACAGCGTTCTGACTCAGCAGCACAACTACTTCAGACTCAGTTCAGCTTTACTGTTTTCCCAGAAAGGTCCTTTCTCTGATAGGAAAGCTTTTTCTCAGATTTTTTTCAGCTGTGGACCTATCAACCCGGGACTTGTAGGAAAGCAGACAACTGTGCTGTTCCCACTGGCTTTAGTTTTGTTTGTTCATTAGCAATCTTCCCCTGGGTCCTGCACCTTCCTGCCTCAGCTCTGTGCTCCAGGAAGTTTACAACTGCAGGAACCCCCTACTATCCCCGAAATGGACCCCAACTCAGAGACGCTGGCCTCTGGGTTTTTGGTCAGAAGCGAGGATACAATGCTTCAGGGGATCTTTGCATTAGGATGATTAGGAGCACCTTTTCATTCTGAAATGCTCACTCAGAAACAAAACCCTTGATGCCTCAGCTGGGCATAACTGAAAAGCTTGGCTTTTTTTGCTTTTCTCAGGTAAAGTTTCAGGCCCTTTTGGGCTCTCTGTAGCTCTTTACCCACACTCTCCCAAGTGTTTCCCTCAGGGTACTCTGACCCACTGTCTTTTACTAGTTTGAAGAGATAGCTTAGAAGAGGTTTTTAGGAACTTGTCCCTGCCTCCTGCATTGCAGGGAGGATTTTTAAAGCTTGAGAGAACTTGGAGAGGTTTTGCTGTCTTAAGAGGTTTGTTGTTTTCCCTTTGAGCTAATCACAGGTGGTCCCCATACTAATATCTTCAGGTGATTCTAATTTGTCCTTCTGAGAGAGAAGGTTAAAGGCTTTAGTTTTTAAGTTTGAGAGCTTTTAGTTTGAGAAAGATTAAGGCTTTTTTAGAGAGATTTTCCCCCCAAATTTTCCAAGAAAAGCTTTATAGTTTAAGAGAAAGATTTTTTCCCCCCAGGAGAAAGACCAACTTTTCCCAAAACTCCCCAACTTTAAACTTTGACTTCTTACACCCCCATTTTTGCCTCAGGGAGAAATTACTTTCTCCTGCCACTTGGACTTTGCATTTCAGCTGTCCCCAGGTCAAAAGCTTCCATAGGAAATTTTTTTCTTCCCCATAAGCTCAAAGAGCTTTTTTACTACCCGTAAAGCCCAAAGAAAGATTTTTTTCCCAGTTTGCATTCAGAGCCCCCAAAGTTAGAAAATTGGAGAGTTTTTCTGTCTAGTTGCCTTACTTATTTTTTCCTACACAATCTTACACTTCTAAGTTTTTCTTATCCTATATTACTACCCTATGCCTTATACTTATTTTTCACAGATAGAAATTGAGAAAGCAATACAAGATAGAAAATTTTGACAGGAGAGAATTTAGCTGTAGCATCGGACATCCTTCCAGTCCGCTTTCCTTTTCTCTCGAGGATAAAACCCCTGCCTCTCAATAATATATATAAAAATATATATATTTTCCATAACACCGGCATGCCTTATCCACTGGCAGGGCTGACTCAGCACTTTCGCCAAAAACTCTGTAATAAAACTATTATTTTCCTTTATCTTTAGTCCCTGTTCATTTGTCTTTAGTCCCCCCCTTTTTTTAGTCCCTCTTTTTTCTTTAGTCCACTTTTTTTTCTTTAGTCCCTTTTTTTCTTTAGTCCCTGTTCAGGCGCCATTCTGTGGGGCGTTTACCCACCACCCCCACAGTTCCCCAGAGTTTTCTTGAGTGCGAGCAGCAGGAAATATTAGATAGAAGGATTTATTGCGGAGAATATTGCGGAGATAAACAGATAGAAAATAAAGGATAGCCTAGAGAGGGCCTGGAACCTATTCCAACGGGCCCCGACTGTCTCTGCCCCAGGGTTTTTATAGAGACGCCAAGGGGTGAAGCAAAAGACCTCCTCCCCCAGCACAGCCAAGTGCAGACCATCTCAGACACCTGCACTCAGGCCCGTGGTCTAATCATCCTCTATGTGGACCTGCTGGGTAAAGCCACGAGGAACCCGAGAACGGGCTCCCACACACAGGTATACATACACTCTGTGCCTTAGAATGTCTAAGTTCTTACCTACCCAGTGGTAAGGAAGCAGATATGCATTCAGTAACAACCATATTTCAGATTTTGAATTTAAATTGTCTCCTGGGATATTGATAAGAGGATTAGTGTGTTGGTGGAAAACTGGTAAACCACATAGGATATTTTACATTTTATTATATAACAACCTTTGTTTGGGGTTGATCTGCTGAACTATGTTAATGCCAGTATTCAAAACACATGTAAAGTTGCCTAGACTAAACGATGATCCTTGGTAGGTTAGGCAGAATCAATGGAAGTTTGACAGTGGTATTTTCAATGACTGTATGCTGATCTTGTCAGGGCATTATATCCTAAGAAAAAGATCATCTCCATATGCCTATCTGTTTATCGAAATCTATAATGTACCTAAATAATCTATGTTTCCATGAGAATAAATCTTAGCCTTAATACAACTATGTCAGTGACAGAAAAGAAAGAAAGAGGCCTTGCATCAGACAAGCTGATTGTACCAGGAAATACAGGACCAACAATGCATGTCTTGGCAAACTCTTGATAGTTCTCCTGAATCATCCCCTAAGAAGCATGTGTAAAAGGCACTGTTGTCCTTTTTCCTAGTAAACGTCCCAATCCTGTGGGGAGATGGAACTTTACACAGATTCTTATGTCTTGTTCTAAAGTAGCAGACTGAATTGTGGATAAAAAACAGTTTATACAAAACTCTCCACCTATTCTAGCACAAAAAAGATCACCCAATTTGAGGGCAAGGAATGAGGATATTGAAGAACTAAACTGAGAAGCCTAGATAATGGAAACGGGCCCTGCATGACCAGTTAGCTTGCCCTGGTCTCCCTTCTGGGAGATCTGTTTTAAATTTGAGTTTTCATCTGGTGAAATAAACCTTAACAACTGGCTTGTCCTACCTGTGCCCCAAAGTGAATCCTTCTTCTCTGGGGCACAAGAGTTGAGACTACTCCTGAAGTTGGGTGTCAGACACAAGGAGAACAGCAGGGGAGCCATCACTCCCCTCTCTACTATAGGCCAGCATTTTCCAACAGGGTGTTCTTTAGTCTTAAAACTGTGTTGTAACTATTGGAGGCATGTACGATAGCCAGAAAGTCAAGACAGAACACATGAACCACGGCTAGTGAGATTGTGAGATTGAGACACTCAGTTTGTAGATTAATTTCATTTTGTCACTTGTGCACATGTGACTAATTTCTAAAATAATAGAAAGGACAAATAAAGGCTCTTTTGAACTCAATAAACTGTCTGGTTTTTCTCCTTATTAGTAACTACTAAATAGTAATGGATAACTAATTAAAAGTGTTGCTTTAGAGGCAATTCAAGATCCAAATAAATATTTCACAAGGTGACTAAGTTATCCTCTGTAGGTAAAATGCTGGCATTCCTTTGCTCAAGCTATGCAGTAGGAACAGGCTTGAAGCCCTGATAGTCTCTGTGCACTGCAGCTCTGCAGCTGACTGGCAATGTCACATCTGATACACTGGGTTATTGACATCTGCCTCCCTTGGCTGTTATAGAGTGATGATAATGACTCTTGTCTCACAGTCCTGCTGCACAAAACTAATAGAACAACATTTGTGAAATTCTGAACACATTGCCGGGACATGATATTGATCTTTAATAAATGTTGTTCAGCTTCTGTACTACAATAACACATAATTGAGGCCATATGTAATTAATCATTTGAAAAGAGCAGTAAAATAGTTTTTTTTTCATAGTAAGGCTGGACTTCAGTTTATTTTAAAGAAAAAGGGCAAAGATGCTTTTAAATTAGAGTTTTATTGCTTCAAAGATGATTATTAATTAAGTGGTCTGCTGTCTAATATTGCAACAAGGGGGAGCATGGAAATAAATGGCAATGTCTTACCTTAACATGAGTGAATCTTACAAATACAGTCATTGAGGCAAGAATGTTGTCATCAACTTCACAGATACTTTGATATGGAGTTGCTGAAGACCAGTGTACATGCTGAATGAGACAGATACTCAATTGCTTCCATGATTTGACCTCATCCCTATAGGAATAGAGTGACTAGAAACAAACCTTTTATAGATGCTGCTCAGCTTCCCCTGGGAGGGCAGTCCTGTGGAGTCCCTGTCTACTTGAAGCCTGTCTATGTAATTTGACAAATATCTCAGTAAACAAAGACTCTATTTTCTATTAGAGAGTACAGTTAAGGACTAAACACATCCTTATACCTGCAAACATGATATTGGATGCAGATTTCCAGGTTGAGATTAGTTTTTAATTTTTCTTGATACTAAATTAAATTCAGTAAGTTTGGATGCTAAATATGATTAAAAGAAACATTCTCCCAA
This sequence comes from Peromyscus californicus insignis, assembly GCF_007827085.1. Classification (NCBI taxonomy): domain Eukaryota; kingdom Metazoa; phylum Chordata; class Mammalia; order Rodentia; family Cricetidae; genus Peromyscus; species Peromyscus californicus. The sequence continues at coordinate 8,860,577 of NW_026294435.1, read as the reverse complement.
AGTTTATCTAAAAAAGATATTCCTAAGTTGTATAAAACCCCTAAATTCTTTGGTTGGAAAACAGAAACCTAAAATATAACTTTGTGGACTCTTAAGTTACATATTTCCTTAGAAATTATCATTATTTCCACAGTTTGGGTAGCTTTCTGTAGGACTAGACGTCTTTGAGGCCTGAGAGCACAAAACAGATTTGTTAAACAGGTCTCAAGTGGCTCACAGACATTATTTAGGTCACCAAAAGAATATTTTAATGGTATGATTTCATAGACCTAACAGAGGTCTGAACTTATTTTACCACTAAAGATATATTGGTGACAAATAACCTGTTCACAGGTGTAGACTCCCAGTGACATTTGGGAAGATGTCTCTTAGCAGACAACCCCAGTTGACTTCAAAACACAAAATTGCCCCAGAACGCATTACTGTACTGTCCCTGTCAGCTCCTTTCCAATGTGAGTTTTATGCAAACAGCCCAGGCAAGTCCTGAAGAGGCCTGACGAGGAAGAACTCTGCCTGTGACCCTAATGGCCTCAAAACTGTGTCATGGAAGCCTCTTATTTGTTCTGAAAATAGTGAATGTAATTACTCTTGCAAATCAATGTTTCCCCTCAAAAGCATGACAAAATAACTTGTTAAATAGCATGCCTAATTTACATATCTAAGAGTCAACAAAAGCTTCATGTACTATTTGATTATATCTTTTAGGTGAAAAGATGTAATTCATTGGCTGGCTGCCAATGTCTAAAATAAAAGAGGTAATTAGGACCACACTGTTGTCATGATTTTATAGCAAAATATAATCTGCTTTCAGAGAAAATGTTGCCCCCTTATCTGGAACTGCTTTATTTATAATCATGAGACTAATGTCTATGGGTAAAAAAAATGCTTAAAAATTAGCCCATTGGAAACAGATTTTAAAATAATACTTTCTTTTTTTTTTATATTTTATTTTTTTTTAATTTATTTTGCAATACAATTCAGTTCTACATATCAGCCACGGATTCCCTTGTTCTCCCCCGTCCCGTCCCCCTCACCTTCCCCCCAACCCCCCCCATTCCCATCTCCTCCAGGGCAAAGCCTTCCCCACAGACTGAGGTCAACCTGGTAGACTCAGTCCAGGTAGGTCTAGTCCCCTCCTCCCCAGGCCGAGCCAAACAATCCTGCATAGGCCCCAGGTTTCAAACAGCCAACTCATGCAATGAGCACAAGATCTGGTCCCACTGCCTGGATGCCTCCCAAACAGATCAAGCCAATCAACTGTCTCACCCATTCGGAGGGCCTGATCCAGTGGGGACCCCTCAGCCATTGGTTCATACTTCATGTGTTTCCATTCATTTGTCTATTTGTCCCTGTGCTTTATCCAACCTTGGTCTCAACAATTCTCGCTCATATAAACCCTCCTCATTCTCGCTAATTGGACTCCAATTAGGGAGTCCAAAATAATACTTTCTAATTTAACAAAATGTTTAAAAAATACAACATACACACAGGCACAGACAAACATGCTAACATATTTTGTTAATAAAGGTTTATTTTTATTTACTTTTCCATATATTTTATGCACTTTCCCAGGATACAGCCATTAATATAGCCTTAAATAGTTGTTTTCAAGTGATATGAAACCATACTCTTATATATAAAAATGTGAAAAACATAGAAAAAGTCTAAATTTATATATACTTATGTTCATCCTGGACATATGTTTCAAGTTACTATATTTTCATATTGAAAGAAAATTTAATTCACTTTTCTCAAATAAATCAATTAATTCTAAAACATACACACTCTGGTACAGGTTCTTTTACACTCCACGCTGACCTCGTGCTGGCTAGATGGTTAATGCTAACCCTGAGTTCCTAATGTTCCTGCTGACACCATTAGTCCTGGGAATGCAGCTGTGTGTTACTGCACCTGGTGTTAGTTTAGTTTTCAAATTTGAATTAATAGAATTCCTTTTCTTCTCTTTTTTTATTTTTGCTGTTGGGAGTGAAAGAATTTATATCACACACAATGCCATTTTTACAATGTAAAGTAATTAAACCTCACAGAAAGATGAAACTTATTCCAAACAATAATATGAATAAACTTTTCGAAGGAATCAACCTATAGTTGTTCACTACTAATAAAATTAATCTTCAATCATAATAACATTTATTTATATCTTCCAAAATTATAACTGTCTTACTTGAAATTTGTAGCAATTTTATGTTACTTTATTTTATTTGTTCTTTGAAAATATACTCCATGTAACACATTCTGCTTACATTCACTCCCCTAATCCCCTTCCATTTGTCTCCTTAGTCCTTTCTCCCAATGGGTTCCTCTCCCACTGTCAGATCTTTTTCTTTTGTTCTGTGACTCACTGAGTTTCGCTGTAGCTCTCTTCATGGACATGATTGTGCAGCTACCCACTAGCGAATAGGTAGCTTACCAGGGTCTAAATGAAGACAAAGACTCCTTCCCTCAGCAGCCAACAATACCTCCAGAGAGCCCCAGTTTCAAGGGAGGGGTTACAGTTACTAACCATGTCTTTGCATAAGAATCATGAGAAAGTTCAGGGACTAGAGGAGACTAAAGGACACTTTTCAAAGTTAGCCCTTGTAGAGGTCATTCTGTATTGCTAGGACACAGACATACTCCTGCCAACTGGGGTCAGCATATCTCTGAAATCAAAACCTGGGAGCACCAGCAGCAATCATTCACTCTCCAGAGCCTGAGGAAAACTTAATTATGGAGAAAAAAAAGAAAGAATCTTCTACCTTTGTATGAGAAAAAATACCTCATATCTCATGGTTTGTACATAAGCAAAAGTCCTTTTGACTGAGAAACTGGGAATTTCTTTGGCTGTGATCGATCGTTTTTTTGAGTTTAGTAGTCTGAGTTGACAGCTGCAGACTCTTATAATGTGAAATATACATTAGCATAAGCCCCTCTGACTTGGAATGTTTCCTTTGAGGAATTAGCTGCTATCCTGATGGCCTGCCTTTATATGTGACATAGTGTTTCTCTCTGGAAACTTTCAATATTCTCTTATTTCGTATATTTTTGTCTTTTAATTACAAAAATGTGGGGAGTTTCTTTTATGGCTTTGTGTAGTCAATGTTGTATATACATCTTGTACTTAGTCGGCCAGCTCTCTCTCCACATTAAGGAACTTTTCTGCTTCAGTTTTGTACAGAACGTTTTCCATGCCTTCTGTCTTAGTTAGGATTTCTATTGCTATGGAGAAACACCATGACCACAGCAACTCTTATAAAGGAAAAACATTTAATTGGGATGGCTTATAGTTTCAGAGTTTTAGACTTTTATCATCATGGTGCAACATGGTGGTATGCAGGTAGACATGTGCTAGATAAGTAGCCAAGTGTCCTACATTTCGGCAACAGGAAATGATCTGTCACACTGGGTGTAGCTTGAGTATAGTAGATCTCAAAGCCCACACAATGACACACTTCTTCAAACATGGCCACATCTACTCCAACAAAGCCACAGCTTCTAATAGTGTTAATAATAGGGCACTTCTAAGGGCCCACTTGCTTTGGTCCCATTTTCTTTTAAACTACCATATTCCACTCCCTGGCCCCCAAAGGCTTGTAGCCATATCATAATGAAAAATGCATTCAGTCCAACTTCAAGTGTCCCCATAGTCTATAACAGTCTCAAGCTTATTTAAAATCTAAAGTTCAAAGGTTGTTCTGAGATTCACACACTCTCTTAACTGTTATCCCTTGTAAAATCAAAATAAAAAAAACAGATCACACACTTTCAACATATAATGGCTGCTGTGGGATGTTCTATATGGCAAATGTGTTGCTGATTAGTCAATAAATAAAACACTGATTGGCCATTGGCTAGACAGGAAGTATAGTTGGGACAAGGAGGAGAATAAAGCTGGGAAGTGGAAGGCTGAGTCAGAGAGACACTGCCAGCCGCCACGATGACAAACAGCATGTGAAGATGCCGGTAAGCCACGAGCCATGTGGCAAGGTATAGATTAATGGAAATGGATTAATTTAAGCTGTAAGAACAGTTAGCAAGAAGCCTGCCACGGCCATACAGTTTGTAACCAATATAAGTCTCTGTGTTTACTTGGTCGGGTCTGAGCATCTGTGGGACTGGCAGGTGAGGGACTGGCAGGTGAGAGAGATTTGTCCTGACTGTGGGCCAGGCAGGAAAACTCTAGCTTCAAATGGCTATTCTAAAACATAGGAAAGGGAGCATAGTGAGGAAATTTTGTACAAAAGAAAGACCAAAATCCAACTGGGCAAACTCCAAACTCTACATCTCCATGTCTAATGTCAAACACTCTTCAGATCTCCAAATTCTTTCAGTTTTGTTGACTGCACCACATTTCTTTCTCTTGGGCTGGTTCCATTCTCTGTTAGCAGCTCTCCTCAGCAGGTATCCCATGGCTCTGGCTTCTCTAGTAACATTTTGGGGTGTCCAAGGCAATCCAGGCTTCAACATCACAGCTTCACACAATGAGCTCTCTAGGCTTCTGTTCAAGGACACCCCTGACACATGCCTGGCCTCACAGGTTTTCCTTAGACATGGAAGCAAATTCCAGAGCCCCCCTTTTCTATCCTTTACTCCAGAGCTAGGTGGCTGAAGCTCCCAAGTTCTGATGCTTGCTGGGTCTGGAACATGCCCCCCTTGTTCAGTTACATCTTCACCAGCTTTCTGTGTTCTTTTAGTGCCTAAGCTTGGCTATCATTGAACTTGCTCTGTAGACCAAGCTGGGTTCAAACTCAGATATCCAATAGCCTCTGCCTTCCCAGTACTGGGAATAAAGTTCTGCACCACCACCCAGCTCTAAGCTTTTCTTTAATTCCTTTTCACAAGTTGGAAATCTACCTGAGTGGGATATTGCCCTGAGGTCACCACACCCTATAATGTATTTCTTAATCTGTTTACCTCCTTGAATACAGGACTTAGCTCCATTCCACTTTCTGGTGCTCCTTTACTTCTCAAATGTTTTTTCTTGCTGAGCTTGTTCCTTTTCATTATATATCCTCATGACAGTTGACACTAGTAACCAAACAACAGAGTCTATACTAGGCTATTTTGAGATTTCCTCTGACAAGGGAATTAATCCCAAACTCTTCATTTTAGCTTGAGGCAAACTTTTAGACAAGGCCAAAAAAAAAAAAAAGAATCACATTCTTCATCAAAATATCACAAGAATGATTTCTTTTCTTCTTTTTTAGGTTTTTCGAGACAGGGTTTCTCTGTGTAGATTTGCACCTTTCCTGGAACTCACTTTGTAGACCAGGCTGGCCTTGAACTCACAGAGATCTGCCTGCCTCTGCCTCCTGAGTGCTGGGATTAAAGGTGTGTGCCCCCACCGCCTGGCTTCATTGAACTTTTTTTATATAGTATATTCTAATCACTTTTTCCTTCCTCTAACTTCTCCCAGATGCTATCCACATCCCTAACCACCTGCGTCTGCCTCCTGAGTGCTGGGATTAAAGGCATGTGCCACCACCCACAAGAATGATTTCTAAGCAATGTGCTAACATTCTTCTCCTCACACTCGGCACCACTCTCTTCCATACTCCTACTAGTATGACCCATTAAGCAGCCTTTAAAGCATTCTATGCTTTCCAAACCCAAACTCCCAAAGTCCATATTACTCCAAACAGAAACATGGTCTGGCAATGCCCTACTCGCTGATACCAACTTCTGTCTTATGGCATTTACTTGTAGCTGGAGTTTTCCTGCCTGGCCCACAGTCAGGACAAATCTCTCTCACCCGCCAGTCCCAAGCCGCTCAAACCCGATCAAGTAAACACAGACACTTATATTGGTTACAAACTGTATGGCTGTGGCAGGCTTCTTGCTAACTGTTCTTACAGTTTAAATTAATCCATTTCTATTAATCTATACTTTGCCACGTGGCTTGTGGCTTACCGGTACTTTACATCTTCCTTGTCCTGATGGCGGCTGGCAGTGTCTCCTTCACCAGCTTCCTGTTCTCTCAATTTTCCTCTCTGTTAGTCCCGCCTATACTTCCTGCCTGGCCACTGCCAATCAGTGATTTATTCATTGACCAATCAGCAACACATTTGACATACAGACCATCCCACAGCACCTCCCCTTTTCTTTTCTTAAAAAGGAAGGTTTTAACCTTTACACATCTCCAAAGTCAGCTTGGTATATTTGGGAATTTGGGCGTAGCTTCTCTTACTACTTCCTGCTGGAGTGGGGCGCTGTATCTTCTGGGGAAACAAAGAAAATTTTAGGATCATGGAGTAGTCCGTGAGACTGTATCATCTGAGCCAGTTGTCTTGAAATGGTTCTAGATGTTGGATCATCTGGGCCATGGTGTCATCGGAGACCTTTCAGGGGGTCTTGGCTGGTCAAACCTGATGTATCTTACTCTGGAACAAATCCATAGCCTCTTGCTTTCTGTGGAAACAAAAGAGACTCTTTTCTAAAGCAACATATCCTTACATCCAAATTTTGAAGTCAAAGTATCTTTAAAATATACATACTGATTTAACTCAGCTTCCTTTACAATCAAATATCTCTCTGTAGTTAAGAATCCCAAAGACAACACAATCCAGACTCTCTGTGTAATAGTCATTTCTACGTGGCTTATTTTTTATATTAATTTTACTCTCTCTTTAAAGACTTTATTTTTTAAAACCATGTATTTGTTTTTATACTGTATATATCACTTTTTTTTTCTCTTTCAAGCCTACGTATATTTTACACACATTTTAAACTATTACATCTGAATCTGTCTTATTGTGAATCTATTGCTTTAAGCTGCAGCAGCTGTGGCTGCTGGCTCCGCCCACCTCAGCTTCCCAACATGGCGTGGTACTTTACCGCCAGCTCTGGGAGCTATCGTGGGTCTATGCTTTTATCCAAGCAGCGTGTAGCCCAGAAACCTCTTTTTTTGTTTTGTACTAGCAAAGGCTAAATCCACAATGTAGCTTAATGTGCCACTTGCAGAGGCCTCATTCCCGCCAAACTGCAGATCGAGCACACACGCTAGGAACCCGCCAGTAGCTCAAACCGGCAGCTGCTGCTCATTTGAGAGAGACAATTAGGAAGCTGTTTTTAGCTCCGTTTTAGAATCTTTTTTCTCAGTTTTTAGGTGGAAACTCGTGCCCCACGTTGGGCGCCATTTTTAGCTGGAGTTTTCCTGCCTGGCCCACAGTCAGGACAAATCTCTCTCACCCGCCAGTCCCAAGCCGCTCAAACCTGATCAAGTAAACACAGACACTTATATTGGTTACAAACTGTATGGCTGTGGCAGGCTTCTTGCTAACTGTTCTTACAGTTTAAATTAATCCATTTCTATTAATCTATACTTTGCCACGTGGCTTGTGGCTTACCGGTACTTTACATCTTCCTTGTCCTGATGGCGGCTGGCAGTGTCTCCTTCACCAGCTTCCTGTTCTCTCAATTTTCCTCTCTGTTAGTCCCGCCTATACTTCCTGCCTGGCCACTGCCAATCAGTGATTTATTCATTGACCAATCAGCAACACATTTGACATACAGACCATCCCACAGCATTTACTGCTGTGTAGAGACACTGTAGTAGAATATTATTTCAAGGTGTGTTACTTTTGATTATATTGCATTTGTTTAACTCTGTGAAACTGTGTTACTGTGCCTGTGTAAAACACTTGATGGTCTAATAAAGAACTGACCAATAGCAAGGCAGGAGAAAGGACAGGAGGGGCTGGCAGGCAGAGAAAAGACAGACAGGGAGAAATCTGAGAAGAAAGATCAAGAAAAGAGATGGAGGAATGAGAAAAGAAGGAGGAGCCAGAGGAGGAGGAGGGCATCAGGGGCCAGCTTCCAGCTACATAGCAAGCCAGGGAGTAAAAGTAAGATTTACAGAAGTCAGAGAATGGGAAAAGCCCAGAGGCAAAAGGTAGACAAGATAACTTAAGTTGAGGAAAGCTGGCAAGAAATAAGCCAAGCTAAGGCGAGGCATTTGTAAGTAAGAATTTGTCTCCTTGTGATTTATTTGGGAGCTGAGTGGTGGACCCTCAAAAAAAAGAAAGAAAAAAGGCCACAGACCAACTAAAACCAAGATACCCTTATCATAGCAATTCTTATGAAAGAAAAACATTTAATTGGAGAAGTTTACAGTTTCAGAGGTTTAGTTCTTTATCATCATGGTGCAACATGGTGGTATGCAGGCAGACATGATACTGGAAAAGTAGCCAAGTGTCCTATATTTTGGCTTGCAGGCAATAGGAAGTGGTCTGTCTCATTGAGTTTAGCTCATAGGAGCCCTCAAAACTCATCCCCACAGTGACACACTCCTCCAACAAGGCCACACCAACAAGGCCACAGCTCCTAGTAATAGTGGCACTCCTTTTAGGAATCATTTTCTTTAAAACCACCACTCTTTCTATGCCCATAGTTTTTAGATTTTTATCTTTTTCATTATTTTCCAATTTTCCATATGTTCCATTTCACTTTTTATCAACTTGCCTTTATAGTTGACTAAACATTCCAGTCCTCCTACCCTGTCTTCAAGACCTCTGTTCAGTCTATCTACAATGCTTCCACAGAGCTTTCCATTTAACTTACTGAATTTTTTATTTCTAGCATAAGTTTTCTTCAAAGTTTCTGTCTCTTTATTACATTTCATTTTTTAAAATTTTGTTAGTTCTTTAATAACTTCTTACAACATGTTTTGTTCATATGTAGTCCCATCTTCTAACTCTTCCAAAATCCATCACTCACCACCATCCACCTAACTTTGTATTCCATTTTTTCAAATATTAAACTCATTAATCCATGGGTCTAAACATTGTTCAATGTGTAACTTTCCACTATAGTGTGGTTGAATAACAAGGATCCATATATTCTTAGAGAAAACCGACTCTCTCCCTCCAGGCAGCTAACAATTGTCAGTAACTCCTTCTCCAAGGGTGGAATTTCATGTCCAACTCTGCTTTCCATGCTGGAATATGGGTTGGCTTGGGGCTTGAATGGGACTTCTTGCATGCTGCTACAAGTCCTATGAGCTCATATGGGCATCTGTCTTGCTGTTCCCAGGAAACACTGTTTCTTTGTAGTCATCCTCTGTTTTACTGCCCTTTCATCCCCTCTTTTGCAATAATCCCTGAGCCTTTGTATTGTATATGTGCTCCATATCCTGTCATGATGTCTTTACTTTTATTCAGCCATTTTATTTGCATTCTCTTGGAATTAATTTGGGAGTCTGTTTGTGTTCTCTTTGATTTCTTTAAACATATTTATAAAACTCTTTGAAATTGTTTGGACTTTCATTTCGGGCCATTACTATGGAATTCATATGTTTTGCAGGCAACATGTCCTGATTTTTCATGTTGTTTATTGTTCAGCATTGGGACTTGAGCATTTGGAGTTAAGTCATTGGAGCGTGTGTGTGTGTGTGTGTGTGTGTGTGTGTGTGTGTGCGTGTGTAATATTTGTCTGTCTACCTATCAGAAGAGAAAGAGATTAAATTTAAGCCTTATTTCATCTTTCTGTGTCAGTATTGACAATGTTCAGGAGGAACTAGACTATAGTAGGGATAAGGTGGATAAGGTGTCATTTTCCTCTGATAGACTGGTGTTTAGGCACTGACATTTATCTCCAATACTTCAACTGGACAAAGAAGGTTGTCTGTAAAAACAGTTAGTGGACATGGTTAGACACACTGTGAAGTTACAGCAAGAGTTAATTAAAAGAAAATAATCACTTCTTAGATGCCAGTAGTTTTCAAGAGTAAAGGAATATGGATAATATGTGTGTAATACTGTTTTAGTCAGGGTTAGTGCGAGTAGAGAGGAAAAGAAACAAAAGGACAAAAAGGCAGAGTATGAATAGTGATTAAGACTGGATTTCTAGAGAGGAAACAGAAGAGAGAACATAATACAGAATTACATAACAGAAGGTGCATACGTAACATAGAATAGTAACTGCGAAGGGGAGCAGGTGAGGGAATTCGGGGTAAAGGTCCTTGGGAAGGGAGTGATACCAACAGGAGACAAGTACAGTCAAGGAGTCACATCTCAGGGAGCTGAGCCACAATGAACACACAAACTAAGCCAGTTTATGTAAAATAAGACAGAAAAATTAAAAAAATGGAAGAATAAGGGGGATAAAAAGGGACTTCCATAGGGTGATACCCAGTAGGACTGAATGGAACTGTAAAATTGACATTTGCTGTTAAATAAAGGAAGACTCTGTGGAGAAGGAAAAGATAATGAGGTGGGGATATAGGATTTGGAAACTGTTTGGCTTATTCAGTCTGAGTCTCTTGGTATCCCTTTCCCATCTACCAGAAGCCTGTCTAATTGCAGAGATCTCTGTGATGAGTGAGACTGTTCTCTCCTCTGCATCTTCTTTTGTTGGTTGGATCACAAATGCTGATCAGGTCCACAGACATTTAAGCCAATTATCAGAAGCTGGTCACAATTCTTTTTTTTTTCTGGTTTCATTATTTTTTTTAATAATTTTTTTTATTAAGAGATTTTCTATTCATTTTACATACCAACTGCAGATTCTCCTGTCCTCTTCCTCCCATCCCCCAGCCTTCTCCCTCAACCCTCCCCCATTCCCACCTCCTCCAAGGCAAGATCTCCCATAGGGAGTCAGCAGAGCCTGGTACATTCAGTTGAGGCAGGTCCAAGCCCCTTCTTCCTGCACCAAGGCTGTGCAAAGTGTCTCACCATAGGCACCAGGTTCCAAAAAGCCAGCTCATGCACTAGAAACAGGTACCGATCCCACTGTTTCGGGGCCCCCTAAACAGTTCAAGCTAAACAACTGTCTTGCTTATCCAGAGGGTCTAGTCCTGTACCATGGGAGTTCCTCAGCTATTGGTCCACAGTTCATGTGTTTACACTAGCTTGGCTAGTTGTCTCTTTATTTTTTCCAGTAATGGTCTCGATATCCCTTTCTCATGGAATCCCTCCTCTCTCTCATCAGTTGGACTTCTGGAGCTCAGCCTGGGATGCATTTGTGGATCTCTGCATCTGCTTCCATAAGTCACTGCATGAGGGTTCTATGATTACAGTTAGGGTATTCAGCTATCTGATCACCAGAGTAGGCCAGCTCAGGCACCCTCTTGACTAATGCCAACAGTCTATTGTGGAGTCATCTTGTGGATTCCTGGGAACCACCCTAGCAATCTGTTTCTCCCTATTCCCGTGGTGTCTTCATATATCATGGTATCTCTTTCCTTGCTCTCCCACTCTGTTCCCATTCCAGCTCAACCCTCCTGCTCCCCTAAGATCTCATCCCCTGTCCCTTGCCCTCCATTACCCATCTTCACCCCCAGTTTGCTCATGTAGATCTCATCCATTTCTCCATCACTGGGCAATCAATGTGTCCTTCCTAGGGTCCTCCTTACTAGCTAGCCTCTCTGGAGCTGTGTTGCAGTCTGGTTATCCTTTGCTTTATATCTAGTATTGACTTATGAGTGAGTACACACCATGCTTGCCTTTATGAGTCTGGGTTACCTCACTCAGGATGATTTTTTCAAGTTTCATCTATTCACCTGCAAACCTCATGGTGCCATTGTTTTTCTCTGCTGAGTAGTACTCCATTGTGTATATGTACTACATTTTCGTTATCTATTCTTCAGTTGAAGGGCATCTAGGTTGTTTCCAGGTTCTGGCTACTACAAATAATGCTTCTATGAACATAGTTGAGCATGTGTCCTTGTGGTATGGTTGAGCATTCCTTGGGCATAAAAACAGCTTGGTACTGGCACAAAAGCCAACATGTGGACCAATGGAATCAAATTGAAGACCCTGACATTAATCCACACACCTATGAACACTTAATTTTTGACAAAGAAGCCAAAACTGTACAATGGAAAAAAGGAAGCATCTTCAACAAATAGTGCTGGCATAACTGGATGTCAACATGTAGAAGACTGCAAATAGATCCATATCTGTCACCATGCACAAAACTTAAGTGGATCAAGTGGATCAAAGACCTCAACACAAATCCAGTTACTCTGAACCTGATAGAAGAGAAAGTAGGAAGTAGTCTTGAACTCATTGGCACCAGAGATTACTTCCTAAATATAACACCAGTAGCACAGACACTGAGAAAAACAATTAATAAATGGAACCTCTTGAAAATGAGAAGCTTTTGTAGGGCAAGGATATGGTCAATAAGACAAAATGACAGCCTACACAATGAAAAAAGATCTTCACTAACCCCACATCTAACATAGGGTTGATATCCAGAACATATAAAGAACTCAAGAAACTAGACATCAAAATACCTAACAGTGCAATTAAAAAATGGGCTATAGAGCTAAACAGAGAATTCTCAACAGAAGAATCTCAAATGGCCAAAAGGCATTTAAGAAATTGCTCAACATCCTTAGTGATCAGGGAAATGCAAATCAAAATGACTCTGAGATACCATCTTACACCTGTCAGAATGGCTAAGATCAAAAACACTGAGGACAGCTTATGTTGGAGAGGATGTGGAGCAAGGGGAACACTCCTCCACTGTTGGTGGGAATGCAAACTTGTGCAGCCATTTTGGAAATCAGTATGGCAGTTTCTCAGAAAATTGGGAATCAATCTTCCTCAAGACCCAGCTGGTTACAATTCTGTGGGTTAAAATTGTGATTGTTGTTCCTCAGCTTGATTAGTACTCCCTTGTGTCTCACGTGATGATTAGAGTCTGTGTAAAACTTCCCATGTAGAATCTGTTTCCTGTCATGTTTTCAGCCTACTGGAAGTTGCATGGATCTGTTTGAAGTTTCTTTTCCACATAATTATTCTGCTACAAGATTTCAGCATGGAATTCTGTGACACTTGATCTTAGAAGAAACAAAGAATCTCAAGATTTGTGCCTGGACTGGAGATTAGATTTCTAGTAGAATGCTGCATAGCTGTTTTCTCTGAGATTAATACCTTACATGTTAGAGGGAAGATCATTAAGAAACAGTATGGTAAAGGGAAAGTAAAGCAATCAAATGTCCCAAATGGGGGTGAAACTTCCCATCCTCTTAGGGAAGCTCATTAAGCTCAGGAAGTAAAGGACCTAGTGGATTCAGGAAGTCTCTGCGTCTGAACAAATTCACTAGGCCCCTCCATTCTCAAGCTTAGATAAGCAGTAATGACTACTGAGAGACTTCTCAGACAATTGAGCTCCATAGAAAAGGCTCCACTCAGTCAAGGCACTAGGAAGAAACAGATCAGTAAAGCTGCCTGGAAAAAGCAGAAGCCTGTTAAACTGGAAGAGGAACAAACCAATTGAGTGCCCTAGAAAGGATACTGCAGATTGTTGAGTTGTTTGCAGGCTGTGTGGTGTACTATGCTTCATTTTTTCCAGCTCTCACAAACAATCACCCAAGCTGAGACTGGTTTTTGATGCATCTGTCTGAGTCATTTCCACTCTGGTAAGCGACCCCTCACCTATATTCCTGGAAGTAATCCCAATAAAACCCATTGTTTCACCATGTTGTACTTCGGTGTTGTCCTTGTTCAGTCTTTTGTCAGGTCACTGTCTGGGGTGAGTAGGTGTTTGTTCTTGTCTCCCTAAGAATAGAGTCACACAACATATACACAGAAGCAAAGATGAGAGAAAACCTTAGCCTCAGAATGCCTGTTGGATGATGAGAGGCTGAAACTAATGTGCATGCTAATTCACACTGTCTTCAAAGCTGGTTCAATACATTTTTGTTATCTAATGTGTACATGCTCTATATACACTGTATCATTATAAGACTAGCCTTCATCTACTTCTTATCCATCTGTAGATCAGAACCAGCTGGTATTTTAATGTATTAATACTGAAGTAAACTTCCCTTTACATTAATACTCTGGAGAAATGACAAACTAAATATATTACATTAACATGACAAAAGTTTGATTACTTCATTTTCAAATAGCATAATAATTTTATTTATTCCCCATAAGGTAATCTTAATGATGTATGTTATACCCACATATGTTATAAACTTCAAGATACAGCTTATGAACAACAATAGTGGAATAAATTTCTGTTTATATAAATTTATTTATTTATTTTATATCCTGGCCACAGTTTACCCTCCCTCCTTTCCTCCCAGTCTCTCCCCCTCACCCCCTATCTGTTTCGACCCACCAATTCATTCCTCCTCCATTTCTGGTCAGGAAAGTGCAGGTCTCCCATGAATATGAACAAAGCATGGTATATCAAGTTGCAGTAAGACTGAGCAATCCCCATGTATTAAGGCTGGGTATGGCAACCCAGCATGAGGAATAGGGTCTGAAAAGCCAGTAAAAGAGTTGGAGACACCCCCTGTTCCCACTGTTAGCTGTCCCTCAAGCTAGACAATTATAACAAATATGCAGAGTGCTGCGGTCAGTCCGATGCAGGCTCCCTGGTTGTCCATTCATTCTCTGTGAGTTCCTATGAACCCAGATTAGTTGATTATGTGAGTTTTCTTGTGGTGTCATTGACACCAGTGGTTCCTACACCATTTCTCTCCCTCCTCTGCAGGATTCCCTGAGCTCTACCTAATGTTTGACTGTGGGTCCTCATCTGTTACCATCAGTTGGTAGATGAAGCTACTCTGGTGACAGTTGGGCTAAGACACCAATGAAGGAGTATTAGCAGAATATCATTAAGCATCATTACATTGACATCATTGACATTTTTTCTCTAGTCTTATTTGGTTCTATCATAGGTCCCTGGGTCATCCAGAGTGTGGGTTCTGATTCTTCATGCAGTATCAGGGGTAGGTTTACTCTCTTGGCATGGGTTTAGGCTAGACTAGTCATTGATTGGCCACTCCCTCAATCTCTAGGCCACTTTTACCTCAACACATCCCATAGGCAGGACAGACAGTATGTTGAAGTTTATATGGTGAGTTTGGTTAATCATTTCCTCTACTTGAAGTCCTGGTGACAGGAGATGGTCATTATAGGCTAAATATCAACTATTGGTAGGAGTTATAGCTGGGGTTATCCTTGTAGATTCCTGGGTAGAAACTTGTGCCAGGTTTTTACCTGACCCCAAAATGCCCCCCTTCCAGTACTCTCTTTCAGGACTCTTCCCCACTCAAGCTGAGTGCTCATGTTCCCATCCCCATCTGCTCTCAGTCCACTCACAAAATCTCTTCTATTTCCCCTTCCCACGGAGATCTGTGTATACCCCCTTAAACTCTCTTTGTTGTGTAGTCTCTCTGGGGCTGTGAAATGTAGCATAGTTATCCTTTATTTTACACATAATATGCACTTATGAGTGATAACATACTGTGTTTGTACTTCTCAGTTTGGGTTACTGTAAAATGAATTGCTAAATGGTCTTAATAATAAAAAAAAAAAAAACAGAGCCAGATATTGAGGTGAAAACTGAAAGATCAGAGGAATTGGACAAGCCACAGCCAACCTCACCTTACCAACTCCTCAGCCTCTAGAGAGAGCTACATCCTGTATACCCATGCCTTATACACCTTTCTGTGCTCTGCCATCTTACTTCCTTTCTCAACCCAACTTCATCACTTTCTATTTCCTCCCAGCTCTATTACTTCCTGTCTGTCTATCCAGACCTCAAGACCTCTACGGTTAACTAGCACTGTGATTAAAGGCATGTACCATCATACCTGGCACTGTTCCCAGTGTGGCCTTGAACTCACAGAGATCCAGGTGGATCTCTGCCTCACAAATGTTAAGATTAAAGGCATGTGCTACCACTGCCTGACATCTATGTTTAATATAGTGGCTGGCTTTTTCCTCTGATCCCCAGATAAGCTTTATTGGAATGCACAAACAAAATATGATCACATTTCCCCTTTTTTGTCTAAAATAAAAAAGGTTATAACTAATATAAGAAAAACTATAAGTACAGTGACTATATACAATATATATAGGCAATAAATACATAAAGAATGTCTAGTCCATTTGCACTTAACAAATTCAGAGAAAATATTACATTATTTATTCTATTTTGGTGAGTACAAAATATACTTAATTCACTTTCTATCCTAACTTGTATTACCAACCAAAAACTATCTTTTGATATCTTTCAAATTTATATACTTTATACCTTTTAGTGAGTTTCTTTTCTGAAATTGTTATCAAGGAAAACTATAACTACAACTATCTAATCTTCAACTCCTCAGAGACCTGAGAAGGAAATAAATAATATTACCTAGTAAAACAGGAAGTGCAAGCAAGTGACTTCCAAAAAAATGTGAGGAATGACAGAAACAACTAGGTGCCTGGATAGTCACCTGAGGTTTCTCTGCAACATTGGGGCACCCATTTTTGGCCTGCCAGCCTAGCATATCTGACAGATTCATCTGTGAAACAGGATTTTCTAAAGAGCCTTCCTACCTTGTCTTGGCAAGGATTGGCAGTCCTTTTTTTGTGGCCTACTTGTCCATTTTGGACAACATACTGTCAGTAGTTGACATGAGGGCACTTTGTTGTGCTACCAAGAGCAGACATGTCTCATTGTCATAAAAAAGAAAAAAAATCTATTATTAAAACATCATGAATGCCATATTCTGCAGATCTCTGAAGTGTTTGAAGATGACTTGTCTATATATCTCTGCTTGACCATGAAAACATACCTAATATGACTACAAGTTCAATTGTAATAACTAATTGCTAACCTGCATTTCTTTATTATCCTAAATGTTGGCAATAACTTTTAAGGACTAGAAAATTACAATACATTCTTAAATGAATTATGTGGGTATAATACCTTGAACAAGATTAGTAATATATGTACAGTATTTTCTAACAAAATTACTCTCAACTTTATATCAATATACACAATTTGTATACAATATACAAAAATCCAATCAATGTAAAATATTTAAAACTAGTAGTTGCCTTTTAAAAGTAGATTCAGTAATCTAACTTTTTTCTTATCATATCTGTATCTTCCCCTTTTTTCTTTTCAGTGTAAATTCAATAATCTGCCCTTTATCCATCATTTCTATATCTTTTCTTTTTCAGCATAGATTCAATAATCTTTTATCTTATCATATCTATACCCTCTTTTTTTCACAGTAGATTCAATAATCTGCCTGTTTATCTTCTATCTATATCTTTTTTTTTCTTTTTCTTTTTTTTAAACAAGAACCTCAAATCTAATCTCCTTTATTTAGTCTTTTTCCTGAAAATTAACAATAACAAAACCAAACACCACCCACCCCAACTCTTAGGAATATGAATGTCATGTTCTTAAAATTACTTTATGTTGTCTGGGGAGTAGGGAGGCATCTTTAGGGAATCCTGAAAAGAAAAATTTTGGGTTAATTGTCAAGTCCTGGGATAGGTAGCTGTATCACTTGTTGCCAAGTTTCTGCATGATGCCAAAGTGCAGGGTTTGTCTCAAGTCCTTCCTCAAGTAGTCTGTGAGGCTGGATCATCTCAGCTAGCCATCTCGAAATTGTCCTGAGCAGTTTGTAGTCCAAAGCCATTCTTTGGGTGGTTTTGTCAGTTTATTGGTATTATCATCATCCTAATGGAATTCTCAATTGTTGTTGTGGGATCTCATCATCTTTTTGGAGACTTCAAAGTCACTATTAGGCATGGTCATAGTTCACTGCAGAAAACTTTTTTGTGCCTACTCTGTAGTTTGGAGCAGTATCAATAGTATCTGTTACAGAATCGTATCTCACAGCCAGTCCCCATTTTGCAATACAACAAGTTCCATTCTTCTTCACCAAGATATTCTTTGATTTCAAATCTCTGTGAGTAGTAGCTGGCTTTCTTTGGGTACCAACAATCTCCATGTGAAAATGGGCAAGACAGCTTGCTGTGGACAGAGTGAATGTGATCATCCCTTCCACTGTAACAATGTATCTATTCAAGTAATCAAAACGGGTTCCATGCTCATGGTAATCTGACACCAGCCACAGCTAACTCCATGTGAAACTGTTTTTGTTGTATGCGTCTATAAATCTTAGGATGTTTTAATGACATAACATCACACACAGTCTGATAAATATCTGCCTCTCAGAACCACGAACACTCTTCCCTAGAAGAGAATATCTTCGTAGCCACTTTTTCTCCCCATTACTTGCCTTGCCAAACTTCCCCAGACTGACCTTTGCCAATGCTTTCTTGTAATACAATGGTTCTGGCAATTGTTCTTTGAACAAGCAGTAGTAAACGTTTAATCCCAGTAACAGCATAGCAGCCACCACCAACATGATGAGAAGCAGCTGGCAACATGAAGCTGTGACTGTCACCTCCATGGTCCACCACCACAATTTGTGTCCCAGCCGTAGCTTTGCCTAAGCAAGCCTCCCAGGCTGGCCTCAAACTCAGGATCTTCCTGCCTCTGGCTCCTTCAACAAATCCTAATGGTGTGTGCCACCACACCCAGCCACATGCTGCTCAGGCATGAGCTGGGGACTGCAAGACCACAGGCAAGTGGCTTTTCCATGAATTTGTGCCACAAACATTGGGGCACCAGATGTAATATGAATCTTTTTTTTTTTTTTTTTGAAAGAAAAGCAATTTTATTAAAAAGAAAAACAACAAAAGAAAGCTGGGACCAGAGCATGGGGTCAGTCCATCCGGGCCTTCAGTGTCCTGGTGGTGATCTTGTCCTTTTCAATGATGTTTAACAATGACGCCCATGCCCGACACAGCATCCCGGTCCACGGCATTCAGCATGGCTTGGGAAATGGTCTCAAACAGGTGTTCTGGATCCATGTTGGGCTCCCAGAGAGACTCGCACATCCCATACATTTGTTTGGAGCAGGTACCACTGACTACAAAGTCATCAGTCACCATGGGGCAGCCAATGAGGTCTAGCGAGCAAATGAAGGGCTTGAAGGTCTTCGGGTCCAGCCCCGCGATGACAGGCTCGGTATAGTAGGGACCGAACCGTTTCTCATACAAGAGGTTGGCCACCATGCTCATGAGGGTGTAAGGCTTGATCTGCCGACCTTCCTTCAGCTCATACAGGTTCAGCCGGAACTTGAGGCGCTGGGCAACTGTCTGGACGTCGATAGCCAGCCCGGCCAGGCCTATGTAGAGCCTGTCACCCACGGGAAAGATCTTCTGGAAGTCCGTGGTCACCATCTGGGCCTGGATTCCGAAACGCCTGTCCGCAGCGATGGCCACACAGTTCTTGCCCTTCATGGCCATGACGGCCCCTCCGTTATAGGACATAATAGACATGATTGCGCTCTAGTAGGACTCCGATCACCACTGCCGTAATATGAATCTTAAATCATCTCATTAATAAAAAAAATCCTGGAGCCAGATATTGGGGTGAAAACTGAGAGATCAAAGAAACAGAAAGAAGCCAGCCACTTTCTTACCACTAGGAAAATCTCAGCCCAAGAGAGAGCTACTTCCTATATACTTATGCCTATATACCTTTCTGTGCTTTGCCATCTTACTTACTTTCTCCACCTAACTTCATCACTTCCTATTTCCTCCCAGCTCTATCACTTCCTATGGTGACATTTTATTTGTACTGAAATGTGATTTTATTTGTATGTTAATAAATAAAGTTGCCTGGGGATCAAAGCTAATAGCAAGCCATAGGAGAAGTCTGGCAGTGGTAGCACACACTCTTAATCCCAATCACATGACAGGCAGATCTCTGTGTGTTCAAGGATATCACCAGCATGGAGACACATGCCTTTAATCTCAATACCAACCACAGACGATCTGGAGGTCTATATAGATGGGCAGTGACGAGGAGGTCATGTGATTGGGTTTACAACCAATGAGAAGGTAGAATAGAAAGTCAATAAAAAGGACAAACACACAGGAAGTAGTTCTCTGGCGAAGGAGGAGAGCAGCAGCAGTGAAGGATAAGGTTTTTAGCTCTTAGCTATTGCTCTGACCTCTTGGGCTTTTTAACTCTGCAATCGGCTCTGTGTTTCTTATTTAAAAAGACAGTTACATCTACAACTTCCTGTCTGTCTGTCCAGACCTCCAGACCTCTATGGTTAACTAACACTGTGATTAAATGCATGTACCATCATACCTGGCTCTGTTTCCAGTGTGGCCTTGAACTCACAGAGATCCAGGTGGATCTCTGCCTCTCGAATATTAGGATTAAATGTGTGTGCTACCACTGCCTGACCTCTATATTTAATATAGTGGCTATCTTTTTCCTCTGATCCCCAGATAAGTTTTATTGGGGAACACAAATAAAATATCACCACAGGTTACCTCATTCAGGATGATTTTTTTTCTAGTTCCATCCATTTGCCTTCATATTTTCTAATGTCATTGTTTTAAACAGCTGAGTAATACTCCATTGTGTAAATGTACCACAGGTACTTTATCTATTATCTATTCTTCAGTTGAGGAACATCTAGGTTGTCTAAATGTTCTGTTTGTTACAAATAAAGCTACTATGAACATTGTTGAGCAAGTATTCTTGTGGTATGATTGAACATCTTTTGGGTGTATGTCCAAGAGTGGTATAGCTGGGTCTTGTGGTCAACTGATACCCAGCTTTCTGAGAAATCACCACACTGACTTCTAAAGTGGTTGTACAAGATTGCACTCACATCAGCAGTGAGGAAGTATTCCCCTTGCTCCACATCCTTTCCAGCATGACCTGTCACTTAAGTTTTTGAACTTAGCCATTCTGACAGGAATAAGATAAAATCTCAGAGTCATTTTGATTTGCATTTCCCTGATGGCTAAGGATGTTGAACATCTCAAGTGTTTCTCGGCCATTTGAGATTCTTCTGTTGAAAATTCTCTGTTTAAGCCTGTACACCATTTTTAATTATATTATTTAGTTTGCTGATGTCTAGTTTCTTGAGTTCTTTACTTATTTTGGAAATCAGCCCTCTGTCAGATGTGTGATTGCTGAAGCTTTTTACCCATTCTGTAGGCTGCTGTTTTGTTCTATTAATGGTGTCCTTTGCCTTACAGAAACTTTTCAGTTATTAAGTGCTGATCTTAGTGTCTGTGCTATTGTTGTCCTCTTCACGAAGTTGTATCCTGTGCCATTGTGTTCAAGGCTATCTCCCACTTTCTCTCCTGTCAGGTTCAGTGTATCTAGATTTATTTTGAGGTCTTTGATCCCCATGATCATTTCATTAGATGCTAAAAAAGCCTTTGACAAAATTCAATACCCCTTCATGATAAAAGTCTTGGAGAGATCATGGATACAAGGGACATACCTAAACATAATAAAATTAATATACAACAAGCCTATTGCCAATATTAAATTAAATGGGGAGGAACTCAAAGCAATTCCACCAAAATCAGGAATGAGACAAAGTTGTGCACTCTCTCCATACATATTCAGTATAGAACTTGAAGTTCTAGTTAGAGCAATAAGACAACCAAAGGAAATCAAGTGGATACAGATTAGAAAGGAAGAAATTAAAGTATCATTATTTGCAGATGATATGACAGTATATATAAATGACCCCCAAAATTCTACCAGGGCTCCTACAGCTGATAAACACCTTGAGCAAAGTAACTAGATGCAAGACTAACTGAAAGAAAATAAGTTTCCCTCCTATATATAAATGAAAAATGATCTAAGAAAGAAATCAGACACTTTTACAATAGCATCAAATAATATAAAATAGCTTGGGGTAACTCTAACCAATCAAGTGAAAGACTTATATGATGAGAGCTCTAAGTCTTTGAAGAAAGAACTTAGAGAAGATATCAGAAAAAGGAAAGAACTCCCATGCTCATGGATCAGTAAGAATAACATAGTAAAAATGACCATCTTACCAAAAGCAATCTACAGATTCAATGAAATCCTCATTAAATCCTCAACACAATTCTTTACAGACCTTAAAAGAACAATACTTAGCTTCATATGGAAAAGCAAAAAACCCCAAGATAGCTAAAATAATCCTGTACAATAAAAAAACTTCCAGAGGTATCACCATTTCTGATTTCAAAATCTACTACAGAGCTATAGTAATAAAACTGAATTGTATTGGCATAAAAATCAAAGACCCAGACATAAATCCACAGTCATTTAGACATCTGATTTTCAATAAAAAAGACAAAATTATACAATGGAAAAAAAAAGCATCTCCAACAGATGATGCTATTCCAACTGGTTGTTGGCATATAGAAGAATGCAAATCGATCCATATCTATCACCCTGCATTAAAAATTCTTGTGCATGAAGGAAGCTATGAGGATAGAGACTGCCTATACAGTACTTAAAAGTACAAAATGTTGGCTGTGTTGTTAGTTTTATCAGCAAAGTATTTGTCTTACAAGTATGAGGACCTGACTTCAGTCTGCCAAACTTGGTAAGAGGAGCCTATCATAGTGGCATATACTTATGTTCCTAGCACTGGCAAAGTGCTGACAATTGGATCCTGGGAACTTCTTCTAAACAGCCATTCTAGCCTAATACATAAGCTCCCAGTCAAAGAGAGCCTCTGTCAAAATAAACTAAAATAACAAAATAAACTAAAATAACAAAATAAAATAAAATAACAAGATAGATTGCACCTCAGGAATGGCATCCAAGATTTCCCACTAGCCTTCCCATACACATATGCATCCATACACACTCAAGCACCTGCATACATATAAATATGTGCACACACACAAAATAAAATTGAAAAACTAATAAAGTTGAAGTCTAAAATGTTATACGTGCCATTACGGTAGTATTAATTTCAATTCACAAGACATCTCACTGATCACAGCTTTCTGACTACTCCTTGAACAAAAGAAGTCATAATCTAGCATTTTCCAGGGTATTTGCTCTATCATGACTCTGTCTGTAGTGATTCTTATTGCTATAGGTTTTAGTTTGTGCTTGTTACAGTTCTGTCTGCAATGGGGGACAATCATGATATTGTGAAAAGGAATGAATTAGAAGTTGGAGTCTTTAGTGGTTGTGGAGACCCCATGGGACTGGACTAGGGCCTCTGGATACGGAAGACGGTTGTTTGGCTTGAACTGTTTGGGGGGCACCCAGGCAGAGGGATTGGGATCTGCCCCTGGTGCATAGGCAGGCTTTTGGGAATCCGGTGCCTGTGGTGTGACGCCTTGCGCATCCTTGGTGGAGTGGGAAGGGGCTTGAACCTGCCTAGGGTCAGTGTGCTGGGCTCTGCTGACTCCCCATGGGAGACCTTGATTTGGGGGGATGTGGGGATGTGGGGTGGCTTGAGAGAGAGGGCTGGGGGGTGGGAGGAGGGAGGAGGTGGGATCTGTAGAGTGAGAAGAAAATTTCGTAATAATGAAAAATGAAAAAAAAAAGTCCAAGTCTTCTGTTAGGTAACGTCCTGAAATAAGTAATTATAATATCACCAAATGCAGAAATGATTAATTGAACTTGAACAAACAGAACATTATTAAAACTTCAATAATTTGGTTGTAACCTTTGGGGACTTTTTTTAAAAACTGAATTGGTGTTTATTTTTGATGTGGTGAATCCTTCTTCAGAAAGCTAAGTACAGAAGCCAAATATGTGAGAAAATAATACATTTACAAGGTCTTTGTATGTTATTTTCTATAACTAAAATGTTTATAAAATGGTTAATACACATTATTTTTAAATGACAAGTTCTCACTATTTCCTCTACTCTGAAAATCCTCAGGTGTCACCAATATTAAAATAACTGCCACAGTCTGATGTCTTCCCCTCAAGCTCACCGACTTTTGACTTCTCTGCCAGTAAGTTTTTCAGCTCCATAGATAGTAACCCCTATGAAGTCATCCTACCATTTCTTCATGATCTTGGTAGAGGGTGCTGGACTTGTCTCTGTTCTTTGTCTCTGAGCTCATTGTCACTTTTCAGATGGGAATAATCACATGCTCCCGTTTGTTCCTCCCCACGTCCTGGACTATAGATAGTAAACACTTGAAATGATGGGATTCATCTTATTTCTTTCCCTGGTCTCAGAGTTCATTGTCCTTTACTATCCAGAGCTCACTTTCTTAAAATAACCATTTTTTTCAAATATGCTAGCTCATTCTTTAGTTGTTTCAAAGGGATGGACTTCATCTGAGCTATCAAAGGAACTACTGTCTATGTCTCTAACTGCAGTCTTTCTAGAGAGTATAATATTGAGTCTTATGGCAAAGTTGAGGCTAATATTCATAACAATTCATGCATTTCACTTACTACTTATATAGCATTCTTTGTGAAGTATTTATATTGGTTCTTTTTTATTTTCAATGTCAATCCTTTAGAGATCATGTCTATAAACACATTCATATTTTCCTATTTTCCCATCAAAGCAATTTTGTAATATAATAATTCATTTTATTCTCTGTTAATGTTTCATATCTTACATACATTTGTATGTTATAGTCTTCAAAGTCCATTATAATTTTAAAATTAAGAATATAGTCACCATTAAAAGAATTTAAGGAAGAAAAATAAAGATGTATATTTATATTTTCAAAATTTGAGATTAGTTCCTTCTTGTGGATATATTTTTATTTCATTTATAATTCACTTTATGTCTGGAAAAATATTTCCTATTTTATAATTCAAATATTTATAAAAAAATATCTCTCAGCTTTAACTGTTTAAAAACTCTTTGATATTCTTTAATTTTTGACAGACGTTTTGTTTCCATCAAATGTAAAACTGTGATTTGAATAAGGTTTTTTTTTTGTATTGATTTAAAATGACTAAAAGAGAGGGAACAAAACACCCAAGAAAAATGAGTCTCGGATAAAACAAACAGCAGGATGGCTTGTCTAAATTCAGCCATGCCAATAATCAGGCTAAACGTCTCAACTCTTCAACTTAAAAATGATATATTCAGATTCAATTAATATAATATCAAATCTAATAATATAATATTTTTCTGAAAACACAGTGTTAATGCAAAGATACTAATAAATTAAAGGTAAAAATATTGAAAAGATACGTCTATTCAAAAGAAATCTAGAGTAACTGCCTTAAAATAAGACAAAGAAGATTTTAAACAAGAATTTGCAAGGAAAGCTGAAGGATAATTTCATAAAGATGCGGACATGAGTGAAATGATGAAAACACATATTTACTTAATAACAGAGATATAGGATGCAGGCGACAACTGGCTGATTTTAATACTTTTCTTTCAAGAATTGATGAAACAATTATACAGAAAATTAGTAAGAATATAAAGCCTTTACACACCTCTCAAGATCAGTGTGTCCTAACTGACAGTTATGGAGCACTGCCCACCAATAACAGAATGAGTATTTTTCTCCAGTGTACAAGAAATGTTTACAAAGATTGTCCATATGCTGGGTATAAAGAAAGACTCAATAAACTTAAATTGATTCAGATCATACAAAGCCTGTTCTCTGCCCAAATGGAATTAGCTAGAAATCAATTATACAAAGATATCTTGAATACAACTGATTATTTGGCAGCTACTAAACATGCTTCAAATAAACAATATTCAAAGGAGATATCAAAAGGGAAATTTGAAGATTTACAATGGAAGAAAATGAAAATATTATACATTATATTTGTTGAGATGCCACTATTTCAAGGAACACCCAAGGCACAGGCACTCATACTTAAGAGACGTTCTTAAATAATATCTGCTTAGGAAAAACAGAACAAAAAAATATAAGGTAAGCAGAAATTGGAAACAATAGAATAAAAATAAAGTAAAAAGCAAAGAGCTGTTTTCAGATCAATGAAAAGTTGTGTCATCTGAAACTTCACACTTTTAAAGTGTGTTGTTCTGCATTGACTGTTCAGATAGACAAAAAATGATAAACACATGTCAGTTATGGTTTTTCAAGAGTGATGGCATGAGTACAATTTCTATGGACAACTAAAATACAAAAGAGCATGTTAGACCACCGTTATGACACATTAGGCACAAAAGAGCAGAAAGTACTGAAGTTCACGGACAAAGAAATACAGACAGAACGTCTTGGTGACAAAGCCAGTAACTGCAAAATCACAACTCAGTAAATAAGCCCTGGGGAAAAGTCTGGAAATTAGCAAGTCTTTCAGGCATTGGATAAGCATATATTAAAGAAAGTTATAGAATTATCAGAATAATTCTAAATGTGGTCAACACAAAACAAAGAACTCTATTAGGAAAACTTTCTCATGTTTATCATGGTGAGGACCAGGAAGTATTCTAATATCATTTATAAGATTATAGGACAGGTCTTGGTACTATGAGTGGTGAACTAACAAGAACAAAGTGTGCTTATGTTACAGTAGATCAACCTGAATGTTTCATGATCAGGATCTGGCTATAAATGAAGGTTGGCTTACTAGTTAGAGTTAGTAATTGGAAACACAGTACAAACATACATACAACCACACAAACATACAAACGCTCAAAGAAAAAGATATTCAAAAATTATATTAAACTGCAACAAAATGTTTCAAGCATTCATTGAGAGCTGTGAAATGTTCTACTTGCTCAAAACTACAGTATCAGAAGAAGGAACTAATTTAAACCTGCCATCGCATCATCAGCAAAATTTTAAAATACTTTTAAAGTAACTATTTATATATACAAAGACATATTGTACCAATCAGTATTTTCATGGTGGGGTGGATTTTGAACATTCTTCCTATGATGTTTTATGTAGCAAGCCATATTGATGGTAGAGGTAGCATTTATAATTCCTGTCGAAACATAGAACCTGGTTTAGGGTATTTATTGCTCTATTGATAATTAGACCAATTAACTTTTTGATTTAGTTTATTTATTTATTCCATTTGTTTTTTATGTATTTATTTGTTTATTCTATCTATCTACCTAGATGTCATTTATTTACTTATGTGTATGGTTGCCCATGGCAGTCAAAAGATGGTGTTGGCTCTCTGGACACTGGAATGGCAGGCATTTGTGAGCCACCAGATATGACTACTGGGAACCTGACTCCTGTCTTCATGATGTGCCATCTCTTGAGTCCTGAATAGATTCCAGTTTGACTGAGTTTCTTGCACAGCTTCCTGAATTGAGTGAATTAGTTCTCTCTTCCCTCCTTGGTGCTGTCTTTCCGTTCATGCTGTTTGTGACAGGGGAGACTTGGAGTCCTCTGTGACTTCTGTGGCAGCCTTGAAAGGACTGATCACCAGACTTTATGCTCACAAAAGTGTGTAGAGCTCTTTGCCCTGGCTCCCAGCTCTGCAGTGGCACTTCCTCAAAGCTTCATGATCCATGTTCGTGAAGTGAGTTTGTGTGTTGTCTAGTGGCTTCCACTGACGTCAGCCCTGCCCTCCACAATTCACCATAACTATGAACTTCAACCAACCTCATCACCAATTATGTCTCCGGTTCTTTGTCTTCTTCCTGACTGACCCCCGTGAACAAGAGGGGAAACGATTCACTGCTGGATTCCACGACTCTCAGCAGAGTTGCTTCGCGCAGCTGTGTACCAACTTGCTCTTTCCTGCTTGTTCTCCATTGAGAGCTCACCTGGACTGACAAATTCATTCACAGCTACTGTATCTTGCAAGTATAGAGATCAGTGTATATCTTGATTATGTAATGAAGCTTTTCAATCTGCTGTCTTATCTGGGATGATATAGACCCCAAAAGCTGACTCATGTCACCTTATGCAAACATCTAAAAATTTTATTTTACTTATCTTTAGTTCTGTAGCTTAAGCAAGAATGTTTACATAAAATGTTATTTCTAGAAAAATCTATTATTTAAATTCATAAATTTGTATATCTCATGAGAAGACTGCCTTTAAAAAATTCTCTGTGTCAATACCTGCTTTAGAGAAAATGACTTATTTAGATCTCTGGGACAAGCTTCAAAACTGAATTCAAAGATCCATGAATTTCAGTAAAAAATGATTTATTTTAAACATTCACCTCTACTCCCAGTTTTAAAAAATCAAATAAAATCTGAGAAAAATAAGAAGTGAAAAGAAACAGAAGTAGTTGAAAGTATACCTAAGAGAAATTATTAATCACTATTAGACACAACTTTTGGCAAACAATGAAAGTTTTAAAACTTGCAGAGGCCTCTTGTCCATACAGTCAACTTATTTTCAAAACATGACTCTAAAGCCATACAGGGAGTTGTCAAAAAGATGTGTGCATATTTTAAAATTATAAAATGTAGATGATGAAATAAATATATATGAGTGTCCTTTAAAATACAATCAGAGGAGAATTTCCCCATAAGTCGTTTGTTGTTTTGAAGGAAGAGAATTTGATTTTTAAGATAAATTCTAGAGAGACATTGAAATAAATCATTACAGCAGAAGGTAAATTTGAAAGTGATATTCCTATTTAAAGATTTCAGCACATGGGTTGCCTTTTTAAACTCAGACTACCTTCCCTGGTAAACTCCATGGTGAACTGTTCTGATTGCAGTCAGATTTTCTTTCAGACATCATGTATGTTTTTCCCAAGGAGGGCATATGGTGATATTTTATTTATATAAAATGTTATTTGTGTGTTAATAAATAAATTTGCCCGAGGGTCAGAGCTATTAGCAAGCCATAGGAAAGCAGGGCAGTGGTGGCATACACTTGTAATCCCAGCACTTGGTAGGCAGAGCTAGGTAAGTCTCTGTGTGTTCAGGGATACAGCCATTATTGGATACACATGCCTTTAATCTCAATACCAATCATTGAAAACCTGGAGGTCTATACAGACAGGCCGTGACGAGGCGGTCATGTGGTTGGGTTTACAACCAATGAGAAGGCAGAAAAGAAACTCTATATAAAGACTTTAACACAGGAAGTAGCTCTGGTTCGGAGAGGTAGGACCACCGCAGGAGGAAGGGTAAGGTTTTAGCTCTTAGCTCTGACCGCTTGGCTTTCTTCTTTGCATTGGTTATGTGTTTCTTATTTAATAAGACAGTTGGTTACATCTACAAGGGCATGCTCATATGACATCAGATTTACATGTTGATAAAGATGGCTAATATGCTATGCACTGACTTTATAAACCTCTTTAAAAGAGTTCCTTAGGCTGATACTAAAATGTGTCAGCCAAATAACTATTTTCATATTTCCCAGCAGCTCACATCAAAAAGTAGAAAGGAACTCGAAACATCATCTTGATGCTATTTTATGTAAACTGATACATTTAAAATATTAGCCTGTCAATATAAAATCAATGAATGAGTTATTCATCTCATTGTTATAGATGGTTTAAACAACCATTTGGGACCTGTTCTGTGTCTTAGGCTGCATCCTAGCAATCTTTTATGTCTGTAATTCAACTAATCCAATTCATAATTTCAAAAATCACATTGAGTTAATCACTAAATTCTGGATTGTGAAGACTTAGAAATTGATAATGTTATGATTATCTTGTCCAATGGCAAGGACAGTGTATTACTATGGTCTGTAGGTTTTGTTTTCTTGTCTTTCCTAGTCCCCTCATATCTCCTTTCTCTTCTATTCAGTTTGCCCATAAAGGTTATCAATTATCCACTCATATGTATTCAATAAGAATCTAAAATAGAAACTGTATGAACACACTTTCAGCATCACCCTAATCGTTTACTTGCTCTATCGCTTCCCTTCTGTATCAGTTACTGGTCTTTGGAGGCCACTATTTGTGATATGAAATAAGTTCCCTGTGATAAAAGCTTACACCTTACCCAGTGGCAGAATCTCAACAGGTGGTCTGTGTATGACAGACATTTCTGAGCTAGTAGGTAGGAATGGAGGATGCAGGTGATATAAACTGGGGCAAAGCAGTGAAGAACTCGACCCAGAAAGGAAAACCATAATCATGATACCTCCATGAAAACTGTGGTGACATATTGTATCACCCAATATATTGTGCATCCTAATAAACTTATCTGGGGTCAGAGGACAGAACAGCCACTAGATAGACATAGAGGCCAGAAAATGGTGGCACTCACACCTTTAATCCTATCACTTGGGAGGAAGAGATCCATTTGGATCTCTGTGAGTTCAAAGCCACACTGGAAACACCAGGCATGGTGACACACTCCTTTAATCCAAGGAAGTGATGGTGGAAAGCAGAAAGGTATATAAGGCATGAAAACCAGGAACTAGAGCTGGTTAACCTTTTAGGCTTTTGAGCAGCAGTTCAGCTGAGACCCATTTGGATGATGACACAGAAGCTTCCAGTCTGAGGAAACAGGATCAACTGAGGAACTGGTGAGGCGAGGAAGCTGTGGCTTATTCTGCTTCTCTGATCTTCCAGCATTCACCCCAATACCTAGTTCCCGTTTGTTTTTATTAATAAGACCATTTAGGAATTCACGTTACAGGAAATCACATGTCTCCTCCTGCTACCAGCCCTGATGCTGTGTGACAGGCATTTACCCTGCTCACCAGAGGCACATGGAGTTCCAGGCCTAGGACACAGAGATATAAAAAGAGAAACCAGGTGTGAGCTGAATTAGCTTTAATCTGGCTACTGACACAGGATCACAAAATACCTGTTCAGACTAGAGCAGCTGCCCTCTGTCAACATTTGGAGCCTCACCCTGCTGACCAGTTGTCATACCTGTTCCCCGTGTGGCCTACTTCTGTCCTGGTTCATAAGCAAATGAAAACAAAACAAAACCATGGAAAAAGACTTCGACTTAATTATATTTGTGTAATGCCAAATTGTCTATTTCATTATGAAGACTCATTTTCCTTACAACTATTGATATTTGGTTATTCTCTTTTTTATTTTGTCTAATGTAAAGCAACCTAGAAAATTTTGAGTGAGACCAAAATGTCAGAAAAAAAGATGATTAAAGTATTGATATTTATGTGTGCTAAAATGCATTTGTCTGTACTATTTTAATGTCCAAGAATGCTACAAATAGTATTGGACTTCACTTAAGTTGAGGTGCAGAAAAGGTGTTCCAGATTATTCCATTGCAGACATAAAAATTAATCCTTGTCTCATGAAATTGTTATTTTTATAATCAATTCTATACTCAGATATGTTCCTTGAAACCATATGGCCACTTCAACAACTAACAAAACAAAACAAAACGCAATGGTAAGGTACTTCTTTACTTTACATTTTTAAATTTTTCATTATTATTGCTTTTAAGTCGGGTCCCTAGCCTTTCCTTTCCTGTTTCTCCCTTATGCTACTCAGCACTTGTCCCTCTCAACTTGACATGCTCTCTAAAAAATAAAAACCTATAGGGTCTACTTAGTGCTTCCTGTGAGTACCATGGGTACTAGGGCATGGTTTATGGGCCTCATCCCCGAAGAGAAGTGACTCTCTAGAAGCCATCAGTTACCCGTGATACCTTAGTTGGGGTGGAACTTCAGGATCCTTTCACCATTCATGCTGGGCTTTTTGCTGGCTAAATCTTGTGCAATCCTTGCGTGTACATCACAGCCACTATGAATCCATGTGTGCAATTGCACTGTCGTGTTCAGCAATCATGGTTTGCTGCATTCATTCACTCCCTGGGGCCCTTTCAGTTCTTACACTACCTCTTCTGTGGAAATGTCCTGAAATAATAACGCATTTCTAAAGAGTCTAAGAGAAGTTAACCTATAATGAGACCAAAGAGCATCATGACCAGTGCTAGGTTTGGGTCCCTTTGAATTATTGGTCAGTTGGGTCCCTTACAATTATCCACCCAAATTACAAGCTATTGCCACTGTACTGCTTACTCTCCAGACCCTGCTGGTAAGAATCTGTTGCCGAACCTGTTGCTGAAAACACTACATATATGAATCATAGTAGGACACAGTTACTATGAAGGGATAATGTCCAAAAAAAACCCTAAAACAAACAAACAACAACAAAACAGGGCAGAGGGAGAGACTTTGTAAGGCTATGAGATTGATGGCTATAGCCTTCCAAGATTCAGCTTCAGTGAGACAGCTCAACTTTATTCCAGAGTGAGGGAAATATACAGGGCAGGGACCGCAGCAGGGACTTCACCTAAAGAGAGCTCATAGAGTGCTTCATTGGCATTTGGCAGTATTTCCTATTAGACAGTTGGGGACACAACACCTTGTTTTCCTATGGCAGGGGGAGAGCATTTGCAGGGGACTATGTCAAAAGTTATACTTAAGATACGTCAGGCATTCAGGCTCAGGGACATCTTCCAAAGAAGGTCAGGCAGAGAACAGGAAGCCCTTGCTCAGGGAAGGGAGTCTTACATTTTTACTGAGCTCAGAGAGCTGTCCGGACATGGTGTACTGCAACCTTAAGCAGCAGTATCTCCTTACAGAAACAACATTTTGTAAGCTTACTTAAAAATACTTACATAAAACCAGCCGTGCTTTAAATCCAGCACTTAGGAGGCAGAGTCAGGCAGATCAGATCTCTGTGGTTGGGAAAATAGCATTACCTGAATAGAGTTCCAGA
This sequence comes from Peromyscus californicus insignis, assembly GCF_007827085.1. NCBI lineage: Eukaryota > Metazoa > Chordata > Mammalia > Rodentia > Cricetidae > Peromyscus > Peromyscus californicus. The sequence continues at coordinate 8,828,441 of NW_026294435.1, read as the reverse complement.
CCAGCTAGTGCTACACAAGGGCCATGAACTTGCTTGTCAGAAATCCCAATGCCAGGCATGAGAAACCTCCTTTCCAGTGCTACTGGTCAGTGGTCATCTAAGAGACTACCAAAAACAGTGCAGGAGATTGGCACTGCTCTTGGTTACCTTCCAGAACTTGAGGTTAAGTCATTTTTTTTAAATGGAAAATTTATTCAACCCCAAATTATTTTTATATAGCTGTGTAGACACTCACTGAACAGAATAACCTTAAATTTTAAACCAGCAGGTCAAGAACCACATCAGGAAATGACACAGATGTTCATACCCATTGCCTCTGACACACTAGCAAATGAAATCCCACATCAGGAGACAACACAGACATCATACCCATTGCCTCTGACATGCTAGCAAATGAAATCTAGGATGTGCATCTAAGAATGTAAGCTACACTTACCTATTCAATGAATAACTTTTATTTCCAGATGCTACTTGTTTCATAAATACGTTAACTATGTACACCATACTTCCAAAGGGTTTCTTTTCTTTCCTTCTATCTATACCATTTTTTATAGTCAATATAACTATTTATATGGATATCCTCTTATTATTATCTAATATATAAATATCCCATAGGCAATTAACTTTGACTATTAAAATTTGGGGAGAAAACTAAGTAAGCTTCTTTTTTTAAGATTTTTTTATTTATTATGTATACAGAGGAGGGTGCCAGATCTCATTACAGATGTTTGTGAGCCACCATGTAGTTGCTGGGAATTGAACTCAGGACCTCTGGAAGAGCAGTCAGTGCTCTTAACCTCTGAGCTAGCTCTCCAGCCCCCTAAGTAAGCTTCTTAAAAGGCTTCTGCTACAATCTAGTGTGAGACCAAAACAGGAAAAATATACCTTACAGCTTAAGTTTCTGTTTGCAGTTGAGACTCTGTTCCTGTTTGTCCTGTGTTAAGCCCTTGCAAGTTAAGATTTCTATTTGTAGTTAAGAGTAAGCTCTTGTTTCTTAGATGTGAAATAAAGTAAAAAACATGTTTTTCAACCTACACTAAACTTGGATCCTGATTCACATGATGTATCCTTACCCTTATTCCATCTCTTTGACTGTATTTTTCTAACAATGGGTAATAGACAACTCTCTTGCCCCTGTGAACAACCTACCTCTCTTATAAAAAGGAACTCAACTGGCCAGCAGGGGCTTCTCCTTCAAATTACTTAGTGGGCAACAGCTGGCTGGCCAGTCTCAGGTGCACCCCAAAATATAGCTTTTTAGTTGGACAGTTGTGGATTTGGTCTTTTCTACTTTTAATTTTAAGAACCATTTTGTTCCACAAATGGTGAACTTTTCACTCTTTTCTTTTACTGTACACACATTGTCCTATTCCTATATGTGTTAGAAATGGGCATGGGATGTCAAGAAAATGTCTACTAAATCCAAAGCATTTTGGCAAGACAAAAGGCTTTACTTTTGCAGAAGTGTGTACAGTCATGTCAAATCAAGCAGGTAAGAACACCCATTGGGGAATCCACTGGATCTTTCTACCCAATTATAAAAGGTCTTAGCCTCATTTTGAGTGGTCAGAAGTTTGTCTTACACTCTTATTATTGGTTAGTTTAAAGTGACAAAGTTGGTAGACAGAATTCATTGTTTTACAATGAGTGTAATCTTTGACACACATTTTAATTTCAAAACATGCTAACACTGGAGAAGTTTGACTATGTGCCAAATGGCTTTTGTAAAAGATTTATTTTATTGTTTTTATGTGTATGTGTGTTTTACTTGTGTATATATATATGCATCATGTTTGTGCCTGTTCATATATAAATCAGAAGAGAGAGTCAAATTCCCTGAGAACAGAGTTACACAGTTGTGAGCTGCCTGCCTTGTAGGAGCTAGGAATTTAACCTTTGGCCTCTTCAAGAGCAACAAGTGCTCCTAACCACTGAGCCAATTCCCTCCCTTCCTAATAGTGATTTTACAATTATTTTTAAAAATTGAGTTTGATCTTATTTAACACTTTAATAGAAAAGACATTTTTTTACATTTCCCATGTACAAATCCTGGGTAAATTGGGAGTGTGTGTGTGTGTATGTACACACACACACACACACACACACACACACACACACACACACACACATATGTGTATATATATATATATATATATATATATATATATATATATATATTTAATTATATTATTCCTCCTAGTCATTATCACTAGTTTTAGTTTCTTTCACAACTTAAAACAACTTTCTGTAGAGGCATAGAAAAAAATCTGTTGGCAATTACTAATTCAGTATTTAATTGCTTAAGGATTATTATTTAAATTTGCATCAGATGAGTATTTTCCCCATTTAAAATCTAATACACGAGGAACTTAATAAGAGTAATTTGTTAAGATCATAACAAATATTTCAACTTGAGTCATCTGTTTGAAGGCATTGTATTAATGACTTAAGTAAATAACTTTAATACATTTTTTTAAAATTAAATTTTTGTGATCTTGTTTTGAATCCAAAGTGGATGGAGATTAAACCTTACCAATCCCACCTTTTAGTAATTTTTCACCTTGATGACTACCAAACTTGATCCTTTTTCCACTTTTCAATTATAAACCCTCAAGAGATTTTAACAATAAACATTGTTTAGAATTCATTATTCTTCTCACTACATATAAAATATATTAGAACACTTTAACAATTAAGCAAGCTAATTGGTATTATTCTTCTCTTAAAGAAGAAACTGAAGCTTCAAAGACTAACGAACTCTCCCTAGATCAAATGCTACGTGAGTCAGAAGTAGACTGAAGATGCAACTCAGTCTCCATTAACAATAGTCCTTCTGCAGAATAATTACTGCCCACCTCCCCATCTTCCATTTCCCTTCTCCCTTCCTTCCTTCCTTTTTCCCTTTTTCTCCCTTCTGTGCAAGAAATATTGAGTGTATAATGTATATATTTTATACAGATACAAAATATGTGCAAGCTTCCCACTGGCCATAGTTTCATCACATTTCTCACAAGGGTTCTGTGAAGCTAACATATTTGATCATTCAGTTTTACACACTGTAAAAAATTCCATGAACATCATGTTTTCTAATATTTAGTAGTAAAGTCAGAATACTGTGATAGAGAAGAACACAGACTTCTGGCTGTATTTATAATTTGATAGTTAAAAAGAGAATTGGAGACCTCTAAAACAAGAATTTGGGGAAGACATCATTGGAATGAAGCATATTTATATTTGACAGAAAGCTTAGTGTCTAGAGACTAGGGAGTTGGTTTGGTAGATGAAGAACCCCAAGACTCATAAAAATGCTGGGTAGGCATGGTAGCCACTTACAGTTCTACTATGGGAAACAGATTCTGTGCATTCTTAGAACAAGTTAGCTCATTAGACTAGTGGAACCTCAAGGTCCTGGTTCAGCAAGAGACTCTGAATAAATATATATGGTGGAGAACAACAGAGAAAAAGAATCCAAAGTCAATATTGGGCATCCATATGAACAGGCCAAACTCCTATGACAAGACACACATCTACACACATGTGAACATACGTATATGACATACATATACACATGCATTCACAAGCACATAAAAAAGCTAATAACTGATAATGATTCTGACATGTGTTAAAACACATATTTTAGTACAATAACTATACTTAAAAGGCATGAGTATTATTTTACTGAGCAGAAACAGTTTTTCATTGAATATAAACTAATTACTCAGTTTTCCCATTTTTGACAGTGTTATGAATAACCAGTAGCCATAGAGTTCCATGTTTTCTTCACTGAGGGTACAGTCTTCACAGAATATATGCCACTTTGAGTCAGAAAACACAGTATTTATTTGCACACCAAAAAGCAAAGAGAACTTTCATGACACCATAATAAAGTGATCAACTGAAACTTTATCATTAAAAAGACAAATAGAAATAGAATTAAAAAATAAAAAGAATCAACAAATCTAATGCTAGTTATTTGAGAAGAAAAACAATACTGAAAGATCCATGGCTTACCAAACCAAAAGAAAGAAAGAAAAAAAGAGATGATCCAAATTAATAGAATAAGAAATGAACAGGGAAACATTACAACAGGAACCAAAGCAACACAGAATATTAAAATTTAATATTTAAAAACCTGTACTCTATTAAGTTGGGGAATCTAAAAATCAATGAATTAATTTCTTAATTCACTCAAACTACCAAAGTTAAACCAAGAAGAGACTACCAACCAAAACAGACTCATAACAAAGGAGGTTGAAACAATAACAAAAATCATTCTAACTAAAACAAGTCCAGGGCCATAGCAGAATTCTAACAGATTTTTAAATAAGACCTATAACCAAACTTTCTGAAACTCTTCAAGAAAAAGATCCAGAAGGATCACTCCCAAACTTGTTCTATTACACAAAAATGCAGCAACAGTGAGTCAGAACGACAGACTGACTGATAAACTTGTAGACAAAACACAAGAATCCTCAGTAAAATACTAGCAATCTGAGTACAAGCACTTATCAGAAAGATTATCTAGTAAAATCAAGGGAGATTTATCCAAAACAAATGCAGGGGTGACTCAACATATGTATCTCAAAAACTATAATAAGTTGTATAAATGAACTTAAAGACAAAACTCACAGAATCATCTCAACAGTTACAGAAGAAGCCCTTGACAAATTCAACATACTTTCATGATAAGAGTCATAGTAGTACCGGAGGGAACATATATCAACTTAAAATAAAAACCATGGAGCAGTATGAAGAAGCAGCGAGAACGACCCCCCAGACCAAACCCGCGCACCGCTGCATCCCCGCGTTCAGCGCCAACGTCCCTCGCCCCTGTCATGCCCAAAAGAAAGGCTGAAGGGGATACTAAAGGAGATAAAGCCAAGGTGAAGGACGAGCCACAGACAAGATCTGCAAGGTTGTCTGCTAAACCTGCTGCTCCAAAGCCAGAGCCCAAGCCTAAAAAGACACCTGCAAAGAAGGGAGAGAAGGTCCCCAAGGGGAGGAAGGGGAAGGTTGATGCCGGGAAGGATGCGAATAATCCTGCAGAAAACGGAGACCCCAAAACAGACCAGGCACAAAAAGCTGAAGGTGCTGGAGATGCCAAGTGAAATGTGTGCATTTTTGATAACTGTGTACTTCTGGTGACTGTACAGTTTGAAATACTA